>NC_072481.1:37558625-37863966 GCF_027574615.1 Eptesicus fuscus | reverse complement strand
AACTGCCTACTTGACATCTCCCCTACGCTGTCTAATAAACATTCACGTTTACCATGCACAATCCAAAACTTCTGATTTATAATACTTTCACCCTTCAACTTGACCCTCCCTTGGTCTTCCCCATTTCACTAAATGGCACCATTATCCATGCATAAGCTCAAACAAAAATCCTAGGAATGATGGCTTAAATATCAGGTGTAACAGGAGAGATGGAGGGAGGAGGGTGGTTTTAGAATATGTTTTGGTAATCTAGCTGGATATGAGGAATAAGTAATGAAGAGAAATCAAAGGTGACTCTTAGAATTTAAATTATTTTTAGTGTCTCTCTATTTTACTGTCAACATAGACCTTATCTCATTTTTCCTCCTTCCCTTGAAGAAGGAAAAATGAGGCCATTGGTGGTTTTTAGACAAATGGTAGTAGAGAGGCAGTCTGGCCCACTAGAGAGAACACAGATTTTATGCCAGACAGATCTAGGTTGAATGCCTTTCTCTACCACAGCTGGGTGATCTTACAGAAAATTTTAGTCCTGTCTAACCCTTGCCTTCTGCAACTACAATAGAGGAATTGCTACTGCACAAAGTTATGGTGAGATTTCAAATTAACTACCATATGTAAAGCAATTAGGATTCTGTCTGATACATGACAGGTAATAGTCATGGAAAGAAGAAGCTCTGTTCTTCCACAAATAAGGCTGGAGTAAGTGTGCACCCAGACTGTGCAGCTTGGAGGTTGGGCTTTAGTCTTTAGGAGCTATGGGGTTTTTAACAGGAAGATATGTGATTAGAAACTCAACCAAGGAGATTATTCTTGCAACATACACATGTTAGAGAAGGGAGAGATGAGGCAAAGAGATAAGTTAGAAGGCTAATGCATAGTGCAGACAAGTAGCCTGCTCAAGCTCAAGAATGTTACATGAAAAAGAGTCCCAGCAAATATTGTACATTTTCTATAACTCATCCCAAGGAAACCCCTGGATGACCTTGAGTCAGTGATGCAGATTGCAGTCCAAGCCATAACCTACTACGTGACTTTGGCAAGCCACTTCACCTCTCTGGGCCTCCCTTTCCTTATCTATGTAATAAAGGCTTGGATCAAAGGTTCTTTCAGCTCTGCATTTCCATCTGCTTTTCCCAAATTCATGTTTACATTTGCAAGCACTTGTGAGAGACTGATAAGGTACTTTGATTGAAACCAGAGAGCCAAGGTGTCCTGGGAGACCCCACCAGGCTCCTCCAGCTGTGGGCCATTGCCAGTTAGCACTACACACTGCCAGGCAGCTAAAACAGACATTCAGGAAAATGACTCTGTAACTGGCCATTTCTCCTTGTAAGTTTAAATCAAAGCACTATGGGAAGACACTGTTCCCACGAGGAGATAATGTTGTTTCTCTGGCCTGGCAACACCATGGATGTGGTACTTCTGCTGAGTCTGCTCCATTTGGCCAATCTCAGAGGCCACAATACATTTCCAAAGGTAGCCAGCTATCAGGTAATTGAATAGGAGTGGATGGAGCCTGATACTTCCTTCCTACTCAGTATCTCCTTGACTCTTTGATGAAACCAGCAGCTGGAAAGACAAAAGCAAAAAACAAAATAAGCAAACTCCAACAAAAATAGGGAAACAGGAAGATGTGAAAAGCAGAGCCCATGTCATGGGAAGAGGCAGTGTGGTGCAGTGAACTGGGAGGAGTGGATCGTCAGGTTCCTGGCCACCTCTGCCCTGGTGCACAAGGGCCAGTTTGTCTCCTGGGAGCTTCTCAGCTCATGCATTCTGGGGCTTACCCTCCCCAGTGTGGGTCACATGTTGTCCAGCCCTTATGTTTCCAGTGGGGAAAACAACAAGTTTTGGAATCTTGGAGCCTGTGCTCTACACCAGGCTCTACATTCACCAGCGTATGAGGCCAGGCAGCTTGTTTGGCCTCTTAGAGTCTCTTTTCTCATCTGGAAAGTGTGGAGAATAGCATCTACTGTATTTCATCAAATCTACATACCATGAATTATAATATCCACTATTGTTTTATGTCTATTTAAAAAACACTAACAATTAAACCAATCTATAAGGCTCTCTTATAGATGACAACATGCACCTTGATCTTAGAGATGCTAATGTGCATAAATGTGGAGTCTAAGAATTTATGAAGTAGGACACTTGCAAGGTTATTATAGCTCTAAAAATGAGACCATCTTGGATGGGAATGCCTATCTAGTGCAGTGTAGAGACAAATATATATTTATGATCATCATCTTTATTATCATCATAAAAATATCATCTGAGTCCTCTGCACTTGCCCAGGAAGTGGAGTTTGACACTGTGGCTATGCTGTATCTCCTCTTGCTTCTCTCCACCTGTCAGCTAATCCTTTAGGACACTGAGCAAATATTCACTGCATGCCATCGGATGTGTGCCTGGGAAGAATGCTAAGACCAGGATGACCACAGCTCGAATCCTCTGCCCAAGGTTCCTGGCACCACCGACTGGTTTACAGAAGTGCTGCCTCTGGCTCATGGAAGGCTGGCAGGGTTACAGCCACCATTTGGACTTCTGCCCATCAGAGTTTCTGCTGCTTTAACAGGCAACCAGAAGATACCCAGCCTCTCCAATTTGGTTTTAAAGATTCATACGCTTTGCTTTTGATCTCTTTCTCCCCTTCTCTCACATAATATTTATTTTCTTTTAAAAATATTTTTCTTAATAATTTACCCATATAAATATAGGTATAGTTTTAATTTTTACTTTTATTTTTTTAGCTTTTTTAATTTTAATTTTTACTTTTCAAAAATTAACATTTTACATTTTAATTTTTCACCTCCTAGGTTATGGCCTAAATCATCATCCTTTACCTCTCTTATTTTCATATTTTTATTCATTGTTTTTAGCCTTTTACCCTAATTTTATCCTCATTCAGACTCTCATTATTATATTTCAACTCTTAGCCTTTCATTTTACTAGATTTTTAATACTCTGTTTTTACTTCTCATGGATGTACTTTCATTTTAAAACTAGATCATTATCATAGACATTATAAATTATCTCTTTTTCTACTTAATTTTTTTCATTTATCGCTCCCTTAAATTTTTTTATCTTTTAAACTAGAGGCCTGGTGCACGAAATTCGTGCACGGAGGGGGGTTGTCCCTCAGCCCAGCCTGTACCCTCTCCAATATGGGACCCCTTGAGGGATGTCCGACTGCCCGTTTAGGCCCGATCCCGGTGGGCAGTCGGATCCCTAAACGGGCAGTCGGACATCCCTCTCACAATCCAGGACTGCTGGCTCCCAACTGCTTGCCTGCCTGCCTTCCTGATTGCCCCTAACCGCTTCTGCCTGCCAGCCTGATCACCCCCTAACCACTTTGCTGCCAGCCTGTTTGCCCCCAACTTCCTTCCTCTGCCGGCCTGGTCACCCCTAACTGCCCTCTCCTGCAGGGTTGATCACCTCCAACTGCCCTCCCTTGCAGGCTTGGTCCCTCTCAACTGCCCTCCCTTGCAGGCCGGGTGCCTCCAAACTGCCCTCTCCTGTTGGCCATCTTGTGGTGGCCAACTTGTGTCCACATGGGGGCAGGATCTTTGACCACATGGGGGCAGCTATATTGTGTGTTGGAGTGATGATCAATCTGCATATTACTCTTTTATTAGATAAGATAGAGGCCCGGTACAGGGGTGGGGGCCAGCTGGTTTGCCCTGAAGGGCATCCCGGATCAGGTGGGGGTTCCCTTAGGGTGTGGGGCGGCCTGAGTGAGGGGCCTGTGGTGGTTTGCAGGCTGGTCACGCCCGCTGGCAACCCAAGCAGAGGCCCTGGTATCTGGAATTTATTTTCCTTCTACAATTGAAACTTTGTAGCCTGGAGCGGAGCCAAGCCTGGGGCTCCCTCTGAGGCCGGCAGCCATTTGTGTTGGGGTTATAATTGAAACTTTGTTGCCTTAAGCGGGTGGGCCCCGCCAGGGTGTGTGGAAAGCTTTGCTTCCCCTGTTGCTGGCGGCAACCCTGGCCTGCTCTCTCAAGCTCCATTCTGCCGCCATTTGTTTGAATTTGTTTATCTTCTATAATTGAAACTTTGTAGCTTGAGTGGAGGCTTAGGCCTGGCAAGGGCAGGCGGAAAGCTTGGCTTCCTCTGTTACCTAGGAACCCTTGCTCTCTGTGGCTGTAGCCATCTTGTTTTGGGTTAATTTGCATACTTGCTCTGATTAGATGGTGGGTGTGGCTTGTGGGTGTGTCGGAGGTATGGTCAATTTGCATATTTGTCTATTATTAGATAGGATGTGCTCTTATAATGACATATGAGGTCATATTAAAAAAGTGGACCTCATCAAACAGAAAATACATTTACATATTACTTAATTTACAAAAACAGGCAGGATTAATATATGCTGTTGGGTCAAGGTAATGATTACGCTGGTTGGGGGATGAGGGACAATTCCTATTACAGATGGTCACTGGATGCCTTCGAAAGGCAGCTGTAGGGGAATGGCCTTAACTCTCCCTATGCTATTAAGGATGGTGCACTCTCCTGATCCCTCAAACCTCTGAATACTCCAAAATGTGTAGGTTAGCCTTCCCCAGGGTCATAATTCCCTCTGTGCAAACAATACACCTGACTTACTTGAAATCCCATTCATTCATCTAGCTCACAATATTATTAGCTGTCTGCAGTACTTTGAACAATGTCTGGCATTCAGACATTGAAGTAAATAACAGATGTAAATCTACACAATGGAATACTATGCTGCGGTAAAAAAGGAGTTCTTACCATTTGCCACAGCATGGATGGAACTAGAGAGCATTATGCTAAGTGAAATAAGCCAGGCAAAGAAAAATAAATATCACATGATCTCACACATTTATGGAATATAATGAACAACATAAACTGATGAACAAAAATAGATCCAAAGACAGAGAAACATCGATCAGACCATTAAACCTCAGATGAAAGGTAGGGGAGGGTGGGGGTAAGGGGGAGAGACCTCCAAAGGACTTGTATGCATCCATATAAGCCTAACCAATAGACACAGACAACAGGGGGGTAAGGGCATGGGGGGGGGGATGGAGGGGGTAATGGGGGAATAAGGACACATATGTAACACCGTAATCAATAAAGAATTTTAAAAAAAGAATAACAGATGTAAAGAAGATGTGCAGTGTTCTAACAGCCCATTTCCTTTCCCCTCTCCCCACTAGACCTTTCACTCTGTAAGGGGATGGGCATTATCTGAGATGGGAGGGGGCATGCATTGGAAGCACATGGAAGGGCAACCCAGTACTTGAAGGTGTGTTGGGGGAGAACAGTCTGGAAAATTTTTCATCCTAAGTTGGGATCCCTAGGACCTAGGTAAATGGAGTTGGCAAGAATAGAGAGAGTACTCCAAGCTGAGATAACCACATGGGCAAAGGCCCACAGGTGAAGGGCTTGAAAGTCTTGAGGAACTAAAAGATACTCAGTCTGGAAGGTTCTCAACATTTCACACCACCAGCACTTTCAATCTGTTACGTTTTGTCCAACAATGCCAGCACATGGCCTCATGCATGGTTGGGAAGATGGGCAGGAGGTTTCACCTGAGAAGCAAGTCCCCTTTTGAGCCAGGGGGTAGCTATGACCCTCCACATGGAAGGAGCTCAGGGCAGGTCGGAGACAGGTTGCTGGCACCCTCGCCTGCTGTTAGCTTGTATATCCAGGGTGCTCCATCAGCCTTCCTGGTAGATTTCCAGGCACTGCCTCTTAGTGTGTGGCTTCTCCCATAACCTCCCTCTCCTTACATAACAGTCACAGTGAAACTGACCAGAGTTTTACAAACAGGATAAGTGGACAGACACACTAAATATAAAACTTACAGTGAGCGTATTACACAGATTTGAAGTATTAGAACCCAAACCCTCTAGGGGCCCAGGGAAGAGATCAAGACTGTCCTTCTCTACTTCTTGTCCAAGTTGCCCAAGGGGAGTAGTAAGCTCTTCTGTATACTTTAAACCCTAAAGCAGCCATTAAAATAACAAGACAAAGAGATACAGCTATTGAGTCAAAAAGGAGATAAAATGAAATAATAAAAAAATACTCAATCCAAAAGAAGGCAGACAATAAGGGAAAGGGGAATGAAGAACAGATGGGACAAATATAAAACAAATAGCAAGATTATAGACATAAGCCCAAGCATTATAGACTTACATTTGATGATCATATTAAATGTAAACAGCTATATAAACATAGATGCAAAATTATAAACAAAATTTTGGCAAATTGAATTAAACAATATCTTTTTTAAAAGGTCAATGTATCATAACCAAGTTGGGTTGATCCCAGAAATTCAAGGTCATTTAGAATTAAAAAAAAAATCAATCAATGTAATTTACTATATGAATAAACTAAAATAGATATACTCATCTCAATAGATGCAAAGGAAAAAAGCATTTGACAAAATTTAACATCCACTTCTGATAAACACTCTTAGCCAACTAGGAAAAGATTGGAAGTTCCCTCAATCTGATAAAGGGTATCTATGAAAACCCTGCAGCTAAGATTATACTTAACTAGAGGCCTGGTACACGAAATTCGTGCACAGGGGGTGGGCGGTATGTCCCTCAGCCCAGCCTGCACCCTCTCCAATCTGGGACCCCTCAAAGGATGTCCAACTGCACGTTTAGGACTTTTTTAAAACGCCGTGGGACGTGGGACAAATTGTTAAAAATCGGGACTGTCCCGCCAAAAGCGGGACGATCTGGTCACCTTAGCCTAAACAGGCTGTCAGACATCCCTCTCACAATCCAGGACTGCTGGCTCCCAACTGCTCGCCTGCCTGCCTTCCTGATTGCCCCTAACTGCTTCTGCCTGCCAGCCTGATCACTCCTTAACCACTCCCCTGCCAGCCTGATTGATGCTTAACTGCTCCCCTGCCAGCCTGATTGCCCCTAACTGCCCTCCCCTGCAGGCCTGGTCACCCCTAACTGCCCTCCCTTGCAGGCCTGGGTCCCCCCACAACTGCCCTTTCCTGCAGGCCCGGTTGCCCCCAACTTCCCTCCTCTGCTGGCCTGGTCACCCCTAACTGCTCTCCCCTGATAAAGCACTTTGATTGCAACCAGAGAGCCAAGGTGTCCAGGTGACTGATAAGGCACTTTGATTGAAACCAGAGAGCCAAGGTGTCCAGGGAGACCCCACCAGGCTCCTCCAGCTGTGGGCCATTGCCAGTTAGCACTGCCCACTCTGGCTGGCCCTGGCCTCTGCTGCAGGCTTGACTACCCCCAACTGCCCTCTCTTACAGGCCTGGTTTCTACCAACTGCCCTTTCCTGCTGGCTATCTTGTGGCGGCCATCTTGTGTCCACATGGGGGCAGCCATCTTTGACCACATGGGGGCAGCCATATTGTGTGTTGGGGTGGCAATCAATTTGCATATTACTCTTTTATTAGATAAGATAGAGGCCTGGTGCATAGGTGGGGGCTGGCTGGTTTGCCCTGAAAGGTGTCCCAGATCGGGGTGGAGGTTCCTTTGGGGTGTGGGGCAGCCTGGGTGAGGGGCCTGTTGTTGTTTGCAGGCTGGCCATGCCCCCCGGCCAAGTGGAGGCCCAGGTATCCGGAATTTATTTATCTTCTACTAGAGGCCTGATGCACAAAATTTGTGCACAGAGGGGGGGTTGTCCCTCAGCCCAGCCTGTACCTTCTCCAATCTGGGACCCCTCGAGGGATGTCCGTCCGACTGCCCGTTTAGGCAGTCTGACATCCCTCTCACAATCCAGGACTGCTGGCTCCCAACTTGGATCGGGCCTAAATGGGCAGTCAGACATCCCTCTCACAATCCAGGACTGCTGGCTCCCAACTGCTTGCCTGCCTGCCTTCCTGATTGCCCCTAACCGCTTCTGCCTGCCAGCCTGATCACCCCCTAACCACTCTGCTGCCAGCCTGTTTGCCCCCAACTTCCCTCCTCTGCTGGCCTGGTCACCCCTAACTGCCTTCTCCTGCAGGATTGATCACCTCCAACTGCCCTCCCTTGCAAGCCTGGTCCCTCTCAACTGCCCTCCCTTGTAGGCTTGGTCCCTCTCAACTGCCCTCCCTTGCAGGCCTGGTCCTTCTCAACTGCCCTCCCTTGCAGGCTGGGTGCCTCCCAACTGCCCTCTCCTGCTGGCCATCTTGTGGTGGCCATATTGTGTCCATATGGGGGCAGGATCTTTGACCACATGGGGGCAGCTATATTGTGTGTTACAGTGATGATCAATCTGCATATTACTCTTTTATTAGATAGGATAGAGGCCTGGTACAGGGGTGGGGGCCAGCTGGTTTGCCCTGAAGGGTGTCCCTGATCAGGGTGGGGTTCCCTTGGGGTGTGGGGCGGCCTGAGCAAGGGGCCTGCGGTGGTTTGCAGGCCGGCCACGCCCCCTGGCAACCCAAGCAGAGGCCCTGGTATCTGGAATTTATTCTCTTTCTACAATTGAAACTTTGTAGCCTGGAGCGGAGCCAAGCCTGGGGCTCCCCCAGACGGCCGGCAGCCATTTCTGTTGGGGTTATAATTGAAACTTTGTTGCCTTAAGCAGGTGAGCCCGGCCAGGGTATGTGGAAAGCTTTGCTTCCCCTGTTGCCGGGGACAACCCTGGCCTGCTCTCTCAAGCTCCATTCTGCCGCCATTTCTGTTTGAATTTGTTTACCTTCTATAATTGAAACTTTGTAGCTTGAGTGGAGGCTTAGGCCTGGCAAGGGCAGGTGAAAAGCTTGGCTTCCTCTGTTACCTAGGAAACCTTGCTCTCTGTGGCTGTAGCCATCTTGGTTGGGTTAATTTGCATACTCGCTCTGATTGGATGGTGGGCGTGGCTTGTGGGCGTGGCTTGTGGGTGTGTTGGAGGTATGGTCAATTTGCATATTTGTCTATTATTAGGTAGGATAATTGAAACTTTGTAGCCTTGAGCGGAGGCCAGGGCTGGCCAGGAAGCTTGGCTTCCTCCATTGCCAGGGAAACCCAAGCCTCCTGCTTGCTCCATGGCCACAGCCATCTTGGTTGGGTTAATTTGCATACTCGCTACTGATTGGCTGGTGGGTGTGGCGTGTGGATGTAGCGGAGTGATGGTTAATTTGCATATTTCTCTTTTATTAGTGTAGATGATAAAAGACTGAATGTTTTCCCTCTAAGATAGAAACAAGACAATGACATCTACTCTTACTGCTTCCATTCAACATTGTACTGGAAGTTCTTGGAAGTCAAATAAAGCAAGAAAATAAAATGGAAGGTATCCATATTGGAAAAGAGAAAATAAAATTGTCTTTGTTCACAGATAACATAATCATCTAAGTAGTACATCTATATACTCTACAAAAATACTATTGGAACTACTGAGTTTAGCAAAGTGGAAGAATACATTATGAATGTTAAAAATCAATTGTATTTCTATATATTAGCAATGAACAACCAGAAATAGAATGTTTTTTAAATGTAACTTGTAATAACATAAAAAATATGAAACACATGAAAAGTCTGAAATTTGTGAAGAATCAGTATTCTTAAAACTACAAAATATTGCAGAGGTTGAAGAAGAACTAAATAAGTGGAAACATATACCCTATTGAGGGTTCAAAAGACTCAAAAGTTTTTAGATGTTAATTCTCTCATTTTGTCTCATTGATTCAATACATCCTAGCAGCATTTTTGCAGAAATCTAGAAATTTTAACACATATTGAACAAAAGAAAATATGTGTATGTTAAATAATCTCATGAAAAGTTTCTCAACATCATAGTCATAGGGAAATTAAATTAAAACCCAATAAGATACCACTACACATTGATTAGAATGACTAAAATGAAAAAGACTGACTATACCAAGTACAGAAAAGATTTGAAATTCTCATAATGGTGGGAATGTAAAATGCTATGACCACTATGGACAACAGTTTGGCAGTTTCTTAAAATGTTAAACATACAGCTGTCATATGATTCAACCATTTCACTCCTTGGTTTTTTCTCAAGAGAAAATAAAGCATAAATCCATACAAAGTCATATACCTGAATGTTCTTAGCAGTTTTCTCTGTAATAACCAAAAAAACAGAAGGAAAAAAAAAAACACAAATGTCTATCAAGAAACAGGTCAATGGATATAAAAAAAAAATGTGGTTATGTCCAGACAGTAGAATACTGATAAAAAGGAACACACAACATGAGTGAATCCTAAAGTAATTATGCTGGGTAAAATAAGCCAGATTATTTTTAAAAGAACATACACTATCTGATTGCCTTTATGTAAAGTAAACAAATGTATAGTGACAGGGAGCAGGTTAGTGGTAGTCTGTGATGGTGGGGAGTCAAGATGAGAAGGTCTGGGAGAAAGAGTATGAGGGAACTTTGGGTGGTGATGATACAGCCACTATCTTGATATGGAAATGGGTCTATAGGTGCATGTGTATGTCAAAACTTATAAAATTATATTTTTTAAATGCATGCAGTTTATTCTATGTCAGCTATATCTCAATAAAAAAGAAACACAAGCAAAAAAATTCTCTAGTGGTTTCACATCATCACATTGTCATTTGAACCTTATTCTAAACCTTTATTGTGTTTATTTTGGCCCTGTCTGCCTCTCTTTCTTATCTAATAGGTTCTCTCCTCTCCTCTACTGCCCCACAATGGCCTTCCTTCTTCTCCCTCCAAGCCCTTTACACACCAAAGTCTTTCACTTGATTTTTCCTCTTCTCCAAGACATTCCCTTGGCTGGCTCTCGGCTTCAGTGCTCAGCACACCATCACCCCTGAGAGAGGTCTTCTAGATGACATGGACCAAAGAGGTACTGCTGTACACTGTTCCTTTCTGCCATTCAGTGTTTCCTTCCTTCATAACATTTATCACCTACTTGTTTACGTATCTCTCCTTCCTGAAAAGCGAATGCTTTAAGGGCAGAGATCTTCTCTATCTTGTTCATTACTTTATCCCCAGTGTCTAGAGCACCCCTGGCACATGGTAGAAACTTAGTAAATACTTTTTAATGAATGGCTAAATGCAGTAAACTCTTGAAGTCTTAAAATTAAAAGCCACTGAAGTGTTCACTTTTCATTAAATGTTAACATCCTATACATGTGAGAGAGATTGGTTTTAAAGAATTTACCTTCCTAATTCATATTCTTAATCCATTCATCTTTCTGACTTTCAGGAATGATTACTTTTCTCTGTTTACAAGCCAAGATCAGCTTCTTTGACATATATAAACTCCAGGCTGCTTTCTAACTGGGTTCTAATAATGCCCCCTCTGATAATGTAATTTATCAAAAACTCAAGCATAAAAAGAATTTAGGACAGACTCCTTGTCTCAAAAATTCAGGGGATAGGAGGCAAAAGCAAGTATTCCAACGTTGTTGAAGTGTTGGGGTGGAGGGAAGAAATAAAAAAAAAATATGTTGACCTACTATGAGCCAAGCAGAACCACTGGATATGGCAAATATTATTTATCTCCTTTCTCTAAAGGTGAAAGATTTACCCCAGTAAATCCTCTAATGTCAAAAAGCCATGTTCTTTCCAGTAAGGAAAGTACCTACAAGTAAAGCTAGAATAAGAGAAAGAACAGTGTTACCAGTCATGATAAGCTAAATTATGCTGTAATAACAGCCCAAGATCTCAGTGATTAAGCACAAAACAAGTTTATTTCTAGATGACAGAAAGTCCCTTGTCAGTCCAAGTACCTATCTAGAGCAGCTTTCTTCCATGTTGGTTCAGTATTCAAGATTCTTCAATTTTATGAAGAACAATACATATTTCCATGATCTTGGAGCTAGGGGAGAAGAATCATGAAGAACTGCACTCCATCTCTAAACATTTCCACCCAGAAATGACCTGTGTCAATTCTACTCACATTTTAATGGCCAAATCAAATCTAATGACTTTGGCTAATGTTAAGAGAATGAAAGGACAATCACTCTATGTGCCTAGAAGGAGGAGATCATATATACTAGTGAATGGCATAAAGGTCTTCCTCAGCTTTTAATCATGGAAGACCTTGAGCTTCAACTGAAGAGAGTAGACTTATAGTTAGCCAGTGTACAACCATGAAAGTTTTTGAACACTGAATGGTAGTGTCAGAATTACTGCTTCATTAAGGCCTCATGTTATCCCCTGAGGCTTGATTTCAACCTATGAACACTTGGAAATGTTAATCTTGTTTATGCCTGCAAGCACATAGGCCTGTATGTCTAAGCATTTGCATCTAAGGTAAAGGGGACTTAGGATCCATCTCATCTTGATGTAAATATGGATTAGCTCATGTCTATTTGTCCAACACTGCAGGTGGGAGCTTTCCAATCATATCCTCATCTCTTGTCATTTATTACTGCCCCACACCCTCAGCCCTGACAAAACATCATCTAAACAGCTGGAACTTCTACTTGCTGACTTTGCAAAAGCTTCTCTTAAATTCCTCTTTTCTTAGAAAGTGGCTCTGGCCAAATGCTGAGAAGTTCACACCAGATGGGATACATTTACACATAAGCAGGGCCAAAGAACGCCCATCTCTTTGTGCATGGCCACAGGCTGGAGAGAAAGCATCGTCTGAATGCTCTGTTTTTCACACCTGTCAAATGTAACAACTCTGTGTGTGCCGGCTTTCTGGTGAAGGAGACTTCCCCAATAAATAAAATATTTTTAAATATACAGTTATACTCCCCACCCCCACATACACACGCGCACACTAATGTCCTTCCCTTCACATGCTCGTGATCTTGAATCAAAGCCAAAAAGATGTTCTTTAGTCATGTGTCTAAAAGTTGGAGCTTTGATCTGTCCACTTCCTATTTAATTTATGAGAGGGATATGTTCTGAGTACAATCACATGCCAGATATAGTCATTTCTTTTTCCAGGTCCTCTCTCTGTAGAGTTGGAATGTGTGTCTTCAAGTTCAGTCCTCTTCTACTTGGAAGATATGTGCATGTTGGATTCCCTGGGAAGTGGGCTCTGAGATGGAAAGTAGCATGCAAGAAGTTTATTAGAGAAATCTATAACTGTGGAAGGGAAGGAAAGGATACAGGAGGAGGCAGAAGGAAAAGCCAGGCTAAAAAAAAAAAAAAGGCTTTGGCTGACCCTACAAGCAGCTCAGAAGCTAGAGAGGCCCTTCATAATGAGCCACTTTATAGCAAAAGAGCAGGATTTCTGCACTGAGCACACATGGGACTCAGGCTAACCCAGAAAGTAGGCCCAGATTTGGGTAAGGCAACTCTCTCCAGTCCACTAATTTCTAGAGAAGGTCAGAAGCATTTTCAGCACTAAGGAGAAAGAAGGATCAAGATGGCAAATTACAGCATCCACCACATATTTTATATCCACAGTTGAAATTCAAGTTAGGCAGTGTGATGGCCCACTAGACCCAATGAGCACTAGACCTAAATCAGCCTCCAAAATCTGGGTGACCTTTAGTTAAGCAGAACTAAGTAACTCAGGCAATCACATGGGCTCTGCACCCCAGTAAAGACCAGGCCTCCAGTCAAGCTCTTGGGGTATCTGATTCTCCCCGAAACCCATAGAGCACAGTTCATGACAAATTCCCAGGTTGCACCAGCCTGTAAGGGGAAGCTGGGAATAAATGTGCCTCACTCATCCACCACCACTTACTTATATTTCCATTCCTGAAAGGCTGATATTGGCCGAGAAAGAGCCCACTGCTGTAGACCATCCTATGTCTTTAAATCAAACCAAGTCACCCACATGGAGGATAGCAGGTACACAAGCTCATTTTACTTTTCTCAAGATCTTATTCTCCTTCCCACATCCAAGCATTGCCTGGCTTAGAGATTTCTTTCAACCTGCTGTCCTGGGAAGAGCTGAAGGAATGTGATTTCCCAGCTGGGTTCCTCATCTTCTGTGCTTCCAGTTTTCCATCAGCCTCTGACTCTTCAGCTGCTGGATGTTTCAGGTAACCTCTAGATGCAAGCTAGGAGATGCTTGGTGTTAGGGGGTTCATTGTACCCTCCCCCCGCCCCCCACCCCCCAATGATATGAAGTTGTAACCCTCCAGTACCTAGAATGTAAATTTACATAAAAATAAGGTCTTTATAAGAGGCAATTAAGTTAAAATGAGGTCAATAATCCAATATACACTGATGTCTTTATGAAAAGGGGAAACTTGGACATAGTCACTCAAACAAGGAAAATGCCATGTAAATGTGAAAGCAGAGATTGGGGTAAAGTATCTGTAAACCAAATAGCACCAAAGATTGCCAACAAGCTATCAGAAGGTAGGGGCAAGTCATGGAATGTATTCTCCCTCTCACAGACCCTACTGATACCTTAATCTTGAACTTCTAGCCTCCAGAATCATGTGACAATAAATTTCTATTATTTAAGCCACCTAGTGTGGGGTACTTTGTTATGGCAGCCCTAGGAAACTAGTACACCTGGGAACCTGGTCCATTCATAGCCCACATCCTGGTCATCACACTACATAGGCCTACCACAGGCCTCCTTAAAGCAAGTAACTAGACATTATATCATGGTCACAAAGCCATTAAATGAAAGATAATAATAGGACATTAGAAACTGTGTCATCTGCAAATCAAAACCACAATGAAATATAGACATACCTCATTTTATTGCACTTGGCTTTATTGCTCTTCACAGATGTTGCATTTTTCACAAATTGAAGGCAAGATCCTTCATAGGCAGTGGTCTAAAACCAAACTTGCAGTACCTCTGAAGTATGCCTGTATCAGCTCACACCCACTAGGCTAACTACTATCTATATATATAAAAGCCTAAGCGACCGTCACAACCGAAACAACTGAACAGATGTCCAAACAGGCTGCATGAGGCAACCAGGCCAGCAGGGGGGGTTAGTGAGGGATGACCAAACGACTGAGCAGCAGGCTGTGTGGGGTGACCAGGCCAGCAGGGGGGTTAGTGAGGGACAACCAGGCCAGCAGTGGGGGAAGTTAGGGGCAATCAGGCAGGCAGGCAGGCAGGCAAATGAGCAGTTAGGAGCCAGTGGTCCCAGATTGTGAGAGGAATGTCCAACTGCTGGTTTAGGCCTGATCCCCAGGGCCTAAACTGGCAGTCGGACAACCCCTGAGGGATCCCAGATTATAGAGGGTACAGGCTTGGCTGAGGGGACCACCCCCATGCATGAATTTCATGCACTGGGCCTCTAGTCAACAAATCCCAGCTAATAAAAGAGTAATATGCAAATTAACTGTCACTCCGTCACAAAGACGGTGGCGTCCAGTACCCTCAGCCCCGCCGCTGGAGTGCCTGGGCCTATCAGCCCAGCCAGGGGTCACAGGACCAAGCAGAGAGGTGGGATCCGCCCACTCCAGTAGTGGATCAAGCCTCGCTGCTCTGCCGCCTCTATAGAGCAGCGAGGCTGGAGTGCTTGGGCCCGTCGGCCCAGCCAGAGGTCGCGGGGACCAAGCGGGGAGGGCAGTTGTGGGGGGACCAGGCCTGCAGAAGAGGGCAACTGGGGGGTAACAGCCCTGCAGGCAAGGGCTGTTGGGGGCAACCAGGCCTGAAGGGGAGGGCAGTTGGGGGGGAACCAGGCTTGCAGGGGAGGGCAGTTGTGGGGGACCAGACCAGCAGGACAGGGCAGTTGGGGGGAACCAGGACAGCAGGGTAGGGCAGTTAGGGGAGACCAGGCCTGCAGGGGATAGCAGTTCGGGGGGACCAGGCCTTCAGGTGAGGGCAGTTGGGGAGGACTAGGCCTGCAGGGCAGGACAGTTTGGGGGGACCAGACCAGCAGGGTAGGGCAGTTTGGGGGAACCAGGACAGCAGGGGAAGGCAGTTGGAGGTGACCAGGCCAGCAGGGAGGGCAGTTAGGAGCGACCAGGTTGGAAAGGGAGGGCATTTAGGGGTTACTGGACCAGCAGGGGAGGGCAGTTAGGGGTAATCGGGCTGACAGAGGAGCAATTAGGCGTCGATCAGGTTGGCAGGGGAGTGGTTAGGGGGTGATCAGGCTGGCAGGCAGAAGTGGTTAGGGGCAATCAGGCAAGCAGGCAGGCAAGTGGTTGGAAGCCAGCAGTCCTGGATTGTGAGAGGGATGCCCGATTGCCTGTTGCGATTGGGTCTAAACAGGCAATGGGACATCCCTCAAGGGGTCCCAGATTGGAGAGGGTGCAGGCTGGGCTGAAGGACACACACACACACACACACCCATGCATGAATTTTGTGCACCAGGCCTCTAGTAAATAAATAACAAGTGTTGGTGAGAATGTGGAGGTTCCTCAGAAAACTAAAAATAGGAGACTAACGCACTACCTACTGTGCTAACAAGACACCTAAAAAAAATAAAATAAAACTAAAAATAGAATTGCCATGTGATCCAGCAATCCCACTTCTGGGTATATATCCAAAAGAATTGGAAGAAGGAACTTGAAGAGATATTTGCACACCCTTGTTCATTGTAGCATTATTCACAATAACCAAGAGGTGGAAGCAGTTCAAGGCCGATCCATAGATGGATGGGTAAAGAAAATGTGGAATATACATACAATGGAATATTACTCAGCCTTAAAGAAGAAGGAAATCTGTCACATGGTACCACATAGATGAGCCTTGCAGACATTATGCTGAGTGAAATCAGCCAGTCACCAAAAGATAAATCCTGTCTGATTCCACTATGAGCTATCGGGAGTAGTGAAAATCATAGAAACAGAAAGCAGAATGGTGGTTTCCAGGGACTGTGGGAAGGGGTCGTGGGGAGTTGTTCGATGGGTATAGAGTTTCAGTTTTCAAGGTGAAAAAGTTTTAGAGACCCTTTACACAATAATGTGAACATAGTTAACACTACTACACTGTACGCCTACAAATTGAGAGGATAAACTTTATATTATGTGGTTTTTAAACCACAATTAAAAAGAAAAAGGGGCCAGAGGCTAGGTCATCTGGCTCCAGGCCCAGCACTCACTTTTTCTACAGCATGCCATTTCTCACTGCCTACCGCATCCACACCAGTGCTTTGTAGAAGGACAAGGACAGGCTGGTCACTTGAGAAGAGCACTGCCCATCATTGGAGCCAGTAAGTCAGGAAATGGGGGCATGCATTGAGCATCTATTTGGGGAGCTCCAAGTATGTATACATTATTTCACATGATCTCATCCGCAACACTGGGAAACAGTCGTCATTTCTCCATCTTGCAGATGATGGAGCTGAAGCTCAGAGGGTGAAGGTATCTGTTTATGTCCTGTGGCTGAGAGGAGGCCAACCTGAGCTCTACACCCACCTACTCCAGACTCCTGACATGGTTAATAGAGATTTTAGGAGCTTTTCCGAGGTAACTGGAACTCTCCCTCTCTGCCACACACGCTCTCGTTTCTGTGTTCATCTGATTTTTTTTTCTTTCCTTTTTCTTTTTTTTCTAGAAGGGAAAACTGATCATCTAGTGAAAAATATTTTCCTTAGAGATCACTTAAGGTTTTTGGCAATTTGGATTGCCAAATATCGCAACAGAGAAAGAAGTAAGATGTGGGACTGAGGGGGAAAAGTAAACATTCAACCAGTCCTGAAAGGCTTGGGAAATGCTTCAGGCACGTCTCCCTCACCACCGCCTCAGACAGTCACACAGCCTTTCAAGTTGGCAGGCCCTCAGGAGGCTATGCTAGGGTGGCCTAGGCCAATGCTTGCCAATCTCAGGAACCCTCTCAAATCCTGCCCACTAAAAACAAACCAACCACCCCCATCCCCAAATCTTGGTGTGTTTGAATTTCTTTCCCTCTTGCCAAAACCTGATTTCCTGTTTCTAAGAAAAAAACCTTTAAAATACCCCTTTAAAAGAAAAAAAAATGTCTCCTTAAGGCAGTTTAAACATCAAAGAGCTCTTAGAAAGTAGGGTTCTGTTTGGCTAAGTGCACATGAATCAGAAAAAAATTCTGATTAAATTTTCCCTTTTAAGTACTAAGGGTTTTGCTGGACTTGGGCAAAACATAGATTTACGGACAAAACACAGATTCTTGGGGTCTGTAAGAGCATTAACCTGGTCCAATGGCTCATTGCAGAGATGAGGAGTCTGAGGCCCAGAGAAGGAAAGTGACTTTCCTAAGGCCTCACAGCAAGGAAGCATCCAGTCTGCTGCTGTTTCCACACATCTGCCAATTTTTCTTGACATTGGAAGTTGTAAGATTTTTTTTCAAAGTCAAAGGTAATTTAGTTTGAAACATTCAGAAGGAAGCTAACACCTGATCTCACTTTTTAAAGACATCATATTTTTTAAAATAGACATAAATACCTTTACTGAGCACTCACTGTGCACATGCATTATTCATTTAATCACCATGACAATTCTATGAAATATTTATTGTAGTCTCTCTATTTAAAAAAAAAAAAGAAGAGGAAGAGAAAAGATTCAAATTCTGGTTCAAGCTATTGTTGTGGGGCTGTTTAAAATATATGTTTATTGGTTTTAGAGAGGAAGGTAGAGGGAGAGATAGAAATATCAATGATGAAGGAGAATCATTGATCAGCTGTCTCCTGCACATCCACTACTGGGGATTGAGCCCGCAACCAGGGCATGTGCCCTGACTGGAATCGAACCATGACCTCCTGGTTCATAGGTTGACACTCAACCACTGCTAGGTTTGTTGTGTTTTTTGAGTAGCCAAAAGGTGCCAGGCTCTTTCCAATACCTCTTATCAATCACTCCTCAAAGCAATCATAAGAAATAGGTATTATCATCTTCATCGCACAAATTTAAAAAATCAGATCTTTAAGAAATATTTCAACTTTCCCAAGTTCTCACCACCAAGAAGTGGTAGAACTGGGGTTGGAATCTACATCTGGAATTGAAAGCCCATTCTCATTCTGTCACCCATTTTGCAGGGTAGTTATGAAAGTAAAAGCCCTCTGTAAAAAAATTGTAAAGAATTTTACAAATTGGAGGGATTATCATTTTTAAGTCTAAGTTGTTGTATTTTCTGAAATTTCCACTCTGGCTTTTAGCAACAGGATCCTAGAGCCAGGCAATGACAAGGCACCCAGGTCTCTCCACTGAAAAACATTTTCCAAATAAAAGGTTTGATTGAGCACACTCTTGTTTTCCTTGGGTGGGCCCCAACCACCCAAATGTTTAATTGGGTTGGAAAGTTTTAATCCCGATGGTCATTGTTGCAAGCACATGAGAAACATGGAACCTTGCTCTACTGACCCTGCCCAGGGGACAATGGCCCGGACACCACAAAGAGCAGTTATCCTGTGAGCAGCTATGCTGTCCAAACAGCAGCATTATTAGATCAATGCCAGTTCATTCATCTGCTTGTTCATTTGTTTATTCAAAGCTTTCTTTGGGGCATATTTCCCAAAGCTGTCTTTGGGGCATATTTCGTTGCTTTAGGCATGCAGAATACAGGGAGGAATAGCCACAGTCTTTACCCCAAGGAGCCCACAGTCCTGAGTACTTCCGCTAACATCCCCCAGGAATGGTCCCCTGCCCTTCCTGATCAGAATTTATTCTTCCCTCTTCTCTGCTGCACAACAATTCATGGGGAATTCCTAACCCCCTGTTCCTCAGAATGTGACTGTACAGGCCTTTAAATAGATAAATACGGTAAAGTAAAGTCACTTAGGTGGGCCATAATCCAATATGACTAGTGTCTTTATAAAGAGATTAGGACACAGACACACACAGAGGGAAGATTATGTAAATGCATGGGGAGCCATCCACAAGCCAGGGTGAAGGCCTAGGAAGAAAGAACCCTGCCACACTTTGATCTTGGACTTCTAGTTTACAGAATTGTGAGAACATTCATTTCTGTTGTTTGAGACACCAGGCCTGTGCTACCTTGTTATGGCAGCCCTAGTGAACTAATAGAGCCAGCTAAAGCATTGACTAAGCTGCAGATTATGAGTTATTTGTGTTTACTGAATTAAAAAAACAATAAGTTACACACAAAAAAAAAAACCACAATCGGCCAACTCTCAAGAAGTTTGCAGTATATTCTAGTGGAGGAGCCAAGCTTATGTTTGATGTGCAGTAATTTCAGTACTGTGATAGGAGAATGCAATGCCCAAGGACACAGAGGAATCATGGGAGAGACGGGGTCAGGGAACTCCTCCTAAAAATGGTCTCCCCAACCATCAGGAAGTTCAAACACCTGTTATCCAGGAAGGACAGACCATTCCAGTCTGGGGGTGAGTGGCCCAGCCAAGACAAATCAGTGCAAGTGAAGCCATAGGAAGAAAGAAGGCTCAAGGTCAAGGCCAAGTGAGGTACTTCGGTTATAGGTGATTCAGACACTGGGGTGTTTCAAGCACAATTCTTCTCATATTTACCATTGTATCTTCCTCCAAACTCGACCTTTCACAGAAGTGGCACTCCAGAAGTGTTTGTTGATTTGAAGGGACTACACCTAAAAATGGCTTTTAGACCCACCTGCAAGGAAGATATAATCACATTCCCCTTTCTTTCTCCCCTTTTCCACCTAACCAGTCCCCCCCTTTCCTCCTTCTGAACCCTTCTTCTTCTGTGAAATCTAACCAGATAGCGTGGACTCATAGTAATCTTTCTCTTAGTTATAGCTTTTATTACTGGTCATACCCATGCTATTTATTGAGAAGACCTGTAGGGTAATAGAAAGTCTTCAAGTTAAGCATACCTGGGATCCAGTCTTGACAAGTTCTGGGACTCTGGGGCAAGTCACCTTAGTTCCTCAAGCCTAGTTTTCTTGTCTTTAAACTGAAGGCAACAATTCCCACCAATATCCATTCTTTTTTCCCCCTTTATAATCAAATCCCCATCCCTTCTACTACTGGACACATATCAACTCCTTCCTCCTTCCATTCCTCCTCAAAAAGCCCACACATATTAGCTCCAGCAAAGAAAGCCCTGGGAGGATCACCATGCCACAGGCTCTGCTGAAGCACCCCTGCTATATGGGGCCTTAAGGAAAATCTTAGCAGTGACCTCCACCCTCTCAGGATAGAAGGATGGGCCCAGCTACTCTAATTTTCCACTCTTAACTCACAGTGCCCTGCCCAGAAAGGTCATGGGGCCCTACACCATCACAGTTTAGAATGCCAGCATTTAGTAAAGTGTGTTTGCATATGCAGGATGAGCCAAAGAATGTAAACTCTGGCCCCATCAAGTGGGAACACTCATAAGAGTCCTGCTTTCCCTGAAATAACTTGATAGAAAAAGTTGGTAAGGGTAAGAGCTGGGGGAGAAGAGATGGTAGTCTCCTGTGTAATACAATGCACAGTCATATGTATACAGAGAAAGCAGCCAGGACCACCACCCAGAGGAGGGTAGAGCCATGACAAGGCAAAACAGGCTGCACAGTTAACTTGATACATCACTATTTCATGGGGGTTTAGCAACCAAGGATTTATTTTATAGAAAGTGGAAAAGCACAAGTTCAAAGATTTGAGCCCTCCTGCAAACTGCTTCTGGCAGGTCCAGTCAAGTCAGAAATGAAAGAATTAACCTCAAGAAAAGCTAGGAAATTCAGAATGTATTCTAATTTGGCCTGGAAAAATCTTCTCCCTGCCTTGAACTGCATCAGTTGCTTTCATTTGCTATTCTTAGCTCTGAACCATTCCAATAGTCTTTTAAGAGATGCCTTACTATTTCCATTATTCAGATGAGGAAACTGAGGCTCAAAGAAGTGAAGTGATTTATTGAAGACCACATGACAGTAAGTAGCACAGGTGGAATTCTATCCTAGGTCTGTCTGAACCTAGGATGACTAGCCAGCATACCACATGACTCAAAACAATCTAATGAAGCAGGGATTTATTATAGCTCAGATTCAAAGAAGTTGGGTGATTTGCCCAAGTTTGCACAAAAATTAAATTCAAATAGTAGGAAGGTGAACCCAGGTTTCTTAGTAACAGAATCGGGACTCATTCCACTACGCCACACTGTCCTAGTCAGCTCTCTCTGGCCTGATCTCCCTCTCCAAATTGCCAAACTGCCATCAGGCATGTAGTAGGTGATAAGTAAATATTTGATGGATGAGCAAGTTTTTCTTTGAAGTAAACTTTTACTGGGAAAGTAGATGATGGTCTTACCTGAGCAAGGTAGTCAATAGTTCATTTTGCTGAAGGCTTAAGTCTAAACTTGGAGGAAAGCTCTTAACTGTGAAATATGTCCCTGGGCTCCTTACCGGTTACAGACTGGGACAACTGGAGAAAGAACCCACTGTTCCTCTCTGGAATGAGAATAAAATCATAAATAAGGACTCTGTGTTTTTCTTCTCCAAGACAATCAGGGACTAAAGATGGTACTTGACTTACATTGCGACATTACATTCGAGAGAATAGGCCTCTTAGCAGCTAACCTCTATTTTTCCCTTCATTATCTGTCATTTTGTGAAGGTATAGTGAAAATTGTAGGACAAGAAACTGCTATGCTCAGCTCTAGGAAAAATTCACTCGTACATCTATCTCATACATTCTCTTGAGTACCAGGCAAAGGACTAAGGTCTAAGGTTGGCACAGTGGCAGGGAATGGAAAGGTTCTGCTATGTGCATGTGGGCAGTCTTCCAAACAGAACCTCACTTAATGCTCACAGTGTGCCTGCCCAAGAGGGATCCCCATTTTACAAGGGAGAAAACTAAGGCTCAGAGAAGCTCTAGAATTAGTTAATTTCCTATGATTAATAAGGGGCAGAGCCAGGATTTGAACCCATGACTTCTTGAACTCAGAGTCTGTGTTCTTTCCCATAGAGGACCATGACTAGAAAATATAGAGGAGAAAGAGACATACTCAGAGGTTCAGGTGAGCTGAGCCGCCACCTCCTCATCACCTAGGACAGTGGTCGGCAAACTCATGAGTCAACAGAGCCAAATATCAACAGTACAACGATTGAAATTTCTTTTGAGAGCCACATTTTTAAAACTTAAACTATATAGGTAGGTACATTGTTATTAACTTAATTAGGGTACTCCTAAACTGTCCTTTGCTGAAAACTCAAGGGGCCAAAGAGCCGCATGTGGCTCGCGAGCCGCAGTTTGCCGACCACTGACCTAGGAGGTAAAGAGCAGATACTCCAAGACCTAGCCTGCAGGGAACATTGCCTGGGTCGGGCACTGGGGAGTGCCTTATGCAGAACATCTCACTGGAGCCCAGGATCTCCCTTGCAGGATTGTTGCAATACCCAGTTTGTCCCAGAGAGAAACCAAGGCTGATAGCTAGTTGTTCAATAATTTGATGCAGTGACAGAGGCTAGAGAAGCGGGGAGAACCTGGAGGACACAGCCTTTTCAGGGCAGGAAGTGGCATGGGGGACCTTATGGAGAGTGAGGAGGAGCCAGAGCAGGGCCTGAGGAAGGGAAGAGCAACCAGACAGCCCCACAGGAAGGCAGCCAGCTCCCTGAGTACAGGAGACTTCCCACATGTCTCCAATTGAAGGTCTGGCTCACTTTGTATCCTTTTAAAGTAAAAACTCAGGGTTGTACCCAAGCCATCTGTGTTTACCAGAAAGGGCCATTTTCCACCCTCCTGATGTTTAGGAAAGGCGCTCTAAGAAGGAACAGAGCGAGCCTCCCCGACCTTGGTCTTCTCCTTGCCAGCAGGCCCGGCATGGCTCCACACACGTCGAGCCGTATGATCGATGTGTTTTGTGAAGTGCTCTGGAGAAGGGAGACATGAGTATCTGGGGCATTTTAAGTACTCCTGGAAATACCCAGATGGCACTGCCATCTGAGCATCTTTTTTTTAAAATGAAAATGGTGTCCCCAAGAGTAATTGTACATATCATTGTGTGTCTTCTCCAGAAATCAAGCAATCACATAAGAAATCTTTCAGCAACAAATACAGTAATAAGAGTGTGTTTTTTTAATCAACTGCTAAGTTTTTGCTTCATTTCCAAATTGATTTTGGTGTTTAATGTTAGCCTATATAATAAAGAGCTAATATGCTAATGTCGTCACACCATCACGCCATAACAACCGATCAGCAGGAGGCTGCATGCGTGGCAGGCACGCGCAGGTGGGCAGGGATTTGACGCTGTGTCCTTCCAGACAAAGCTACAGCAGCTGCCTGAGGCTCAGGAAAGCCACCGATGGTGGCTGCCACTGCCCAGGGCCCGAGGCTCAGGCAACAAGGGCCAGGCCAAGGCTCAGGCAAACTGCAGTGGCTGCGGGGGCCAAGGCTCAAGCAGCCACGCAGCTGGCAATAGCAGCAGCAGAGGTGTGATGGGGGTGTTACCTTACCCTGATCACCCTGGTCGCCTCCTGCAGACGGAAGCTAAAGGCAGCAGCAGTGAGGGGGTGATGGGGGTGATGCCTTCCCCTGATCAGCCATGGGGAGCGGGCCTAAGCCATCAGTAGGACATCCCCTGAGGGCTCCCAGACTGTGAGAGGGGGTATCCAGGCTGAGGGACACCTCCCCCCCCCCCCCCCAGTGCATAAATTTTTGTGCACCAGGCCTCTAGTATAATTATAAAAAAATCTGTAGCTTAGGCATTTAAGTAAGTGAAACAAATAACCCTAAATTTTTGTATTAAAAATAAAGCAGAATTCATCTATTGACAATGTGGTTCTATCTGGAATTATGCTTTTTTATGGTGATAATCATACCTCATAAGGGTGTAATTATAAGTATTTTGCAGTTTGCAAGACAACAAGCTTAACCTTTACACCACCTGTATCCAGCCACAGGGCAAGGTCATCACCTCTTTGCAGGGGAAGGAACTGCAGAGCTTGGAGGAGGATGGTAGTATGGACAGGTGTGGCTTTGAAACTGGACAAGCCCAGGCTGAGATCTGGTTTTCGCTACAAGTTGGCCTGAGTGGGTTTCTTAGGCTCTCTCAACCTCAATTCACTCATCTGTATAATGGGCATGACAACAGTACCAACTGTTAAAATTCTCAACAAGTTAAAATTTTCTCACAGTGCTTAAAACATAATAATTGGTCAGTGAGCAAATGACACCTTTGTATTGTTGCTATTGTTGAGACTTGAATCTGCACTGTAAGTCTGTGAGGATCAGAAGCAATGTTTATAAAAATGCTGCCCAAACACAGGAGCTATTAATTTTGAAGAGGTATAGTTGGGACGGTGAGTCTGGTATTTCTAATTCCTTAAGAATTTATCTTGCTCTGCATCCCAGGTACCTGGGCATGGGATCAATGAGACACCTCTCTTAGTTTTGAGAATAAGTAGACTAAATCTTTGTTGTATAAAGAAAAATAGAAATATAAGAAGGAAGGAAGGAATGAGGGGAGGGAGAGAGGAAGGAAGGAAGGAAGGAAGGAAGGAAGGAAGGAAGGAAGGAAGGAAGGAAGGAAGGAAGGAAGGAAGGAAGGAAGGAAACATTGTACTGTCTGCCCTAAAATGATGCCTGGCTGTACCCATGGTTTTGAAGATTCAACACATTTTCCCATATGAGCCCTGAATGAAACAGAGATGATGAATTCTAATATTTCAGTATCTTTCCATCCCTTAAAGGAGAAATCCACTCCTTATCCCTATTCAAGCCCTAATTGGCTCCTGCCTCCCTTTCCAGCCACAGTCCCTCTGGGGACTGTCCTAAATTGCCACACTTTTGCCCTTGCTGTGGCCTCTGGCTGAAATGCCTTCCCTTTCTCCACTTAGGCAGGGGCACAGCTCTTCATCTCTGGCCCCTCAGCACCCAGCCCAGGTCTGGCTCTGAGGAGCTTCTCTGGTGGGTTTGCTGAGCACATCAGTAGGAATGAAGCAAGGGACCTAGTTCTCTCCTGGCAGCATAGCAGGAGCAGCAGCCTCCCAGCCCCAGGCCTGCTGCTCTGGAGGGAACAAGCGCCTGGAAGAAGGTGGTGGAGAGCCCCATTCCTCTGCTTTGCTCATCTCCCGGCTGTCAGGATGACGGAAAAAGAGGATCATATCCTGGTAATCACAATTCATCCAGGCATTGCTTCAGTTTTTCTTTAAAGGGAGGAACCCTCCCATTATGGCCATGTGGAGAAAACATCATACATTGCCAGATAGGTCATTTTAGAGAGAAGAAAAAGTGCACTTGTAACTGGCCTGGCTTTGGTCCACAGCCCCTCTCTCCAGGTCCTAGAAATGATGTCACAGTGAGGAGGAAGGTGACTATAGTCACAAGTGACAGGCAAGTAACATGCATTGGAAGCTACAGGAGCCAGACCCTAAAGCCCCATGGAGAAGCTGCTCCTCAGGACTCCTGCCTCCACTCCTTACAGACCTGAGTTCAGCTCCCAGCTTCCTGGCCAGCACACTTGGTGGCCCGGCCAGCATGGCTCAGCGGTTGAGTATCGACCTATGAATCAGGAGGTCACAGTTTGAATCCTGCTGAGGGCACGTACCCGGGTTATGGGCTCAATCCCCAGTGTTTGACATGCAGGAGACACCCAATCAGTGATTCTCTCTCATCATTGATGTTTCTATCTCTCACTCCCTCTCCCTTCTTCTCTGAAATAAGTAAAAATATGTTTTTTTAAATAAAGTGCACCATGGGCTGCCTAAATGCCATCCATGTGACAAAAGTGAAAGCATTCATGAAAGAAGGAAACACACGTGCAAAACCCAGAGTCTGGTCCATGGAGGGACCAAAGGCATCCTTTGATTTGGCTGGACCTGGAAAAAAGGAAAGAGGCAGATAAAATTTATTGATTACCTATTTAGTATATGTGAATTCCTCACTGTACATACTCCAGTGTATGATAAATTCAACTTATTTTTCTCTGTTCTAAGCCCATATTCTGCTTAAAGGGCTTAGGCAGAAATCTAATGTAATCAATTTGAAGTTTTTCTTAAACAAGCCAGGGTTTTCTCAAGTTAGAGTTTTAATCATCATGGACCAACTCCAAAGTTGCATTTCAGTTCCCAAGATTGCACCTTAGTCCTGACAGGAACGGAGGGGCTGGTGCATGGTGTCAAGGATCTGGAGAGAGAGGTGGGGAGGCAGAGACATCTCAGCCTCAGCAGCAGCATCCACTGAGACACAGAGTTGTCCAAGGGACCATGCAGAATCTGCTGCTCTTATCCCCTCACCCAGCCCTGCAACCCCAGATCTGCTCCATCTCAATGTTATGGCAACCTTCACTACTCTCAACCACATGAATATGGTGGTTTGTAACTGTATCAACTGGGCTAAGCTAGAACTACATTTCCCAGAATTCCTTTCCTATCCAATTCCAGGTTGGAGTTGATCAAAGAGAAACAAATGCAAAATTTAGAAGCAGAAGTGAAGCAGCAGCCATTGTTTTCTGAAGGCTGTTTTATTTAGATGAGGTAAGCAACAGAGGAGACATACCAGCCATCTAGCCTGTTCTCCCACACTTGTTTACCTGCACTAGCCTCAGAAGCACTGGTTAGAGACTTTTCTCTGACCCCCAAATGTTCCGTTTGAACCATTCTTTTTCCAACTTCTCACCCACTGTGTACAGTCTTATTTCTATAATAAATTCTTTATTCCATAATAGTCACAATGGTTCTGCTTCCTTAATTGAACTCTGCCTGATCCAGTGGGGAAATACTTGTTCTATGTTGGTTCTCAATAACAGGGTTACTACTTATCCACAAATATTCATTCTATCCTGATGCCCATTAAGTATAAAGTCCCACTCCTTTAAGTTTCATCTAATCTCATGGCCTTGCAGCTAGACATTCAATTTCCAAGCCTTCTTGCAGCTGGGGATGACTATGGGACAAAGTTCCAGGCAACAGGATGTGAGAAGAAGCGATGTGTGAAATGACTGGTCATGCCCTGAAAAGGAAGCAGTTTGCATCCTTTGTACCCTGTCTTTCCCCCTTCCAGCTCCCTGAAATGCAGATGTGGTAGATGAGATCTAACTGCAGCTGGGACACCAAACCAACTAGGGATAGTAGAGTAACAAAGAAACCACAGCCCCAGAGGACTTGTGGAGCAGAGCTGCCTACAGAAATCACCTTCTATCTTATTTAAAGTCACTGTTACTTTGGGCTCAGTTAAAGAAGCTGAGTACTCTTCCCATGTAGCATTGTCACCTTACTCATCCAGGACTGGGTAGGGTAAGATACTTTTGAGGCTCATGACATCCCTGAACAAGGGACTCACAGCATTCCAGATGCTGGCTAGAGGCTCCCCAGTCCCCCTTCTTTGGAAGTCATCAAGCCTATCTGGGGATTCCTTCACCTTCTTCCTCATATCTCCACGGGGTGACACTTGTATCAGAGACTCAATCTATTGCCCTCCTCCCCAAACTCTTCCATTTTCCCAACTCAGAAAGGTTTGAGCTCTTTTTAAGCAAGAGGACAAACATCATCCCTGGGCCCTCGGTTGTTTAAGGCATGAACTTCTTGCTGTCATTTGGTCCAGGTTTGGTCTTCTGTACAAACTGCTGCTAGGAGCTTCACATGCCTACTTAGACATCCTAAAGCTGCCTTTTAAAAATTGGTGTTTCTGCCCTCACAGCCATGCCCCACGAGCAGTGGGTCTAGAACATGTCTACTGCTATGGAAAGGAAGAGGGAACAGCACTTAATACTTGACAACATCATCTCCAAAACTTATGACGCAGATTCATGTTGGGCATGGTTCGTTTCCTCTGCAACCCAGCCCTGACAATTAATTTCCTCATGTATGAAATGGATATATGTGGCCCACACCAATGAAGTGACTTGCCCAAACTCACACAGGCAGGAGGTTATGGAACAGAACTTGTTCTCAAGTTCATGCTTTTTCAGCTGCACGCCTTTGTGCGGAATAAGGGGGACAGTGGCAGATGTGGAAGGAACACTGGGCAAAGACTAAGCGATGAGTAACCTTGAAAGTCAGGCTTTAAAAAATGCACTTTGGTCTCTCTCTCTCTCTCTCTCTCTCTCTCTCTCTCTCTCTCTCTCTCTCTCTCTCTGTTTTATTTGCTGGCTGCTATAGAATTTTGATGCTTGATTTTCTTTGTTTCTAAAGAGGGCTTAGATTACATTTATGTTTAAAACTATCCTTTAATGTCTAACTTTTTATGTATTAGGCAGAAATCTAACTATTATAAAAACACAAACATTAAAATTCTGTTCTCTTTCAGAATAATGAAAGATTAAAATAAGCATGAAGAGTTTTTTAAAAGACATACTTTTTAAATATTCTTTAGTTTTCTAAACTAGTATTTATTGTATCACATTGGTAAATTTGATGATTTAACTATAAATATTGGAATATTTTCCCCTGCATACTAAATGAACCTCAAAAAAGAAATCTTGCCTTTGAAAACCTGTGATTTCTGCAATTATATGTAAATGTTATGTAAATGTTTTCAATGTTTTTCTGTGGAACTAGAGTTCTATTTATCTTCCCCAATACCACCAGAATGATTTATTTTTCTTCTGCATATTTAAAGGTGAGACCAGGAGGGAGGCCTGGAAGGAGGGTATATTTGTTTCCTGTTGCTGCTATAACAGATTACCACAAAGTTAGTGGCTTAAAACACAGATTTATTCTTTTCAACTCTGGAGGTCAGAACTCCAAACTCAGTTTCACAGAGCTAACGTGAAGATGTAGGCAGGGCTGGCTCCTTCCAGAGGCTCTAAGGAGAGAATCCATCTCCTTGCCTTTTAAAGCTTTTAGAAGCCACTTGTAATTCTTGGTAGGCAGCCCCTTTCTCCAGTTTCAAAACACCTCACTTCCATCTCTGTTCTGTCATCATGGACTTCCTCTTTGACTTTAATTCCCCATGTATCCCTCTCATAAGGAGCATTGTGACTACATCTCCCACCATAATCTTCCCATTTCAGGATTAATTCAATCACATCTGCAAAGTCCCTATTACCATGTCAGGTTCCAGGGATTAGAACATGTGCATCTTCTGGGGGCCATTATTCAGCCTACCACAATGGGGAGACTAGTTCTAGTTCGGTAGCTGAAGCTGCGGCAATGGATGAAGACCGAGGATGTGTGTGGGTAGTGATACTGCAGGTAATGAAGGAAAGAGCAGATATTTGGGGACCTGAGAGACCTGGTCAAAATAAAGGTGTAGGGCCCCAAAATGCAGTTATTCAAAAAGTATTCAGAATTTCAAGAAGGCAAACAGCAGAGCATTTGAACAAGCATGGGCCCTTCTGAGGCTCAGACTGTGTACCATGCAACCAGACCTCGAGCTGGGTTAGAATCCAGTCCAGTGCACTTGCTAACTCTGTGACCTTGGACAAAGTCATAAACTCTTCCTCAGCCTCAGTTTTCTTATCTGCAAAATAGAAAATAACTTCTGTACTATGGGTGTAACAAATTACCAAAAACTTGCTGGCTTAACACAATAGAAAGTCATCCTCTCACCATTCTGAAGACCAAAAATTCAAAATTGAAGTGTTGATAAGGTTAGCTCCCTCTGGAGACTCTGATTGAGAATCATTCCATGCTTCTCTCAGACCTCCTGCTGACTATTGGCAATCCTTGGCTCTTCTTTGCCTGTAGCAGCTCACTCTAACCTCCACCCCCATCTTCACATGGTCTTCTCTGTGTCTCCTTGTTAAAGTGCCACCCCCTTCTCTTATAAAGACATCAGTCTTTGGATTTGGGGCCCACTCTAAATCCAGATAATCTCATTCCAAGATCTTTAACTAAATCACATCTGCAAAGACTGTATTCCCAAATAAGGTCACATACCTAAAGTTATCAGAGGTTAGAATTTGGACATTTCTTTGGGGGAAGACACTGTTCAATCTACTACAACAGGGTTGTTATGAGTATTCAAGACATTGTAGATGAAGTGCTCAACAAAGTGCCTGGGACATAAGAAGCCCTAAAAATTATATCAATGATGATGATGATGATGATGATGATGATGATGATGATGATGATGATTTAATGTAGTAAAAGTAAAACTGGGCATATATTTGATTATAACTTAACATTTTAGAATGGAGAGCTAGAGAGGAAACTGACTTGTCCCTAAGTATTAGAAGGGGAACCAAGAAACTCGTTATTTCTAAAACAGGCCAAATATGATGAGAGAGGGAGGAGCTTTGGAGTCCAGACTTGCCACAAAGCAAAGAAGCTACCAGGGAGCAGATCTAGACACAGTGGGAGAAAGCCTGACATGGAGGCAAGAATGGGCACAGGAAGGTCCCATGAGAAGAAAGGAGTGCTCTGGGAGGTAGGCAGAAGATTCACCCATTTGTCCATTCAATCACCAATCATTTATTGCACACCTACTAGAATCCAGCACTAAATATACTAAGCATAGCAAGAATGCTACATTTTACAAAGATCTCTAATTTTTTTAGAACAAGCTTTTAAATTTTGATTGCTTTTGTCATAAAATTAATTTGAAGTTATTATAAAATATTGGAAGAAAACAGAAGACCTGAGCAGACAGTTGTGGTACAGAGAAGATCCTAGGCTCCAAAGCCAGACAGACCAGGTTTGAACTTATACACTATCTGCAGGATTTTAGTCATGTCATGTACATTCTCTGAGCATCAGTTTCCTCATCTGTCAAATAGGGGTAATGATACTCCTCACATCCCCCTTAGGGAGGTCCCCCATGAGATGAAGCTCTTGGTACAAGGACTGAAACAAGGAAGGTTTGCAATAAATATTCCTTTCCCCTTTCAGATGGGCATTTCAGAAAGAAGGCTCCAAAAATCCTTGCACTCATTTGCCATTTAATACAACACTCATAGTCCCTAAGTCAACTTTCACCAGAGGCTAACAGGCTATTTTCTTTCAGTTCAAGCAAGATATTTTCCTGGCTGTGTTGTAGCTGGAAAGAAAAGCAAGGAATATAGAATATAGTGAACTTGGGAAGTCTTTCCTGTAAAAACCCAGCAGATTTATCACAGATGTCTGGCCCACTCGTGGCCTTCTCCTGAATTCTATTAAGAATAATAACAAACAATCAGGAAACTGAACCCCAAAGCCCAGAAAACAATGTTCTGGGTCTCTGGCAAAGTGGGATCATGTACACACACAAGAGACCCTAAGCCCTCCAGGCACTCCTTGGTTGCTGGGACAAGGAAGTCAATAATTACTAAACACCCCACATTGTGTTGGACCCTTTCACGAGCATAAGCTCTTTTGGATCCCTGCAAAGAGCCCTGGGCCCCAGGGGCCTCTTACCAGATAAGAGAACTGAGGCACAAAGAGGTGAGTTGTTTATGCCAAGGTTCTCAAACAGCAAGTACACTGGAATCACTTAGGGAGCTTATTCAGAATTCAGAGGTTCTGATTCGGCAGGTCTGAGGTGGGGCTCTGGCATGAGTGTTTCTTAAAAATGTCAGAGGCAGTGCCAATGTATACATTCTGCTGACTGAAAACCTCCGCAGTACAGGCTCTGAGTCTGCCAGATTCGACCAGGAGTCCCGGCTCTGCCAATGTCTAACAAGGTAGCATTGGACAAGTTACTGAATCTCTCTGAGCCTCAGTTTCTACTTTCTGTCAAACGGGAATAATTAAACCCAATCCATAGGTTGTTTTAATCAGGTTCAAGTATTATAATATATGCAAAGCATTTCTATTAGTGGCCAATATACAGGAAGTGCTCAACACATCAGAGCTAGAAGTACAATCACTGGTTAGTCTTGTAGCCTGGAGAAAGTGACTTAACTCTTAGACTTCATGTCCTCTTGAGTAAAGTAAGGAACCTTCAATTATTTTATTAAATATTTTGCTCCACTTAACCTTGAATGGTCACCTGTTAGCATGCCCCCCCTCCAGTGCAGAGGGAGGTCATTGGCCACTTAAGAAATGAACCAATTCTGGGCAAAGAATAAGTTGAACAGAAAACAATGATAATTCCAGGCCAATGTGTTCTTGTTCTGTCTCCCAAAGAGTTGGCCCATCTACTGCAGGCTCTTATCTTCCTGAAGTAATCGACAATGACTCTCAATTTATTCTTCCCATAACACTTTCCTCCTGCTGCCTGGAGATATAAAATGGACCCCGAGCAGCAAGGAGGAGTGTGACTAAGGCAGAGATCACAATAGTGGGTTCCAGGACCTGGCATGGCTCTGCCAGTTTGCAGTCATAGGGGAATAAAATGTAGGACCCCGTCATTCATTCATCCCTTCAGTAGGTATTAAGCACCTGTTGTGTGCCAGACACTGTGCTGTGTGGGGTGCGAGCAAGACTGAGACACCACACAAGGCTGGACCCAGTGCTCACAATCAAAAAAGAGAAACCAATTATGAAATGGGGTCAGTGTTGTGACTGAAGGAAAAAACAGGTGCCTGGGGTATAGCAAGGGAGGCCTGGAAGCCAGGGTCTAGGTCTGTTTTACTCACAGATTCCTCTATTCATAAGCACCTGCTATGTGCCAAGCTCTGAACTAGACACTGGCTCACTGGGTCATCATCAGATCTGGTCTCAAGGTTTGAGCTACTCACAGCTCAGATCACTGGGCTCTCATTCACCCATGTGCAGGACACAGCACTGCCGCAGAAGTATAGCTCTGTACTTCTATGGCTCTACAGCTCTATACTTCTGTAGTTTTAAATCCTCTAAGCTCTAGGCCTCTCAGCTCTAGGCATTTCTAGCTCCATACCTCTCTAAGCAGAGCTTTATACCAAAAGCCAAGGGTGCACAGAGGAGGGAGTGATTGCTCACAGACACAGTGGCCTTTATCCTGAGCCTGAACCAGGAATAGAATAAGCTGGGCAGATGTGAGAGGGCCTGTAGCCAATTGACGAGGAAAAGCAGGGAGATAGGAGGCTCCAGGCATCCTAGGAGACAGGAGGGAAGTTCAATTTCTCTTTGTCAGACAGATTCTCCAGCAGTGCTATGCCAGGCACTCTGAGGAATAGAGTCATGGCACCGCCCAAGGAGCTCAGTCTAGGTCTGGGAGGGGCAGCAGGGCTGGTACCCACAACATATCTCAGAGGGGTTAGCAGGGCCCTTGGCCCCACCCCACAGCCCTGGAGAGCCTTATCAGATGTGCCATGTAGACTCCAGAGGATGTGCTATGTACAGCCCCAGACATGCACCGGCAGCATTAGAGGAAGGGCATGGTCATGGTCTGAATTCACACACATCTTATTTTATAATGCTATTTGCCTTTTTTAAATCAATTTTTATTATGGAAGTATCTCCACGAATAGCAATGGTGTGGGTCTTTTGCGAGCTCTGTAAAATTCCATGTACAAGCAGCTCCTCGTGGTCAGAGTCCCTTCATGAGCTGCCCACCCAGCCACGATGCTGTGAAGATAGAAAAGGCAAAGGGAAATGAGGCTGGCAGAACTGGCATGACCTGCCTACGGCCACACTGCTCCCATGAATAAGACAGGAGGCAAACATTGAAGTCTGATAGCAAGCTATGTGCAGGGAGCCATTTTATCCAGCAATGAACGCTGGCCTCAGAGGTGAGGCGATGACTTCCAGCTTTGTCTTAGCACTCAAAGCTAAGTGGCTGCCCAGCAAGTAACATTCTCATTAATCTCTCCATGCTCTCACCCAATGGGGGAAAGTGGGGGACATTTCAAGGAAGAGCAATATTTCATATGGGGACTGACAGAATTTTAGAGTTTTCCTGGCCCAGAGGAAAAAATGCAGTCTTTGGAGTTAGGGAATCAGTGTCTAACATCTCAGCCCACGTACTCTGTGCGGAGAATCAGTTGTGAGGATTGAATAAGAGACCGATGCACAAAAGCACTTGATGGGTAATAGATATTGAAAAATAGCAATGCCCAGCCGGCATGGCTCAGTGGTTGAGCATCGACCTATGAACCAGGAGATCACTGGTTCAATCCCCGGTCAGAGCACATGCCCAGGTTGCAGGCTTGAACCCCATGTACAGGAGGCAGCTGATCAATGATTCTCTCTCATCATTGATGTTTCTATTTCTCTCTCCCTCTCCATTCCTCTCTGAAATCAATAAAAATGTGTGTGTGTGTGTGTGTGTGTGTGTGTGTGTGTGTGTGTGTGTTTTAAGTTGGCACTAAAATAGTAATAGCAACATTCATATAGGGCTGACTATGTGCCCGACACTGTTCCAAGCACTTCAAGTATAACAACGCTTAATCCTCACACATCAACTCTATGAGGCAAGTAATGGCAATAATCTCCCTGTTGACAGATAAGAAAACTAAAGCACAGAAACAGATTTTAAAAGTTGCTGAGGATTGGGGTGGCTAGGATTTGAACCCCAGCTCTAGAGGCAGGACCTTAAGTCATTGTACTGTATTATCTCGTTTTGTAAGCTGCAGTAGAACTAACTGCATCTTACTTCCTCTAAAACCAACTTTAGCAAGTTTCAGAAAGTATCCTGGGCCTAGCACCATGTACCTTCTTGGCCACTCCCTAAGCCAGGGTCTTTTTTATTGTTTCTAATCCTCAGTTGAGGATATGTTGGGGTTTGTTTGTTGTTGTGGTTTTTTTGTTTGTTTGTTTGTTTTTTTTTTTGGGGGGGGCGGTTATTGATTTGAGAGAGAGAAACATCAATGCAAGAGAGAAATATCAATCGGTTGCCTCCTGTACGTACCCTGACTGGTATAGGGGATGATGCTCCAACCAATTGAGCCACCCGGCCAGGGCTAAGCCAGTGTCTTCTTCTCAACTCTCCAAGCTGAAGACATCCTGGTGCACCGGGCCTACCACCCACCTTCCCAGCCTGGTACAAAAACCCTCTGGAATCTATTTAGACATTCTTTCCAGCCACAGATAGTGCACATGCTTCACAGAGTGAGAAGCAGGTTTGAGATTATCCCAAATGTCAAAGGACAAGAAAAATGGGTGCCCCTCAAGGTACTCTAGTGCCACTCAGCAGCTGGCCACCCCGCCACCCATCTAGTCCTGCCCCCACCAAGCTGGTTATTCTCTCACTCTCCTGCTCATCTTTTCTCATTTCTCACTCTGGGAGGGGAGAAAGGTCAGTGTTGGTGGGAGATAAATTTCAAGGATGACATCTCCATTAGTCAGAGACATGCACCCACCCAGAGGACTAAGAAAGTTACAATTTACTGAGCATCTTCTGAGAGCAGCCCTCTGGGTATGCTATGTATATACTTGATTTCTTATCCATCCAATGGAGATGCCTACTATACAGTGCTGTTTAGGGATGGGAGCAAATAGTCATTTTGATGAGAAAGGCCAGTCTGTCACTCATTCCCTGAAATAATAAGCTTCCTATTGTACCTTTTCTTAGAACTGACCCTAAATTAAAAGCAAAGTTTCAGTCACTGGGTATAATAAAAAAGCCTGTGAGCCCCCTCCAGGGCAGCAAGATGCCTTGGAAAGAGCCATGCCTGGTCCTGTCCTGTCACTTTCTGTGTGACTGGGCAAGTCCCCTCTCCACCTATAACTATGACAGCACCAATATCAACAAAGCAAAGACTTCTATAGCACTTGAACTGTGCTGGCACTGTTCCAAGGGCTTTCATAGATTAACTCATTTAAATAAAATAGAATCAAGCAGGACCTCCATGTCTGGTCCCAGCTCTGCCTGCTGGGGATGAGCAGGCCTGCTTTGGGGTTGCTTTGGGGTTCCGTAATTAACAAAGGTGTTAATGGCCCTTATCTGCTCCCAGATCATCAGGACAGATGGAGTCCAGCTCTCTGTTGTCAGCACCAGGCACTGGGGGTCTCCACAGCAGCGTGGTGGGTCTTCCTCTGTGAGCCCAGGGTGATTGATGAGGTGTGGGAGCAGCGACTGGACGAGGAACAAATGAGAAAGCAAATGGGGCAGGGTGATTAAACAGAGGCATGGAAGGCACTGGCCGTGCTCGCGGCCTCCTCAGAAGACCCTCTTTGGACGCCTTCCAGACCTGATACATGATCCTCCCTGAGCCACCAGCCAGCTGGGTCCTCTCATTGCAAACCTGCTTCAAATGGGAAAACACTTTTCAGTGGCCTCTCTCTTCTCATTTTCAGATTAGAGAGAGGGAATGGACTTGCTAAGCAAAAAGATAAAGTTTGTTTCATGTATTAAATCAGGTCCAGTTGCTAAGGCTGCCCCCCACCTCCCTCCTACTCTCTCCTGCTACCACCCCTGGCCACTTACTTTCTAAATGAGCCGCAGAGCCCGGCCCTCCAAACCTTTGTCCATGCTGGCCCTTCTACCTGAGCACTCTTTCTTCTCCACTCCCTCTGGCCAGCTTTTTGTCCTTTAGGACTCCAAACAAAGGTTCCTTCATCATTCTTCTAGAAGGTTCCGGGCCTCTCCTCTGCAGGATCACTAAGCGTTAGACTTAGATTGAAATTATAGCTCTCTTTATACTGTGTCCTAATCACCTGGTACATGTTGAAAGCAAGAATCTCGGTCATTCATCAGAGACCAGTATTCAAGTCCTAGTTCAATGCTTACTACCTGCGTGACCTTGGGCAAGTGAGTCAGCCTCCTGTAGCCTCTGTTTCCTTGTGTATAAAGTAGGGATAACAATGCATAGCTCCAGGAGCTGCAGCAAGGAGTAACCTAGATGTAGGGATGACAGCCTGCAGAGTGCTTGGTGAGGTCCCAGGGGTCATGGCAAGTCTGCTCAGTGTCACCCTCATTAAATGACCTTCTCTGGGCTGTGAAAGAAGAACGGGTTGAGAATCTTATATTTAGGAGATCTGGATTTAACATGGTTCTCCCTGCCCCTCTCTGTAAAATAATTGTTTTTGCTCTTAGTAAAATTCTTTAGTAAAGAATATTAGCTGCCAAGTTCTATTTTCTCTCAGACTCAGGCCTTTCAGCAGACTGTATCAGTGGTTACAATTTGGGGAGACACCAATTTGTAGTAGGTGAGACCAGGCATGTCCCTGTAATGTGTCTGTCACTGAGTTGGGTTCTTCCAGTTCATCTATGACAGTGGTCGGCAAACTGCGGCTCACGAGCCACATGTGACTCGCGAGCCGCGGTTTGCCGCTCTGTTGACTAATGAGTTTGCCGACCACTGTCATATACTACCCTTTACCTCTTTGCACACAATATGCCACAATTGCCTAATCCTCACAGCTTCCAACTACACGGTAACATTTAGTCTAGTCCAGTGGTCGGCAAACTCATTAGTCAACAGAGTGGCAAACCACGGCTCGCGAGTCACATGTGGCTCGTGAGCCGCAGTTTGCCGACCACTGATCTATGAGGTTGGTATCTTCATTTTACAGAAGACAAAACAGGAGCAGGCGACCTGAATTGCCATCTGTCCCTCTGTGGGTGCAAGACAGAAAGTTTAGGAAAAGTTGCCTAAACTCTCAGAGCTTCTGTTTCTCACCTGGAAAATGGAGATAATAATGGTGTTTAACTCACATTACCATGGAAATCCTTCAAAATCACACCTCCTACATTGTCAATTTTCTGCCTAAAATTTTTAGGCACCTCAAAACTCCAAGAAATTATTTATTTGAACACTCATGTCAGCTTGCCAAATATTAACCTATCAAGATGCATTAAATTTCCAACAAGCCAGTGAGGATGAGGGGCCTTAGAAGTTGGTCTTGTTCTTTATCATTTGGCTTCTCCCTTCCAGCTCCATTCTCAACCACACAACTTTCCAAGGCTGAGCACATATGCTGTGATGGTACCCTGACTTTGTGAAGAGTAGAGTCATGCATTAGTCACCATATCAAGCTAGACTGGGGAACTATTCATTCTCTCTCCTGTTTTTCACTCCTCCGTATCATCAGTCATCAAGTCCTAATAATTACACCCTCTTAATCTCTAGCACATCTTAGTTGCTCCATCTCCACGACCTCTATGTCTTTTCTGGAATACTCCAACGGCCTTATCCTGCATCTCTTCTCCATTAAAGCACTGTGTCATTTTCAGACAGCTAAAATAAAAAGGACTCCCCCACTAATATAAAGTTACCAGATGTTAAAGAGATATTTAACTCATTAATGAGGGAGCCAGCCTGATGGTAAAGCTGGTCCAGAAAGTATTTGAAGGACTGAATATTGAAATTATATAAGCACTGCAGAAGAAATATGGAATATATTTTTTGTTAGATACAAAATGAGTATCTAACAAAACTGTTGGAATTATGTTTTTCTATCAGACAGAAATGACTTGCATCTCTCTCAGACAAAACTTCACAAATCAACGTGTAATTTCATAGAGCCTGGGCTCTAATCAATAGTAAATAATATGTCAATATGTCCAACAAAAATACATTTCTACAGAGCAAGAGCCGGCAGCTGCCTTCTGCTTTCGTAAATAAAGTTTTATTTACGCCACTCATGCTCATTTGTCCATGCCGCAATGGTATTATTGAATAACTGCAATGGAGACTATATGGACCACAAAGACAAAAATATTTACTATCTGGCTCTTCACAGAAAAAGTTGTCAAGCATGCCATAGAGAACTAAATAACCCTTGGGTGGGCCTGTTAGACACTCTGCTCTGGCGTCACAATGAGAGGGCCTGCAGAACTCTCTGCCTTACATCCGTGCTGAGAAGAATTTTTCTTACATCTCTTCCACTCTCACTTCCCTCCCACCCATTCTCCAAACTGTTACCATGGAAATCCTTCAAAATCACACATCCTACATTGTCCATTTTCTGCCTAAAATTTTTCCAAGTCCCTACCACTTGCTAGTTACATTGACCTAGTTTGAATCCCTGAACCCCTCAGGCCCCCAATCACCTTGACCTGTGCTGCGGCTGTGCAATGACAATGTGTGGGAAAGCTCTGTGGACTCTACAGGCAGTGCCCGGAGGTCTGTGGTTGCCTCTGTGATCAGCAGGATTTGTTTTCCCCACATGTTGGGGTGATAGGAAGACTTTGAGGGAACTGGGGCTGAAAAAAAGGATTAATACCAACCACTCCTGAAACTTCTGGGAGAGTTAAAGGGGAAACTTGTTTATAGGGCTTGGCACCTGATAAAGAGCTCAATAAATGTGAGCTTATTCTCTTACAATGCACCTACCTTGTGTTGCTCTGAAATGAGGATTATACTGCTGAGAGGGAGAAGCAGAGAGGAAGAGAGTGGGAGCTGGGGTTGGATGGGAAAATAAGAGCGAGGACAACATCTGCTTTCTATTCCCTAGACTCCGGAGCCCAGGCCGCTCTCCTGGTGTAACGTTTCTTCGTTCCGTATAAACAGAGAGGATGATTCTCGTAATCTCGGCAACAAAATACGCAGGCATAAAAATGGGTCATATTTTACTTTAATGAGAGAAATGAGGGCCTGTTTCCTCACACAGAGAAGCCTGGGTTGCTGTAATTAACACCAAATGGACCTGAAGCTGATCTTTCAAATGATGAAGAGGTTGTTGGGATTGGAAGAAGCCAGGGGCCTCTGGAGCTGCTAAAATGTTGCCAGCCCTCCATTACTCCCATCCTTCCCCCCTCCCCGCCGCCCCCTCCAGCCAGCTGCCAGCTCCTGAAAAACAGGGAGGAAGATTAACTGGCATTAAGCACTTACATGCTCTATACACACACCCATGCGTATGAGTGCTTGAACACACACATGCAGACAGTCATGAAGGGCATTTCTTCTCCATTTTCCAGATCATAAGACTAAGGCTCAGAGAGATGAAGTAACTTGCCTGAGACATCCCAGGTTGGAAGTGATGGGATCTTTCACCATCTGGCATTAACCTATCTTTGAAATCTCATCTCTCCCTTTAACAACGCTTTGCACAGTTATAATCTAATCACAGGGGACCTCTTCCCATTTCACATTTACATTTACATTTACATTTACACCTGACTCCCTGCCTGTTCATATGCTGGTGTCTCAAACTGACACCCTCCCTTTCTTTCTTTGTATTGACATCTTGGCTTACCTTTCAAAAATCAACTCAATATTGAACATAACATGAGTTGGTGTCATAGAGCAGGCACAAGGACGCTGGAATCACCCAGACCATATTCACACACCAATTCTGTTCTTTAGTTTACTTCTTCTCTTTGAGCCAGTGGCCCATTTGTACAATGAGGATAACAGACGTGTGGTAAGGAGTGAATTAGTTAACATATACAAAATGCCTTGCACAGAGCCTGGCACCTACTACTTACCTCTTATACCTCTTGATTGGAAACACCATCAATATTGCCAGCCATCAAGAAAAAAACTTAAACAACAAAGGTGTTTGAACGGTATCCTCTCATGATGAGATCCCCACTATCACAAACAACTATTATATGTCCCAATCTACTCCCCCAACCAGAGAAGCATTCTCCCACTGTGCCTAAGCCTACCTGCCAATCTTTATTTGGGGGACACTCTGACTCCCAGAGCCAGTCCTAGACTGCTGACCTGAGATTTATGACAGACAATTGTCAATACCAGAGAGGGTATCTGACCTGTATGGAAGTAAAAGTACAATGACAAATTCAAACTATTGTTGCCTCTTTTGTAAGGCTTGCTTAGTGAACAAGCTGATATGCCAATATGAATAAAGAAGGAGAAAAGTGGGACTCGAGAAGATAAGATAGGAGGGGCACTTTATCAAGATTTAGGGGAAAATTCTTGAAGGATACTAAAAAATAATGGCCTGAATGTGTGCTCAGGATCCTCTCACGTTTCAACACCCCAGGATGAATCAATCACCAAAATAAACTTGGCTGGGCTGGTTTAGCAGCCTAGAGAAGCCACATACGATTGACACCTCAAACGCTAGGAAAGACATAGGATGAGGGACCAATTTATGGTGATACCAGGGGCAGGACCCAAACCCTCACCTGAAGAGAAGATTGCCTTTCTAGATGAATCTGCAGTGAAGACCTCATCATAAGGTCATGAGAAGAAAGCCTGATGAACCCTCTGAGATAAGGAGGGAACCATCCCTCCAACTAGCTATGTGTAGCTCCAGGGAAGGTCAGCTATTCTCAGAGGTGCTGTGTCAGGAGCAGTGGCAATGAGGGGCTGAGGACATCCCATTTCCACTGAAGTGTTAGAACAAAGAGGCCTCCCTTTCTCACCTGCTTTTAACAAATCTATCATCAGCAAACTTCTGGAAAAGAAACTTCTTCCTATCTTCCACTGCCTATCAATCTCCCCGACCCAAAAGACCCCAGTGCCTGGTGTGCATACACTCCAGAACAAGCATTCACAGAGCAGATATTATTAAGGGATCAGAAGCCAGTGACGGAGGGACACCAGTCCCAACAACTAGGCCAGGTTGCTATAAGGAGGCAAGATGTGGAATTCTCAAGGAGATATTGAGAAAGCACACACCAAAAAATAGCCTTTGGTCCTTTCATGATATCTGAATTTCAAAATTCAATAGAGACATTTGAAAACTAAAATTTCCAAAAACTATAGCATTTTTGGAAAATTAGATATAAGAAAAATACAACCCACAGCACAGAGCAAAAATTACATACATTGAAAATCATATGTGAAAAGGTAAGAGACATGAAAGACATATGCAAGAAATATATTGTGTAAGTAACAGAGTTCCAAAGGGAAACAAGAAACAGATGGAGGAGAATTAATAATGGGAGATAGAATTAAAATTTCACTCAAGTGAGGAAAGACATGAAACTTCATATGGAAGTAGTCTTGAATAGGAGTAGTTTTAAAGTAACATGCACCTGGACATACCCTGGCAAAATTACCAAAGTCCAAAAAAGAAAAAGAAAAAATATATAAGCTTCTTGTGACAGCCATAAAGATGTGCCTCTTGGATATCCTACTGCGGCAAAGCTAATTAACCATCCTCAGCCCCTCTGAACCTGCCAAGAAGGTCACACTGAGGCCATGCCTCCTCCAGACTGCTCCCACCTAACAGCTAAGCATGTGGGGGGTCCTAGGGCAGGCCAGTTTCTGAGAGGTGTGGGACTCCTGCCATAGACATCTTTGGCTCAAGGACTCCCCATAGGCCTGGCCAAAGCTTTCTTGGAGGTGTGCTGCAGTCAGAGACAACCCGACCTTAATCTTTCTTCTTTTCCACTCTCCTTCATATATTTCAGACCTCCATCATAGTCTGAAGGGTTCCTGACCTTCACCTGCTCCTGTCCCAATAAATCTCTTACATATTCTTACATATCTAATCCTATCTTTGTATCATCTTGGCAGACCTCAAATAACACAGATAAACAGATGGGTACATATGTATGTAGATAAAAATATACAGATAGAGATAGAAGGGAAGGAAGAGAGGAAGAGAGGGAGAAAGGAAAGTAGAAAGGAGGGAGGAAGAGAGGAAAGGAGAAAGGATGGGAGGGAGGGAAATTAGATAGATAGATAGATAGATAGATAGATAGATAGATAGATAGATAATAGATGATAGACAAAACAAAAAAATCTCACTCTCTATATGCAACATTAACAATAGAAGACAGTGAATCATAATCTTTTGGTCACAGAGAGAAAAAATGCATTTCAAGCATCTTATATTCTGCCAAGACATCAATTTTAGGTGGAGGCTGAATTAGATTTTAGTGAGGCTCACAAATACTTCCAGTTCTCTGCCTTCCAGGAACTCAAAGAGCTTGGCATTGCTCTGTCCCATTAGCAGTTTGGCATGGTGACATTCTTTGGCCAATGAAAATTAGTGTGTGACTTCTTAGCAGATGCATTTAATAGTGGCATGAGACTTTCCAGCTCTCTCCCTCTTGCTGCTGTGGTCTGGGAAGCTTGTGCCTACAGAGTTGCAACTCTCAGCTCTCATGTGGCGGACAACCTTCCTAGTGAGTTGCCATGCAGAAAAATTAGCCTGGGTGAGCCAAAACCGGTTTGGCTCAGTGGATAGAGCGTCGGCCTGCGGACTGAAAGGTCCCAGGTTCGATTCCGGTTGTACCTTGGTTGTGGGCAATGAGGATGTGCAGGAGGCAGCTGAGTGATGTTTCTCTCTCATCGATGTTTCTAACTCTCTATCCCTCTCCCTTCCTCTCTGTAAAAAATCAATAAAATATATGTATTTTTTAAAAATTAGCCTGGGTGAAAAGGAGACATTTTTAAAGCCTTTGAGATTGAGGTTGGATGATTCCTGCCACATAGGCAAGTCTATTCCACTAGTACAAAGGCCAGAGAGAGATGTAAGTTCCATGAGGACCAGGCCCTTGACTATGTATTCGCTGTCATACTCCTTTGTCCAGGAATGGCATGAACTACTACCTAATATATTTTTGTTGTGGTGGTGGTTGCTGTGGTTGTTATTGAAAGAAATTTTCAAGCATCAAAGAGCCTGTGTCCATGTCCCTAGCTGAGGAAATCACTTGAGAAGCATTCTAACCAAATGAAAATTAAATGAAAACAACAGTCTCAAAATAGGGAAGATGAAAGTATAAGAAAAAGTGGTAGGAAATAAATTTTATAGTGTTTTATAGTTAAACCTAAAGGAATGATGAATGTTTGACTGGGAATTGTAATATGAGTTAACGAAGGATTATTGAAACAGAAGAGGCATATTATGAAAAAAATATGGGATAATAGAATGAAAGTTCTGAAATTACTCAGTAAAACCCAGAAGGTGGGGTGTGGGGGAGATTCCACAAGGGAGTAGGAAAATGAAGAAGTAAAAACATTTAAAGATTTCATCACTGTGGAGAGCACATAGCCAAGGAAAACAATGGGGGGAAGAAAGAATTAGGAAGAGTTATTGAATTTTTATATAGCAATGGAGAAGTATTTGACTGTAAGGATGGTTAACAATTACTGCAGTTAAGATACCTATAATTTGATCATTTATTCAATCAATAGTTATTGAGCATCTAGTATATGCCAGATATTTTTCTAGGTGTTGACATATTTTTCTATGTCAGTAAATGCATCAGTAAATAAAACAGTCAGGGTTCTTATTGTCATTCTCAAGATCAGGCAGAGACATTGGGCACAGAAAATAGAGACCAGTGTGGGATTCTTTCATAGATAGAGCTAACAGAACTTGTCAGTGGGTTAGATGTACCAGGTGAGAGGAAGGGAAGAATCAAAGCTGATTAGAATTTCTGGCTTGAACACTTGAGTAGAAAACTTGAGGACAACAGCTGGGGGCTGAGAGACAGGTAGGTATTAAACAGAGTGATGTTAGTCAAGTTCAGTTTGAGATGCGTATTAGACATCCACAGGAGACACAGGTGCAAATACACACTTGGATCCGTGAGCTCAGTGAGAACTCAGGGATGGAGGCGAACATTCATCAGAGAGAAGCTACCTAAAGCCAAAGGAGTACTCGGGCTACTGTATTCACAGGCTCCATAAATAAAGCATCTCGTCTGGGACTGAGCACATGGCAGGTGCTCAGTAAATGGGTCCCTCTCCTTCTCTTCTGGGAATGACTGAAGATGGTCTCCTGGGATGAATACTGGGCCGAGTCTCAGGAGACTGGATATAAGCCCTCAAAAGCAGGACATGTCACCTTCTAGCCCTCAGTTTTCTCGGTGATTATATAAAAGAAAACAGATCAGTAGTGGTCTTCTAGGGATGAAGGTGAGGGATAGGAAGGGAATCAGTGAAACATCAAGAAACTTTATGGGGTGATGGGAATGTTCTTTATATTGTGTGTGTGTGTGTGTGTGTGTGTGTGTGTGTGTGTGTGTGTGTGTGTGGTCTCACAGGTGTGTACATAGCTCCAAACTTCATCAAATTATACACTTAAATAATTGACATACAATGATACCTTAATAATGCTGCTAAAATAAAAAAGGAAAGGGACAAATTCTGCTTTATTTATTTTGTAGGATTGTTTTGTCCCTAGGATTAAATAATAATTATATAAACACTTAAAGCAATAAAAATGGGCACAACATAAGACAAATGTAATGTATTCTATTGCTGGTGACTTTTTGCTCTCTCTGTAAGCCACTGTCTTATTTGGGAATAGATAGTAGGAGCTGAAAGATACATGAAAGAAAAATGTGAATATTTTTCTGGCAAAACTGACAAGGCAGGTGGGAAAGGGACTGTATTAGTCAGGGTTCTCCAGAGAAACAGAACCAACATTTGTGTGTGTGTGTGTGTGTGTGTGTGTGTGTGTGTGTGTTATATGTGTGTGTGTGTGTGTTGTGTGTATGTGTGTGTGTTGTGTGTGTGTGTGTGTGTGTGTGTGTGTGTGTGTGATTTATTATTAGAAGTCGGCTCACACAAGTATGGAGGCTGACAAGTCCCCAGATCTGCTGTCAACAAGCTAGAGACCCAGGAGAGCTGATGGTGTAGGTCCAGTCCGAGAGTGCAGACTTGAGACCCAGGAAGAGCCAATGTTTCAGTTCAATTCCAAAGGCAGGAGCAAATCAAGGTCCCCGCTCAAAGGCAGTCAGGCGGAAGTTCCTCTTACCCAGTCTTGTTGTTCCACTCATGCCTTTTGACTGGATGAGCCCCCAGATCTGCTTTTCTAAGTCCACCAATTGAAAGGTTCATCTCATTCAAAACACCCTCCCAGACAGGATCATGTTTGATGGAATCTCTGGGCATCCTGTAGCCTAGTAAAGTTGACACATAACATTAACCACCACAGGGACTGTTACTTACGGAGTGAGCTCTTGTGTACAGCAAACCTTTCTTGTCCCCAAACCTTTCTTGTTACAGAAAGAACCCAAAGGGACAGAGAGTGACATCATTTGCCCAAGAACACAGGTCTGCCAAACAACAGAGCTGGATTTCAGTTTCAAGTCATATGATGCTCCTGTACCAAGCTCCAACTCTTAGAATCCCCACATTCACAGTTGAATGAGCCCTTACAGATTATCTAGCCCCCATCCCTCATTTTACTGAAATCCAGAGATGAAGTGACAAGCTGAGGTCACACAACTAGTTATTGAGAGAGCTGGGGCTCCAGCTCCTTCTGCCACCCCACACCACCCCTGCTGGGTCTGGCTCTCACTTAGAATCCCACTTCCTCTTTGGCTGCTCCTCCCAGCCTAGCATGTGATGGAGAAAAAGCCTACTCTGGGATCATGTTCTGCCCTCAAGGCCTTAACAGCTCTAGAGGTTTCCACAGGTGAGCCCCATTCTGCCCCCCTCACAAGCACAGATATTTCACAACAGTCAATTAACACCTCTTTTCCTCCCCTGGTGGAAAAAATGATGCTCAGACTTTCTGATCAGGAGCATGGGGCTGCCCAGTGAGATAATCTCCTTTGTAGGAGGCCAGTTGCCCTTTGGGAAAACTCATTTCTTTGAGGCTCTATAAATGCCCAGTCTGAGGATGCTTGTGAGCTCCAGAGATACAGGGAAGAAAGCCAGGGGAGGGAGAGGAAGGAAAGGAATGCTTTACCAGAAGGATGCTTAGCCCAGGGAAAATTCTTTATGGGATAATACTAATTAGCATTTGAGAATTTACTGAGTATCAGTCTCTATTCTAAGTGACTCAGATTATCTCAGTTATCACAATCACCCAATAAGGTAGATATATTTTTACCCCATTTTACAGACAAAGAAGCTGAGGCACAGAGGTATCAAGTAACTTGCCCAAGGTCACACAGTCAATAGTTCTGGAGCCTATTTCTTGCCACTGGCAGCCCAGCTTCAGAACCTGTGTATTAACTCACAAAGAAGTTTACAGTTCACAAAGTGTGCTTCCACCAAGTACCTTATTCAATGTGCACCATATGCCTGTGAAGTGGAATCTATTTGCTTGGTTTCTTTCCTTATAGAATGAAATTCAGAGTGGAGAGACTATCCAAGTCCAGCCATCAAATCAATGGTCAACTCACGTGTCTAGGGAGATACTTATCGATTCATTCAAACAATGTTCATTGAACACCCGCTATGAGTCAAGCTGAGTCTGGCCTCTCAGGGAGCTACAGACTACTAGGGGACATAGCAATTCCAATACAATCTGACCTTTCTATTATTTTACTAGAGGCCCAATGCATGAAATTCGTGCACTCGGGGAGGTGCCTCAGCCCAGCTTGAGCCCTCTCGTAGTCCAGGATCCCTCTCACAGTCTGGGACCCCTCGCTCCTTACCACCTGCCTGTTCACTGCTCCTTACCGCTTGGCTCACTGCTCTTTAGTGCTGCGGCAGAGGTGGGAGAGGCTCCTGCCACTGCCCCTGTGCTCACCAGCCATGAGCCTGGCTGCTGGCTGAGTGGTGCTCCCCCTGTGGGAGTGCACTGATCACCAGGGGGCAGCTCCTGCAATGAGCATGCCCCCTGGTGGTCAGTGTGTGTTATAGCAACTGGTCGTTCTGCCGTTTGGTCAATTTGCATATTAGGCTTTTATTATATAGGATTTTATCATTATTATTGAGGTGGAACTTAATGCAGTAAAGTGCACAATTCAAAGTACCATATTTTTCCTTGTATAAGACACCCCCCACACACACTTTTCCAAACCAAAATTAAGAAATCAATATTTGAAACAGAACACATTTTTATTTAGTAATTATTGCAGATAATGTTTACATACCAGTACTATGATATTATGCAGCATATAACTTTATTCAGCCTCTGTTGCATCACTGCTCTCTTCTTCATCACTATTAGTTCCAGACATATCAATTTCTTCAACTTCTATTGTATCACTGCTGTCTTCTGAGTCACTGTCTATATATGTGAGATCATCCTCATAAACTGGTGGCATTTTCTGAGCTAACTTTGTTCGTGTTCTCATGGCCAACCTTTCTCTCCTTATAAAATTGAAGCACCATTTTGCCTTTCCTGTAAAATCAACGATGCTCATTTTGCTTGCAAACATTCTTGCCTGACATTGAATAAGCTTGGTTGACACACATAAGCCACTCTGGCTCTGCTCCATAATCCAAGTCTTAAGCCTCTGCTCCAAGTTTGCCCATTTTGCTGGTTTTCCCCTTAAGGCCTTCTTCTTTTTTAGCATCTTAAGGAGTTGTTCTTCCTGTTTTCTCCACTGTCTGATCATACACTCAGTGGGAGGAGGTCCAAATTGTCTCTCTGCAGCTCTATTTCCATCCTCTTTTGCATAGCTGATTACATTCACTTTGAATTTTGCAGAGTAAGACAATCGCTTACCGGTATTTATCTTTTTGTTTTGACATCTTTATGGGCTCAGAATGCTCCGGACCCTGTTGCATCTGTGCACTCTCCAGCTCCACCTCCAATTACAGCATCAGCTGATGTCAGTAACAATAAGGCTCATGATTAGAGGAAGCCTGTTTGACAAGGTATGGGCAGTTAGGCACCGAGGCGGCTTCCTCCTCTGCTGACTTCCATGTATAAGACACCCCTCGATTTTCATTCTAACGATTTTAGAAAAAAATAGCGTCTTATACATGGAAAAATATGTTATACACCTCAATAAATGTTACATACATACATACATACATACATACATACATACATATATATGTATAAATGTGTGTATAACTACCTTCTGAATCAAGATACAGTACCAGCACCACACAAGGCTCCCTAATGCCAAGGGTCATTGTTATTCTGACTTATTTCTCCATGAATTGCTTTTGCTGTTTTTCACCTTCATTTAATTGGAATTCTATGGTGGATACTCTTTCATACCTTGCTTTCCTCATGACATTCATCCATGCTGCCTGTGCAATGGTTTGTTCTTTCTATTGCTGTACCATATTCTATTGTATGACTACACCACACACTGCAGATTTGTTCTCTGGGAAGCCTCCTCTGAGTCAGAGATTAGCAAGCAGTGTCGACACTAGGAAGTGTCCTTGGAATGACACCTGTGGAAGAAGGGATGGGAAGCAGGAGAGGGAACAGGGAGAAGTCCAGATCTCAGTGTAGACCCACGGACTGCCTCAGCCAAACATCAGAGAGCTCTAACGCTAAAATGGTCTGTCTTAGCCATGCTGTGTGAGTGTGGGCTGCCCCATGCAGGGCAGCCAAGGCGATTCTGAAGGGCCAAGCAGGTGTCTGCCAGCAGCATTTCCAAAAGCTGGGGCTGCAAGTCTGACCTTGAGTGGGAATCTGGGCAACATATGACCATGTCCACCATGTTTCAATATATTTCTCCATTCTCCTGCTGATGGACATTTGGGTGGATTCCAATTTGCATTATTATGAATAATGTTGCTATGAACATGCTTATAGATGTCCTTTGATGGACATAACCTCTTGTTTCTATTAGACATATAACCAGGAACAGAATGGCTGGATCAGTCATAGAGTATATATCAAATTACACTCCCACCAGCATTGCTAGAAGAGTTTCAGTTGTTTCACCTCTTAACATTAAAGTCTCTTTAATTTTAACCATTCTTGTGGGTGGGTATTTAGTGGCATTTCATTATGGTTTTGATTTGCATTCCCTTGACTGACTAAATACACAGCCATCAAATATCTGCTTAAGCTCTCATGTCTGGTCATGGGGGAGCCAAATTTGAACCCAAGTTTGATTCTAAAGATACTATGTTTCTCCTTATCACGTTGCCTCCCTCTGTACCAGGCAGTGTCTATATCCAAAGACTGAACTAGTCATTGACCTTAAACCAACCATACCTTCCTGCTGGGTGTGTGGTATGTATTAGTGCCTTTCTGGGGCAGACACAGCTGGTTCTCCAACCAACAGCCAGGCCCCCTTTTTCTTTGCCCTCATACACTTTCTGATCAGATATCTGGTGGTTTCTTGCTTAGGGGAGAAGGTAATGAAAAGCAAAAGTATGCTACTGGGGCTGTTGAGACTCATTTTGGGGCCTTTGAGAATGTCATCAAACAATTGAACTGACTAACCCCAGAACCTCCCAGTGTTCTAACATCCAAAAATAAGAAATGACAAATTTTCTTATCATTTCTGCCATCTGATTTAGTTAGGAGTTCTGTTACTTGCAGCCAACTCCCTCTTTCCCACACCTCAGCTATATAGATTGGAACTGATCTTCCTGGCTTCTCCTTACAATGGAGTCTGATGGGACATGCAGAAGCCTCACACTTATAATATGCATAATAACATAGGTTACTTTAATTCTTATACAGAGCAACTCTGAGAGGGAGATATTAGTGTTAACTCGCAATCTCTACATCCTGAGGATGCGAACATCTCACAAAGTGTTCTTCCAAGCAACAATCTGTATTTTTGCAGAAACTAAAGACCCAGAGAGAGGAAGTGTTTTGCTTGTGGTCACACAACCAGTAAGTACAACAGTTAAAATCAGATAGACTAAAAGTTCATGCTCTTGCCGAAACCGGTTTGGCTCAATGGATAGAGCGTCGGTCTGCGGACTGAAAGGTCCCAGGTTCGATTCCGGTCAAGGGCATGTACATTGGCTGCGGGCACATCCCTGGTAGGGGGTGTGCAGGAGGCAGCTGGTCGATGATTCTCTCTCATCGATGTTTCTAGCTCTCTATCCCTCTCCCTTCCTCTCTGTAAAAAATCAATAAAATATATTTTAAAAATAAATAAATAAATAAATAAATAAATAAATAAATAAAATTAAATTAAAAAAAGTTCATGCTCTTTTCTCTAGATCCCTGCACAAAACAATCATTTCCTTAAAAGAAACTTAGCACAAAAGCATTAACATAGGCACTTTGGAAAGTCAGAGTACACGGTCCCTCGCAGTTTTAACTGCCTTATAAACAGTTCTCTGCTGTAGAGGATGCAACTCTGAATGTCTCCCTCGGATCTCACAGAGGACACACATTCTGACACCAAGAGGAAATAAAAGCAACTTCGGTCCAAAACTCATAAAGTTAGCACCTTTGAATGGATGTACACTTTCCCTTGACGGTGGAAACTCACCGAATGCTAGATGTGCTGGGCAGAGAAAAGAACTGAGCTGAGCTTGGGTTCCTCCCCCCGTCCTCTGGGGTGAGATAGAGGAGACAGGCCTCTTTCAAGCTCAGATTCACCAGAGAACTGCCAGGCCTTTGTCTTGCTCTCAGGACTCTGATTCTCCTCAGATTCCATCCTTTCTTGCCAAGGTCCTGCTTCCCTCTCTTCTCTGGAGTTGTCAGCATCCTCTCTTCCCTCTGTGGGGCTCCAATCACCTCATCCCCACATAACGTCTTCCAGCTTCAGAATGCAGTCTTACTTGCTGCCCCTAACATTAAGTTTTTGGCCCTTTTGTTATATGAGTCTTCCTGCAGGAATTTAATGTGAGAGGGTAACTGAAAGTAGTTTGACACTCCTAAGACAAGAATGGATGAGGGCCACGCAGATAAGGGTAGACAAGAGGGCAGGGACCACCCCATGCAGAAACTCGCAGGCCTTGTTAAGGAGTTTGGACTTATCACAAAAGCAAATGGAAGCCACCGAGTGATTTTAAGCAAGGAGCAACATAAGATCAGGTCTGGGTTTTAGAAAAATCACTCTGTGGTTGGGGGAAGGTTGAGGAGGAGAAAAAGGGTCAAGGTTGGAGAAAAAGGGCAATCTGGGCTGTTTGTCAGGTAAGGAGCTCCCTGTCACTGGGGTATGCAAGCAGAGAGAGAGAAGCTGTGGGGAAGATGGACACATAGTTGGACTAGCTCACACCTGAGGTCCCTTCCAGCTCTGAGACACCAAGATTCACTGGGGAGAAACGTACCTGTCCCTGTCCAACCTCTACTCCCCCAAGTGCACAGGCTGTGAAACTGAGAAGTGCCATGGACTGCGGTGGTCTGGGATAGAGTCCAAGCCTGTGTAGGTTTCTGTCTCCGTGGCATATTTGAGGTCCCTTAGCCAGTGCCCCCCAATGGGGAGAAGGGGTGGTTCCATTTTGTTGTGCAACAGCTCATAAATCCAGGAATTACAAACAAAGAGGATTCTGTTACAGGTAAATACCATTTGAAATACAATCTCTGTAAGGGCTTTATGTTTGTCATGAATTTTATAAATTGTTGTAGTAATTAACGGGGCATAAAACAGGCTTCCGACCCTGTCCAGTCCCCGAAGGCCTTCTTGAATGCTCCATTGTCAGAGGTGCCACTGGGGCTCTCACAGTGGCGGTGCCCTGGGTGATGCTGGGTGTGGGGTGAGGGTGGGGCACGCAACCCTGGGGAAAACACCTCTGTTCATGGGCAGTAGTTTAATGGGCTCATTTTAAGTGGCTTAGAGAATGACATCTAGATTTACCTCCTGGGCCTTCCCTCAATAAATTAGAAGGGGGCCTGGGGCCTGGGAGACAATTAGGACCTTCCTCTGCCATTCAGTTAGAAGCTGGGCAGTGAGCAGGGCTTTCTCCCTTGCCGTGGCTGTGTGTGTGTGTGTGTGGGGGGGGGGGGGGGGAATGGGAGTGGGGGGAGGGAACTTTCCCACTTTTTTTCCACGTGTTTTCTTTCTCTCTGGGAAAACCATCAAACGCCTTATGGAAAATAAAGACCCCAATTCATGAACACAGTTTTGATTTCTTTCTGGAAAATAGTACCTTCTTGAAGTCTCGAATGACCCAGAGGACTGGTTCAGAGCCCCCCTGTTCCTGCCACCCTGGAGGACGCTGTCTCCTTCCCCACCGCTTGCGGGATGTCGGGAGACAGTCAATAAGTATAGTGTCCTTGGTACTCCCTCCTCGTGCACTTTTTAATTAAAAAATATTTCAGGCAGACAAAGAGTACACCTGGTATAAATAATATGTATGAACCCACTTCTTGGCTGAAAATGTGAAACATTATAGATCAAACTGAAGCTCCCTGGGCCCTCTCCTATTTTTGTTTAATTTTTTTGTTGTTGGTTTTTTTTTTTGTTTTTTTTGGTTGTTGTTAGAGAAGATTTTAAGCTTAAGCTTCTAGGGACTGGTTTAAACTGTATGACAATGACCATATGACCTGGTTTGTCTCCCATTGTCATTCTATTTATGCCAATTGTGCCAGCATAGCTATTCATAACATTCCTTCATTCTCAAAAGTGTCCTAGATTGCATAATAAATTATATGGTACTCAGATTAAAGGGAACTTGAATGGCCAATTAAATAACTAGAGGGAAATGTCAAGGCCAGTAGACCCCACATCCCTGCTGCATCTTCCTACCAGGATAGGATACAAGGGAAGGATTCCTGCTCCCCTATAACTCTTAGGCTTTGCAAGCAAGCTATTTCACCTTCTAGTGCCTTTATTTCTATATCTGTAAAATGAGGATAATAGTATCTACCTTATAAGACTATTATAAAAATCAAATCAGTTCACATATATATGGCACACACTGATCTATTTGAAGCATTTACAGAACTAGAAAGAGCCGTAAGTGGTCATTCCTGCCATATCCTTGACTCCAAGCAAGATTGTACTTCGTCCAATGGAGGGTAGTGGTTCCTTTGACTTTTCATAAGAGTCCCTGGGGAGCTCTCTACAGCAATCACAGAACCACGCAATAAATAATTATGAATAAATGAAGCAGCCCCACTCCTATAAATTTTATCTGTTTCATGACTCCAAACTCTCACCATTTTATCTGTAGATGGTGGAGGGCTGGGTGTATATGCATGTGTGTGTTTACTGAAGATTCTACTCCCTATCTAAGAGGAAAGGAGTGCTATTAATATTTGCACTGGGGCAAGAGGCATAAACAAGGACTGTGAGAAGCAAATCAAGCCATATGGTCAACTGGGACTAACACACACAAGGGAACAGTGTGAGTTATCTTGGTAACTAGTGGGCTCCCCAGTGTCAGTGTCTCTCAGTGAACTTCGTTGGGTTGTGGGTGGGGAGCAGGGGTCCTCCTTCTTGTTGTAACATGCTGATGTCCTGACTTAACAACCTAATAGCAGGGTAGCGGTTTCAGTTACAAATCAAGAATGGTAAGATCTCTTCCAACTACCGGTGGGTTGGTTGGGGGAGGGGAGGAGGAAGTCTCTGAATCTGTGCATTCTATAAAAGGCAGGACATTTTTATGGCCCTGGGGGACAATAAATGTTAACACACCAAAGGTGGCAATATAACAAGTATGCAAAATATCCTGAAGGGTCTTAAATCTCAGAGCAGCATGGCTGGTGTTTGATTGTCTTCGAGTCCTGACAAGTATAATGAATTGTCCAATACGCCCTCCACCGGGCATCAGGGAGGAAGTGTTGAGCACGTCTAGTATGAAATGTTCCTCTTTTGAAAATTCATTTGTTTCCTCGGGAAACCTGAGCTGCCTTGCAGCTACAAGTGAGTAAGTGCTCTTTGTGAGGAGAGCAATTGCAACTGATGTGAGCATTTGTAAAATAAAGACCTTCATGATCTGGCCCCCAGGGCCATGGTCTACAGCACACAGCCAACTATGCAGAATATTTGTTCCTCTGATCATTGCTGGTCAGACTGAGAAATGGCATCCTGTGTATTTTCACTTCAGGTTCCCCTTAATTGGGAAAAATAGTAATAATACAGTTATGGCTGCTGTTACAACTATGTCCACCATTATTGCACCTTTACCATGTGGGTATTTAGGTCCTCTGGGAAGCAGACACTGAGATGCGTTAGGGATACACCTGGTACAACAATGTCCATTAAGAAGGGGGAAAAGGCAGAATTGGACAGGGAGGGCCTTCAGGCTGGGATAGGGATCTGATACCTGGAAAGAAAAGCAGAGAGGAAGCTGGATTGGCAGGAAGTGACCCACAAAAGCAATGCAGAACTGACCATAGGCTGGGCCAACCCAGTGGGGAGCTCTCAGCAAAGACACCTCATTAGAGGAGGCCCACATTGGGCAGAAATGACCAGGCCCTAAAAACCCCCCTCCCGCATGCTCAGCCATTGCCTGGAGCTGTCCAAGAGGAGTGTGGCCTCGGGTCAAAGGCTGAGGCAGATCATGGAGGGACTACACCTAGGGGCTTTCACCCCTCCATGGCTGCCACTGTATCATTATACATGTTGTATCACTGACTGCAAAACTGAGGCCTAAAAAGAAAGCTGCCTAACTATACAAAGCCAGTAAGCCTCGGGGCTGAGAGTGACTTCATACTGTTAACGTAAAAAACAAACAAAACATTCAAACCTGTAAAGAATTTTTCTGAATACATTTGAGCCAAACTGTCAACAATTGCTGGGAAGCAAGAACTCAATGTATTGGGATAATGCTCCAGAAAATGGCAGTTTTTTTACCTTGTTTTATACATTATAATCAAAAGAGTAGATGTAAGTGGGTTACATGAACTGCATTGGTGATAGATTAGGGAGGCTGGAGAAAGCAAAGCAGGGAGACCTCTGGGATTGGATAAAAAGTAAAATGATAGACACATGGTTCTTTTACTTAGGTTTACTTAACAGTCAACAATTAACTCAATAACAATGAGGGGATTCGTGTTCTCTGCAGAGTGGTGTCTGTGCTTTGAGGGGTCCGGAAAAAGAAAAATTATTTTGACATTCCAATGATATATTATTGTAGATGCAAAAAGACAATAGGCTCAGTTAAGGTAAAGGTTGACCTTTATCCGGGGAGATACTAGCCTAGGACATGAGTACCCACCATTACTGCTTTTAATTAAAGTTTTAATTTCAGACCATCCTTTGTGGTTACTTTAGGTCTTTGAGTTTGCAAGATCACTATGCAGGCCTTCCCTGAGTTTGTCAGATTAGCATGTGGTCCCTTTCGTCCACAATACAGACCTTCATTCAAAGGCCTACCATGCAGGAAGATAGTGAGGAGGAGGCGGAATTCCATGGGATGGACAGGACTTGGGTTCCTGGGGACAAAAGATGACAAATATCCCAGGAGGATGGTGCTGTCCAGTCACACACCATCTGCTCCATGGGAGAGAAAGGAAAGATGGCCTCCAGGCAGCGCACCTCTGTCCAGAGTGGAGTCTAAGGCACGTGCAGTGTGCTTTGTTACAGAGGACTCCTAACACACAGACCCCCTGACATTATCAGGATCAGGCAGGGGCCAGGGAGTGGGACTCAGTGGGCAGTCCTGGGAGCGATTGAAGCTGCCACCCTGCAGAGTCCAAGGGCCATTGTGTTCTGTGGCAGAGACACAGCCTCTATCCTCTGCGTGAGTTTCCAGCCAGTGTGATGAGTGCTCCAAGGATGGTGGTATATATGCAGACACAAGGGTGGGTGGGTGGGGAATAGCTCTTCTAATCCCCACACATATGTCCAAGGCTGACCATAGCCAGCAGACTGAGACACCCAGCAACTATGCGCTGACCATGTACACAGAAGGGCTATGAATGAAGGGCTCAAGACCAGCCTCCTCCCAGTATCATGTTTCTGAATATGACCTTATACTGTGCCTGTCTTCACCTTGAACTTCTGAACACCCCATACCTGACTGGCTCCAGCCTTCCCTGTTTGGCTCCAACTCAAACCCTGGCCTAGAACCTTTGTTTCAAGTCTCTCCTTCAGCCACTGAGACCTGCATTGGCCACTACAAGCCTCACAGTGTAAACACTGTAAAGCCATCCCTGGTGAGGGTGGGGCACAGGACATGACCCGCTGGAATGCAACCCTGAAGGTCTACACTACACAAGTCCAGCCCCCATCCTGCACGCTCATCTAGAAAACTCTTCAGGGCAGAAAAGTTTTGCTGGCTGAATTGAAATGGATTGGATTCAGCATTTATTAGGCTCTGGAGGATGCAGCAGTCAGAACCAAAATATCTGCTCTCAAGCTTCTATCTGGAAACTTACATTCACACCCAGGAGGGTGGAATCTAACCACCAACCAAGTTCTTCAGGAGGGGACGCAGAGCAATGGAAAATGTCAGCGTGGAGTCACTTGGAGTTGAATCCCAGCTCAGCCACTTCCTTGTGGGCCTTGGGCAAACCACTCAATCTCTCTGAGCCTCAGTTTTCTCAACTATATAATAAAAATAGTAATACTTTTAAAGATTCAAGAGCTAATGTTCAGAAAGCTCTTAACCACATTGAGCCACAGGATTATTCTATGGTTTAGTGAGAAATAAATATAAAATATCTAGTAAAATCCTAGAGCATGGTAGGTACAAAATAAGTTATGCTTGCTAAAAAAAGGGGGGGGGGGGAGGAGAAGACGGGGAGATTATCTACTACTAGAGGCCCAGTGCATGAAATTCATGGTAGAGGGGAGGTGTCCCTCAACCCAGCCTGTACCCTCTGGCAATCCGGGACCCCTTGAGGGATGTCTGACTGCCAGTTTAGGGGGATTGGGCCTAAACTGTCAGTCGGACATCCTCTCACAATCCGGGACCTCTGGCTCCTAACTGCTGGTCTGCCTGCCTGCCCCTAATCACTTGCCTGCCTGCCTGATCACCCCTAACTGCTTGCCTGCCTGCCTGATTGCTCCTAACTGCCTCTACCTCGGCCCCCGCTGCTGTGACTTCATCCGGAAGGATGTCCGGAATGACTTCTGGAAAGTTGTTTAGCTGTCCAGTCAGTCTAATTAGCATATTATGCTTTTATTATTATAGATTTTCCAATAATAGTTTTATAAGCAACCCTACAGAATTATTTCTATTTTATAAAACATTTATAAATCCATTATCTTTTTTGATCCTTTCAACTTAAGAAAAGGCTCCATATTTCCATTTTACAGAGCAATAAACTGAGATGTAAGTACCTGGCCTCTGGGTGATCTTTTCAAGGTCACACTGTCCTACAGCAAAGGAGCTAACTCATTCACCAGCTCTGTCCCATCAACCTGTCACCTTTCCCTGCGTTCCTCTGGCCCCATCTCTCAGAGCTCTTGATTCTACAAAACCAGAAATCCCATTTCCTATTGCATTTGGAAACCCGGAGAACTAGGTGATTAAGGTCACACATAAACCAGAAGACGAGAAGGAACCCAGCTTCTGTCACTGGGCCAGTCTTCCGGACAGTTCTGTGAGGGGAGCTTGGCAGCATGGCAGTTGGCCAGGTAGAATCTCACACACTCTGTGAGAGGCAACCTCCAGACTAACCCCTTTTACAGAGAAGGACAATACAATGCCAACAAGGAAGAGGAACCCGCTGTGGTGACGTGCAAAGAGCCCTGACGGGACAGGGAGCCCTGGCTGAAGTGCCAGCACAGGCATGACTAACACACTGTGACCATAATAAGTCACTCTACTCTTCCGGCCTCAGTTTCCTGCTTCAGGGTTTTCCTAGGATTTACTCAGAAACAAGTTCCTCACAATTCTCCCAGAGCACGGCCTCTTGCAGAGCTCTAGTCCCTGGTGGCTCTCACATTCTAGGGTTTCTAGAGACTTTCTTAGGATTTGAAAACCTCTAAAATTCCTGTGAGTATTCGGGTCCCCTACCTAGGGCCTTCCTGCCATTCAAATATATGGTACCAATTCAGGGGTAATCAGCCGGCCTTCCGCTCCCCATCCAGCTCAGAGCGGAAGCCTCATTACAGTTAATACCTGTAATTTGAAGGAGAAGCTGTAAATGGAATCCAGGCCACAGGAGGTGGGGGTGGGAATGAAAATGAGAGGCCACCAGACTGCCAGGGTGGCACCTGGATGACATGCATTTCAATTGGCTCAGATCCTGTGGGACACAGGTGACTTCCTTGGGAGGCTGCCAGGGAAAGGTGCAGTACAGTTGCGAAGTGCAGCAATCCTACCACATCTGTCTGAGCCCCCAGCTCTGCATGCCCTGCTATCTAATTCTGCCATCCCAGCCAGGGAGCGGGGGGAGGGCCTCCTTGGAAGTGCCCATCAGAGTCGTTTTAGAGGATGGCTTGCTGCAAGATTTTGCCAAAGAAGCAGGATTAGATTGGCCCCTTCTTCCCTAAATGGCACTTCACTCTGGAGATCTTGACAGCTTGGAGACACTGGAGAAAGGCAAGTATGGATCAAGATTTCTCTACTGTTTGCTCAGAAACCAACCACTCAGGGTGAGCCCAAGGGCTGGCCTCACAAACCCACAGACCTGCATAATTCACAAAGCTCTGGTTGCTAATATTTACATTTATGAAAAAGGAAACTAAGGCTGGCTGGCTCCGGAATTCATGGTCTCACTCACGATCCTATACTGCCATCTATGTCGGCCAGTGTCCAGCAAGGAACCAGAAACCTGGTTTGAACAGGGACAGATCAGAAATAATCGTTAATAGTCACAGTGCTATCAGGAAAGGTAGGCCTGAGTTTTGAGTTCTGAGTTCTGTCTACCACATAATGCTGCAGAGGCAAGCGCTGGAGCAGCATGCAAGCTTGTCTGTGCCTCGGATTATTACCGAGAACCTCCTCTGTGCTGGGGCCTGTGCTGAGGTGCTGAAAATCAGCGAACCACACAGATGCAGCTCCCACCTTCACAGAATTCAGTCTAGAATAAATGCCTCATAGCTTATGAGGAAGAATCAAGAAACCCAACTTAGACAATTAAAGTAAGTGTGACCGTTTGGAATCACCTAGAATGCCTGCAAAAAAGGGACTGTCATATCTGAATCCCACACCCAACCTCATGAATCAGAATTTCAATAGGTGCTTAGAGAAATCAGCGAAAACACGTTAATCACACTGTCTGAGTTGATGGGGCAGGGGGCATCAAGGAAAGCCTTCCAGAAGACTAATACTAGAAGAGCTCACCATTATTGCATATTAACTAGAGGCAAGACACTGTGCTAAGCATTCAGCACTGTCTTCTTTTATCTTCCTGCAACCTATTATCTTTACATTTGTTAATCATGCCAACCTTTTGAGTTATTATCATCCCTATCTTACAAATGATTAAAATGAGGCAAAGAGAAATGCAGTAGTTTGTCCAAGGTTGTACAGCTGATGAGTAACAGAACTTCTAGACATTACATAGAGTTTCCAGCCTGGCACCAGAGAAGTCACTGGGAACTTTCCCAAAACAACACTCTCCTCTCTCTGCCCTTCTCCCCGTTGTGCAGCCTTCTCCTCTGACTGACTGAATGTGCAAAGGCCCAGAGGTAAGAACAAACACAGACGATTGAAGGTGGCTGGTGAACAGATAGTGCTAATTGATGAGGCTAGATTATGAATAATTAAGATAAAAAGTGTGTTGCAAAATCTCAACCACTCAGGCTGATGCTTCTAACTTCCATTTAGCCCTTTGACCTACCTAAAAATGTGCTCACCTATGTCCTATATTGACTGCTCCCATCCTTGGCTACACCACAGCCATTGCATAAAGATACTTATGAATCCAAAGTTTGGAAAGTGGCAAAGCCTACCTTCGATGCACTTTAAACTCCCCTGCAAACCCAGGGACACCAGCTCAAAACCTCTGCAGCCGAGCCCCATTTCCTTATCACCCCTCTGCCTGGATCTACCGACGGGACAACAGCCTGTGGTCTAAGCCCAGCTTTGTACCTTTCCTTCCTGTCATCAAGATCAACTTGTCCTGTGTTCGTCTTTTGCTCACTGAGCTATTAATTTGATTAATGAAGAACATAACTAATTTATTTATTAACAGTGACAAATACCACAATGAAACAGAAAGAGCATGTGTTTTGGGTCAGGAAAAAAATGAATTCAAGTCTTGGCTTAGCTGTTGACTAGGTCTCTGAGCCTTAATTGCCCCATCTGAAAAATGGGGTAATACCTACCCCATAGAGTTGCTGAGGGGTAAAAGTTAAGTAATGTCAGTGAAAAGCCATTTGTAAGCTCTTTACAAAAATGACTTCACTAAACTTGAAATTGATCACCTAACACCTGTCTGGCCCATTAAATCTCCTACCAAGGCTAAATGAGAGTAGATGTCATATTTGAAATCCTTTTTAAGTTTATCCAAGTCAGTAGTCAACTGTGTTGGCTCTGGAATCAGAACCTCCTACATCTGATTCAGGCTCTACCACTTACCACCTGTATGACCTCAGACACTTTGCCTAACTTGATTGTATTTCAGTCTTCCCATCTGTAAAATAAAGATAATGATAGCATTTAGTTCCCAGGATTGTTGTGAGAATTAAATGCAACAAAACAATAAGGTCCTGCCCAGTTGGTGTGGTTCAGTGGATGAGTATCAAACTATGAAGCAGGAGGTCACGGTCTGATTCCACGTCAGGGCACATGCCTGGGTTGTGGGCTCGATCCCCAGTGGGAGGCATGCAGGAGGCAGCCAATCAATGATTCTCTCTCATAATTGATGTTTCTATCTCTCTCTCCCTCTCCCTTCTTCTCTGTAATCAATAAAAATATAATTTAAAAAAATAAGGTCCTGAGTATAGTGCCTTAAATATAACTGCTCAAAAAAATTAGTTACTTTTTAAAAAGAATCTTATTATTTTCTGCATCTTACAGATGAATAAACTAAGGCCCAATGATATTGAAGTCTCAACCAAGGACATTCATTGAGTAGATGGCATTGTTAAGCTTTGAATCCAAGTTTGCAAAATGCCAAAATCTGCTCATATCCAATCTTCTCCATTGTCTCTCATTGAGGAGCTTGGCCAACAGCTGCTCAAAACGGATCATGAGTTCTCTGTGAGCTCATCGGTAACCTAAACTCTTAGTTGGCCCAAACCTAAACCCTCTCCTCTAGAGGAAGGGTAAGATGGGGACAGAATTCTTCTGAGCAGCAAATAAGGGGTGAGGGCAGCAAGAAGATGGAGAGAACCTTAGACAGTGTAGGGAGGGCCGTCTCAGCCAGGACAGGCGGCAGGGAAAGGGGAAGCCAGACATGGAAGGGCATCAAAGGCAGAAGGAACAGCATGGCCTGGGTTCCACATCCCTTTTCATCTCCTCCGTATTCCGAGAGGATCTGTTATCTTTTTATGAGACTTTACCCTAAAGGACATAAAAACTGCATTAGGAGGCTCATTTCTTCTCTGTCCAATCAAAAGCTCAGTCCCATTGGAAAGAATAGAACACACCACTGTAAACAACCCTGCCTTCTCCAAAACCCAAGAGCTAGTACTCGAAAACTACCTCTCACATCAGTACCACTGACCCTGCCCTTTGGCACAGAAAATTCGGCCCCTCTTCCAGGAGTCCCAGGGGTGAGATTTAAAGGGTACTCAGAAATCCTTAACTAGAAAACTCTTGGCTTTCAGGTGGGAAACAGGCCAAAGGTCTATGTAAAGAGGAGCACTTAGCCACTTCTGCAAGCCGTGAAGAAATAACCAAATCCTCTCCCACCTCATTCATTCATTCATTCATTCATTCATTCATTTAGTACCTATTTATGAAGATGCAAACACTATGCTCAGAATTAGAAGCTAGATGCCTCCAGCTAACAAGCCAAAGGCATGATTTTCCATCCACTATAATGTTTTTAATTTTTAACTTAATTGATAGCATTTAAAAATCATCATTTTAAAATAAATATCCAGATATTTGTCTTCTTTTAAAGAATCAGAACAGGCCACATTTCTTGGGCCTGGAAACATGTTAGACTGGAGCCCACTGCTCAGCTGCATCCCAACCTCCCACTGCACCTCTGTTTCACGCTCCCCACACCTATGCAGGTGTTGTAAGAAGCTCACCTTGCCTTGCTTTGCTCCCTTAGGTGGTTTTTACATATGCTTATTCCCTCTACAGCAGCATGTCCTAAACTTAAATGTGCATATGAATCACCTGGGGGTTCTTTAGAATTCAGATTCTGATTCTGTAAGTCTGTGGTGGAACCTGAGATTCTATATTTCTAACAAACTGCCTGGTGGATGCTGGAGCTGCTGGTCTAGTTCAGGACAACACTTTGAGGAGCAAGTCTTCCAAGAATACCTAGCTGTCTTAAACCTGGTTTTTACATATGCCTAGGACACATTCCACTTCTCCTGTTTGCCTCTCTAACTTCCATCTCTCTGTCAGGACTCAATTTAGGTATCCCCTCCTCTGGGAAGCCTTCCATGACTGCCCAGGGTAGGCTAAGCTTAGTCCTCAACTCTCACACCCCTTTGTGCTTCCCTCTGTCATCCCAAGCAATCAAGTGAATATGATCCATTGTGAGGTCTTCCCTGCCCAATTCTTAGGGACAGGGACTCTGCTTCTGTTGCTTCCTTATCTCTACAGTGCCAGGTATATGGTGGATATTTCAAAATATATGTTTCAATGAGGCTCTTTGAAATCGGCCTCCTCATTCATTAACATAGCCAGGTGGAAGGGAAATGCCTGAGAACTTGGTGAAGCAGAGCATGTGGAGAGAAGCAAAGTTGCATTCAAATTCTTACTCCTCAGCTGGGAAAGAGACTTCACATGTGTTGTCTCAAATCCCTGAACCTCATTTCTTTTCTCTCTAAAAAGTACATACTTCTGCCTGGCCAGGGTGGCTCAGTGGTTGAGCATCAACTTGTGAACCAGGAAGTCACCGTTCTATTCCCAGTCATGCCCAGGTTTTAGGCCTGATCCCCAGTGTAGGGTGTGCAGGAGTCAGCAAATCAGGATTCTCTCTGATCATTGATGTTTCTCTCTCTCTCTCTCCCTATCCCTTTCTCTCTAAAAGTCAATGAAAACATTTTTTAAGTACATACTTCTCAGTTTTCCTCTAAATATGAAATTAAATCACACAGCTAGCCCAGTTCTTGGCACACAGTAGGCAATGAATAAATGCTTATTGTGATTCACCTCCTCGCCAGGTCCTGGGTGCTACACAGCCCTAAAGAAAAAAGCCTGGGCCATTTGGAGCAGGCCTTTGACCTGACAGACTCAAGCGATTTCAGATTTGCACCATCCTCCTGGGGATGCCTATAACCCAGGAGCCTGTCTTGGTTCTCTGATCACAGATAGGACCCAGGCAGCCTGGGAGTAGCTGCAGCCCAGGAGCAGCTGTAGCCTGGGCGCAGTGGAGGCCACAGGCAGGTGTGGCCGCCACTTTGGCTTTATCCTTTCCACCTGTCAGATGTGTGGCTTCAGCTGTACCTTTCAGCCTCTTCCCAACTGCTTATTAAGGGCTTTCTCTCTCCTCCTCCTCCTCTCTTTCTTTGCTTTTCCCTGAATCTCTAACTGCACCATCTATATACAAAGCTAATCTTGGCTCACATAACAGTGTGCTAAAAAGGGTACTGGTCAGGGAGCCAGAAATGTAGAAATCTAATTCTGTCTCTGCCACTCGCAATCTGTGTGCCCTTAACTCTCTCAAGCCTTGTATATTAGTTATCAATGGCTGAGTGTGGGGGCCCTGACCAGAGTACGCCAGAGGTTAAAGGCCCACTTGCCATGAGCAAGGGCAATGACTCAGCAGTAGCACTATACGAACTTCGAAAGTGCACCCTTATATAACTTGCTTATGTTAATGTAGCACAGGGATCACTAATTGGCCCAAGGCCTCTTTGGTTTGAGTGTGTATATAAGGTGCCACTGACCAGTTGCCGGCTGCTTTGTTCATAGTAAAGCATGTCCCATCTACCTACTCGTGAGTTCTTTCAATTTCCTGTACCCAGAGGGGTCAAGTCCCTGGCTGAGGAACTTGCACCCGACACTGAGTTACAAATTCCTCCAATATTTAGCAGCTTAAAACAATAAATATTTATTATATCACACAGATTCTGAGCACCTGAAATCCAAGAACTGCCAAACTGGGGGGTTCTGGCTCAGGGTCTCTCATGAGGGTGCAGTTATCCAAAGGTCAGGGTCTGGCTCAGGGTCTCTCATGAGGGTGCAGTTATCCAAAGGTCAGGGTCTGGCTCAGGGTCTCTCATGAGGGTGCAGCTGAAGGACCTGCTTTCACAGAGGCTCACTGGCGTGGCTGTTGGCAGGGGGACCTCGGTTCTTAGGCGCATCCACCTCACAGCACGGCAGCAGGCTTCCTCCAGAGCAAGTGATCCAAGAGAGCAACAGTAACCAACACAGAAACGGTGGTCTTTTACAACATCCTGTCAGAAGTAAGAGACCTTCACTCTGCCATATACTATTGGTCTCAGAGGCCAACCCTGGGACAGTGTGGAAAGGGATGATACAAGACTGTTGAATACCAGGAAGCAGGATTATTGGGGGCCATCTTGGATCCTGGTTATCTGTGAGGAGCTGAATTGTGTCCCCCAAAATTCATGTGTCTTAAGTCCTAACTTCCAGCAACTCAGAATGTGACTGTATTTGGCATTAGGGCCTTTAAGGAGGTAATTAAGGTAAAGTGAGGCCATTAGGGTGGGTCTTCATCCCATATGGCTGGTGTCCTTGTACTAAGGAGATTAGGACACAGACACACACAGAGGGAAGATGTGAAGACACAGAGAGAAGATGGCCTTCTACACGCTAAGAAGAGAGGCCTCAGAAGAAACTAACCCTGCCAACCCTTGGTCTTGGACTTCTAGCCTCTAGTACTATGAGAAACATTTCTGTTGTTTAAGCCACCTTGTCTATGGTACTTCGTTAAGGCAGCTGAGCAAAATTATACACACCCACACCTGCTGCTTTCTCTGCTGAATGGAGATGCATTGACGCCTGCGCCATGTGCCCGCACAGCACCTGGCACAGAGAAGGCCCTCACAATGGCAGTCTCCCCCTCCTTCCTCTCAGTTCCTGTCCCTTCAGCTGTAAACAGGATAGGATTCCATGTCCTCTGTGGTCCCAACACTGTGTGGGTCTCAATTCAGTGCGTGGGGAACGGTGATCCTCTCTGAAAATCCAGAGTAATTCTGGAACTGAGCTTTGGAGGTGAGAAACAGGTGGAGGCTGGCAGCGGAAAGTGTTGCCTCAGGGCTGTTGCCTTCAGGCAGATGAGGGGGTGAGAAGGTTTAGAGGCCCCTTTCCCCAGGGGCAGGAAGGGGAGGGGCTTACACCTCAAGCCCCGCCCTCTGTCCAGCACTTTGTGCAAACTATTGCATTCCTTTTTCCCAGCATGCCTCTGCTCTGCAGACTTTTTAGCTCATCTCACAGACAGAGCTCTGGCGTGTTCAGTAACTGGCGCAAAGGTCACACACCTATGGCAAGGTCAAGTGGGACTATGATTTCAGGTTTGCTTACTCCAAAGCCCTTGCACCTCACCCTCTGCTCCACTGCCTCCCAGCACAGCCATCGAGGCTTCCAGCCTCATTCTCTGTATCCCAGCACAGTCTGACACAGGAGCTACTCTATTCATATTTGTTGTATACATGCAAAAATGAGTAAACGAAAATTTTAAGGAAAAAAATGCCACCGGGTATAGAAAACAGCAAGCTGCTGGCCACATTGAAAGGACATTTTACCCAAGTTTCACTTCCTCCAGGAAGCCCTCCCTATCCATCCCACTCACAGAGATCTGGCCTTGCGTGTGCCCTTCTGGTGGTGTTTAACAGATCTGTGAGCCAGAGCTGTCAGAACTCAGGGACCAGGGAGGCAGGTCAAAGAGGCCAGGTGAGGAACCTATGCAGACAGGCCCTGAGAGGACTTGCCATGGAGCAGGCACGGAGCTACGTGCTCTCCATGCCGTTCCTTTGGCCTACCCAACTCCGCGTGAAGGAAAGAATTCTTAACCTTGCCACGCTCAGTTTCCATATGCTTGAGAGAGGTAAGTTACTTGCCCAAAATCACAACAGAGATTACATGCCAGAGCTCGAATTCAAGCCCGGGCCTGTCTGACGTGCGAGCTCTTCCCAAGGGAAGCCTACCCCTGGGAGGAAGGCCAAGCACTGCAACTGGAGGTCAAGGCAATAGCCAGGCTTTGAGTGCCTGGCTAAGGAGGTGGGCTTTGTCTTGAGGAAAACAGGGAGCCATTGTAGGGTTTTAAGCAGTGGGAGCAACATGGACTAGCTAGTGTTTTGTAAAGATCATTCTGGCAAGACCAGGAGAGTGAGTGGAAGGAGAGAAACCAGACCAGTGGTGCTCAGAGTATGGTCCCCAGACCAGCAGCATCAGCTTGGAGCTTGTTAGAAATGCAACATCTCAGCCCGCCAGCCCCACCTCACATGCACTGAATCCAAAACCCTGGGGATGAGCCCAGCAATTTGTTTTAATAGTCCCTGCAGGGGGTGTTCCCTAGAGTTTGAGAACAGCTTGACCAGTGGTCCCATGATCAGCTAGAATTTTATTTAAATACTTTGGAGAAGGTGGGAGCATAAGCCAGAGCACTACTAATATGAAAATACCAGCCTTTATATCTGATTTCATTGCAATTATTTCAGTCATATATAATTATCAACCATAATGCTGCGGGGTATAAAGAATGATTTCCATTTTTCAGGTTTAGAAACTGAGGTTCAAACAAGATAAAGCAAAGGCCACATTGTAATTTCTCACCAAACAGGGACACCTTTGAAAGGGAAAGAAGGTGCTAACAATCATTACACAGGCCGGCACTGGGACCGTCCTATGCAAACCAGGACATGTGATCATCCTGGCGTCCAAAGCCAGGACCACAGACTGCAATGCCTGCGTCCTGCACAGTCTGCCACGGAGCGTCTGCTTCCTTTCGTCGGCCTGGGGAAGTCAGGAGGGCCAGGGGGCACCATGGTTCTGCATACTGCCTGCCAGGTTTTCTCCAGGAGGATTGGGAAAGATGCGAGGGAGTGATCCAATTTTCCTCCATCTGTTCCTTGTTAAGGTCTGGGCAACCTGACCTTTCTGTACTTTAGCGCTAGTCCAAAGCATAAGCAACGTGTCACAGTTTTATTGGGAAATACTGCAAAGGTCAGAACTAAACGGAGCCTGTGAGGCTGCCCAGGCCCCTCTGGGACACCCCTCCCACTGCAGCTCTGGGCTGGGGTGTGCTGCAGCTGCCCTGGGAGGCTGAGATGAGCTCTGCTGCCCAGGAGCCCGGTTCCCATGGAGATACAGGTCACCACCACCCCCTTGAGTGCTTGCTTGACAGTGCTCCCAGTTGCACACTGCTGCCGCTCCCTGCAGGCCCCACACCTGCCCCTCCAGGAGGGGCTGCACTTTCCCACTTGGCAAATGAAGCATTTGAGACACAGAGGAGCAGAGCAATTTACACGAAAGTCACCAGCCAGCACAGAGCTGGCCCAGCTTGCCTTTCTTTTGTGCCCTTCGACCATTTATTGATTTGGAAACAGAAAATTTTGGAAATTTGCTTGGAAGATAGTAAATCTGAATTTACATAATTTTTCCTTCTAATTTTTTCTCTTAAAAGTGGGAGTTGATGTTTAATGCTTAGTTTAAGTCTATTCTTTTATTATTTGTAGTTTATTGAGGTGCAAAAATGGAAAAGTTGTCCAGTCCAAATTCTCCTGACTCCAAGGTCATTGTGCAGTCCACTGGGCTGAGACACGGCCTTGAGCATCCACTATGTGTCAGGCACTAGCTGGCACATAAGATTGGTTACTTCATTTAACCCCCTTTTTCCCGATGAGAAACCTGCAGCAAAGAGGTGGCAATGCCATCCTTGAGGCCACTCTCCCAGTGAGGGGTACAGCCAGGATTCAAACCCCATCATATCCCAAAGCCAGTGCACAGGAAGGGCAACGTCCTGTTCAATTTTATATCTTGAGTCTTGTTAACATTCCCCCATGCCAACTTCTGTACAAAGGACAGAAAGGAAACACACACACACACACACACACACACACACACACACACACACACACAGAACTTGAGATTACTCCAAACCTTTTCCTTTTTCCTTAAAACTCTAGTACCTCCTCTGTCTTCCTCCCTCTCAGCTGATGATCTTGTATTTTCTGGTCACTGAGGAAACAGATGCACTCTGAAGGTAACTTCCACACACTCACCCCCCATGTCTACCCACTGCTCTCATCCATGCCTATGTGCTCTGCCATCCTTCCTGTCACTATAGATGTCCATCCTGTGCTAGTGAGGCCAACCTTCCCCTGGGTGGCCTAGACCCATTCTGCTTCACTGCCCTAGGACACTAATGGCATAATTGTCTCCTACACTATCAAATTTCCCCCTTGCCTTTCCCAGCAACATGTGAACACCTGGAGAATCTGTTTGCAAGGTAGTTCACTCACATGGCTGTTCACACGGGAACTCAGTTCCTCACCAAATAGACCTGTTCCTCATAGAGTCACTTAAGCATCCTCACAACATGGCAGCTGGCTTCCCCCAGAGCAAGCAGCCCAATGCCAAGGGCCAGGAGGAACCTGTGATGCCGCATTTGACCTAATTTTGGAAGTCACACAGGGTAGGGGAATCAGACTGCACCTACTGGAGGGAAAAGTGTCAAGGAATTTGTAAATCTATTTTAAAACCACGGGATCTACCACCAGAGATGCCTGTGAAGCATAGTGGGGGTGTTGGGGGAGAGCATGGTGTGTCAGGTTAAATGTTCTACTTCCACTCAAGCTTCTGTGTTCTAGATTTAATGTGTTCAACATTGTACAGTACCCTTAGCTTATGACTGCAAGTAGATGGATGCTACCTTGTAAGTATGTATTCAGGCCAGAAGGAAACTTCCAGATCATGGATCCGATTTCCTTATTTTACAAAAGGGAAAACTGAGGCCCACAGAGAAGCAGTGACTGTCCCAGGATAACCTGAAAAGTCAGTGGCCCGGCTCTACCCAGAAGTCTGTGTTCTAAGCCCTGGGCAGGACTTCTCCAAGTATTCTATACAGGTCTATTTGTAAGGGGGCTTTCCCAAAAATCATGTGGAGATAGCCTAAGAAGAAAAATGAGCTCTAATGAGGGTTATTCAGGGGAGAAAGAAACAAATTGAACTTATTTCTCAGGAACTACTGAGACCCCGAGACACACTACCCTCCTTCTAGGGTGCAGCCAAGGCTGAGGCTAGCCAGGAAAGAAAATAGAAATGAGCTCCAGCTGCCTCAGGACCCCCTCATGGCATTGCAGGCAGTCGTTTGCTGCTTGTTCATTGAGCACATTGACCAAAAAACCCCTGCTCTGTGGCCAGTCCTTCTCAGAAACTCAGGAACACAGGGATCAGCTCATGTCAAGAGTGTAAGGTGATGAAGAAACAGACCAAGGTAGCTGAGAGAATATTTTATACTAGAGGCCCGGTGCACAAAATTCATGCACGGGGGTGGGGAGGTGTCCCTCAGCCCAGCCTGCACCCTCTTCAATCTGGGACCCCTCGAGGAATGTCTGACTGCCTGTTTAGGCCTGATCCCGGTAGGATCAGGCCTAAATGGGCAGTCGGACATCCCTCTCACAATCCAGGACTGCTGGCTCCCAACTGCTCACCTGCCTACCTTCCTGATTGCCCCTAACCGCTTCTGCCTGCCAGCCTGATCACCCCCTAACCACTCCCCTGCCAGCTGATTGATGCCTAACTGCTCCCCTGCCAGCCTAATTGCCCCTAACTGCCCTCCACTGCAGGCCTGGTCACCCTTAACTGCCCTCCCCTGCTGGCCTGATTGCCCACAACTGCCCTCCCTTGCAGACCTGGTCTCTCCCAACTGCCCTCCCCTGCTGGCCATCTTGTGGTGGCCATCTTGTGTTCACATGGGGGCAGCCATCTTGTGTGTTGGAGTGACAGTCAATTTGCATATTAATCTTTTATTAGATATGATTGTTTTGCAGGCTGCTTATTATATATTTTATATTTTTATCCATCATTAGGTTCCATAATAACTTGACATTATGTATACACTTATGAATCTTTATACTTTATAATAACGTGACATAATAGCACTTTGTAATTTTTAATTGCGTAGGTTATGGCAGAGATTTTTATCTCCCAGACCTTATCTAACATTCCTAAGAGCTCTGGAATAGTATTCACATTCTTGCCATTATTCTACGGGAGTGGTAGAGTGGTGGTGGAGGAGCACACTGCTCAGGAGTCAGACCACCTAGGTTTCAGTCCTGCCTCTACCGTGCATGAACTGTGACTTTGGAAAGGTCATTTGACTTCTCTATGCCTCGGTGTCTTTATTAGTAAAATATAAATTCTCTTAGTTGCTGCCTTGTGAAATTGTTAGGAATGATGAACAAGTTGACATTTCGAAGCATGACAGGGCCTGGTGCCTGGTGAGAACTCAGTGTGACTATTAGTATCGCTGGATGCCAGACGTCACAGGTTACCTCTTTCGGGGCACAGGTGTTACAGGTAAGTGCCTTACCCAAAATCACACAGTAATCTGGCCAACTTTCCAGACCCAAGAAGTTGGACTAGAAGATCTCTGAGGTCCCATTCACATAATTGTGTGCCTCCATTTATGGGAATAAATTGTAAACAAATATGCAAAGTCAGTCATGTGTTGATTCCATCAATTTAAATAATGACCCTATCTTGATACACTCACAAATGGTCAATTTAATCCTCCTCCTAGGAGATTGGTTCTGTTGTTATCCGTGTTTTACAGACGAGGAAAGTGAGACACACAGGGGCCACTAGGTGACACTACTGGTAAGCTGCAGAGCCAGGTTCAGGCCTGCCATTGGGGCTCCAGTCTGCTGTGCTAATGGCCTCACTGTAGCCTAACAGATGGCTTTCCTGTGTGACATCAATTGAAATGTTGAGTGTGATGAAATGCTGGATGGAAATCTACTGGTGTCAAAGTGCTTAATTCTTCATTAAGATAATTCTTCATTTGGCCATTTGCATTTGTTTACCAGTCTTGATTGGTGCAGTCTGTGTTCTATGTTGTGTGTTCCAAGTACAGGCTGGGAGACACAGGCATTCAAGAACCTGAAGAGCCACGTTATGTATTATTTCATGCATTTGCTGTATGGCTGCCTACTCTTCCCTGAATCTGCCATGCACTCTCCTGCTTTTGTGCCTTCCCCATGTTATTTTTCTGCTTGTAATGTGCTCTGCCCACACCTCCATTTGGAGAATGCCTACTCTTCCTTTGAGGTCCTGCTCACATCACCTCCCCTATGGAGCCCTCTCTGATTTCCCCAGGCCGAGTGGCTCTCTCCTTTATGAACACTCAGATTTTACACTTTCCAACGCTGTAGCATTTGTCAGTATGTACACGGCGCCCCACAGTAACACACGTCCTTTTTCTTCATAACCTTTCAATAATGAGTGGCCCAAGGGCAGGAGTTGGGTTTTATTCAACTCTGAGCCGCTGTGCCTAGGATAGCATTGGCTCATGGAAGAAGCTGGAGGAGCATAAACTGAATGATGAAAAGAATAAAAGACGCTTTTTTTTTTTTTTCAAAGAGTTTCTGTGATTTGATCTAATATTTTTCTGCAGAACGCATGGTTCTCCGGCCAGAGGGTGGCTTTCCCACCACTTCCACGGCAAACAGCTCTGGAAGAGTTTGGCTTCCTGAAATTTTTCCTGTATGTTCCTTTAAATTGCATCCCAAATGTTTCCTATTTGTTTGACACCTCATAATTCCCTTCCTTCTTCCTTGTCTAATAGTTGCAGGCTGTTTCCCTTTATCCCTGCTTGTCAGAAAGTTCTGGCCTGGATTGACATCCTCTCATCACACAGGCCCTGTGGGCCACAATCCTGTTTGGGGCAGTTCCCTGAAACTGCAGCAGGGACCAAAGCATGGGTTTGGGCTCCACCATTTATTTCCTGGGTAAATATATAACCTTACTTTGCTAAACCTCAGTTTCCTCATCTGTAAAATGGGGTCACCCACCCCTTCCTCTGTAGGATGTTGTAAGGATTCAACAAGTTGTAAATGTGTGGAATACTAGCACATCTTAGTCATTCAAAAAATGATCCAGCACATTTCCCTCTCTCTGGGCAGACAAGATCTTTTTACCACAATGCAAAGCATCACCCATAAAACATAGACTATCTGCAGTGATGGGAAGTAAAATATGTGGGAGCTACTCAGTTATTGCTGGGTGCATCCCCATCCAGCCCTCTCCCTTGACACCATGTAGTTAAGCAGAAACCCACAACCTAAATCGTATTTCCCTGTGGCTCAATCACATTGCACGGCACCTGCTCTGACACAGAAGCACACGGATGAACCAGAGCCACAGGAACACGTCAGGGAGGGGCATGATGAGCTGTGCTTGGGGACATGGGCAGGGCAGGCTTCAGGGGGTGGAGACCAACAGGGAGAGAAAGGGGAGGATGTATAAAGCATGCCTCCCTCCTTAGACTGCCACACTGAGAGAGGAGGCAGAGATAATAAGAGGGACTCAGGACTCAGTTTACCAGAAGGACAACAAAGAGGGCTCTGAGGTAGGCAACCAATGTTAAATCCTGGCAATGCTGTTAACTAGCTGGCCAGTCATAGGAAAATGTCTGAAACCCTTTCCTCCTCTGTAAAGTGAGTTGGCTAATCCAGCTTCTACAGCATCAGAGTTTTGCACAAAGATCACACGAGGTCACTACTTAGGTGGACACACAGTTTAAACTACAACATGGTGTTTGTTCCATTGGGAAGGAAATTTTTCATCATCTTGTGGTCTGTTTTCAATCTCCAAGCCTCTGGGTCCCCTGCCAGCCCACTTTGCCAAGAATCCCTTCAGATACCATCTCAAAGGCTTTGCCCAAATCCAAAACTCTAGGAGGCTTCAGTGAGAAGACTGGCGATGAGGGAAATGTCACATGCTCCTCTGGGAGAGCTTGACCCTCAGTCATCTTTGCTGTTCCCTACGAAAGGATGAACATGTAAGGACAGAGGGGAGAGGAGTCACAGAAGAATTAGAAAGTGACACAATTATCATTCTCTTTATGCCTTTGTCATAAAGGCTAATCGTTTGTACTTTTTAAATTGCATATGAGCTCTTGACAGGTGGGGTCATGAGTAAATGCAATTGTATTTGAATATCCACGTATGTTGCATACAAAGCCCTGGACCCACGCCTAGGCAAGCCTTTCATGTGCTGCCATCCAAGAGGAGGTCTCATTTGAAAACTAACAACTGATATTCCTTCCCACCCAGTGTAAACAGAACCCTGATCCAGGAATTCACTCTTGTGCCCCTCTGGTGGGCATTCGCTGGTGTTGAATATTTCATCACAACTTATGATCACAGTGTCAGAAAGAAATTTTCTTCTGTCCCCAAGACTGCGTAATAAGAGTAGGCACTCAATAAGTGAAACCCATAATGATGTGCTCCACACTTTACAAACTTTTCTCTGATTCTCCTGACACTACTACAAAGTAGGTGTCCATATCCCCGTTTTACAGATGAGAATGTTGGTCAAGTTACCATTGAAGTGACCTTCAGCACCGACGGTGACAGAATCCAGACTGGAACTGACTGAGGTCTGTCATCACCACTCAGCAAGTATTTTTTTTTGCGTGTCCACCATGTAAGCAAACACTTGACCGTGCATTTGAGGGTATGATAATGAACAAAATAGGTTTCATCATTGCTCTTGGGGCTCACAGCTTGGAAGTGAAAACAGATTCATCTGACTTACAATCACTTCTTACCCATGTAGGGGAGTAGATGTTTCCAAGGTAACACACATCTAGGGAGGGGGCTTAACCTGGTTTAGGCTGAGTGAGAGGAGGTAGGATGGTCACAGTAAATTCTTGCCGAGGAAATTATATATAAACTGAGCCTTAAAGGATAAGTAAGAGTAAACAAAGAGGTGAGGAAGTTTAGAGGAGAGAGCCTTCCAGACAGAGGAAGCAGAGAGGGGCATGTTTAAGGCAAAGGGGAGAGTAATAGAAAAGCCTGGGTGGTGGGCAGCGGCAGGGCTTTCCGGAGCTCAGACCTCCTCCTGAGGACACCGAGGAGCCTCTGAAGGTCTTACATGGAGAAAGATAGGCACACGTTTGTGTCCCCTGCCTTGTGTCCCCTGCTATCCCTCCTCCATCCATCCTCCTGGCTGCAGCCTGAACAGACATGGGCCCGTCTTTGAAAGGTGGTCAGTGGTCCAGGACAGAGCTGCTGGTGACTGGGATGCAGGCTGTGGCCGTGGAGATGGAGAAAAGAGGATGGATGAACTAAGGGAGCGAACTCTGAAGCTCCCAAGAGCCCCAGCCCATTGAAATGTGGGCACTGGATCAGGGATGTTATGAAGATGAAGAATGAAGAAAAAGAAACAGGACTTGAGGGACTAATAAGCTAGGGTGTTGGTTTGAATTATGTTGTTTGCCAATGTGTTCGTATTTCTTTTCTTGTTCTTTGTTTTTCCCCTCAATCAGATGTATGAAGATATAAACTAAAGCATTCTCTTTTAAAAGTTTATATGGGATCATAACCCTGTTTTATATATGGGAAAAGGCTGACTCCCAGTGGGTTTGCTGTATTTTCATATCGCCATAATTCAAACAATGTGATGAATCAACTCGCTGTAATTTCTGAAGCTGGTCTCAGAGTGGCTGAATTTTATGGGGACTTTATTGAGCTGTTCCCTGGGGCTAGGTGGCAGTCCTTGGGGGGAGAGGTGGATTTTGCTGGCCGGATGGAGGAGGGAACTAGCCTTTATGGAGTGTCCCCTGTGGAGCAGGCCATTTACCCCAACAGGAATGGTGCTCCACAAGTAGGAAGGCTGAGGGTTAAGTGACTTGCCCGTGGATACCCAGCTGCTAAGGGCGGAACCTGGAGAACTCCAGTCAGTGTTCTTTTCTGACAGCACATGCCTCCCAGGAACAAGTGACTCGTCCCAGAGGATCTGGCTATGTGGACGGGCCAGGATTCAGGGATATTTTCCGTCTCTTTAGCTTTCTCAGGTTTTGTTTAACATAAGTAGGCTCCTCACTACGCCCTGACCATCCCTTCTCAGGTACAAAAGGGGGCTGCTCTCCTTGGAATTAATTTTTCTCTTCTGACCCAACAACCTTCCCAAGCTGACACCGAGCTTCTGGCTTCCAGTTTTCGGTCGAGATCCAGAGCTCATTCCCCATGGCCCACTTCAGGGAGATCATTCAACCAATGGACAAAGGAATTATGTGTTACATCTAAGAGTCTCTTACAAACCTGAGCAGATATGAGGGAATATTCAGACCTGAGACTTTCAAAGCAGCCAAGTGATTGCTCTGCCCTCAGTAGAGTAAGTCAGCATTGCTCTCCCATTTTACACATGAGAAAACTGAGACTTGGAATATATGAGTAAATGGCCCAAGATGTTTAGTAACACATTCAGGCTATGTACCTAGGTCTCAAATATAAAAATAGCCAGCATGGTCTTCAGCAACAGCAAGTGTTCAAAATGTGTTTATTTGCTTGCTTCCAGTTCTCCACTTGACCCCTGTCCATCATTCTGAAAAGGGGACATCTATTGGCAGCTGCCCCCTGTATATCTGTGTCCACATCCCTAAGCTGTTCTCTGAGTGGGCCCTTTAAGGAATTAACAAGCTCACATATGGTGCAGGGTAGACTGGGAGCCTGGACTAAGGAGTCATAAACGATTTTTAAGAGAACTTTATAGGAGCGAGCCCTCCGGCAGGGCAAGCAGTGAGGTACAGGGTCAGGGTAGAGAGCTGAGCAGCCCCAAGAGGTGGGAAGTCAGCTCTGGTGGAGGAAGAGTTGCTCAGAAAAGATCAGATCCCCCAGAGGAGAGCCTTCAGCCCAGAGCCAGGCTGGGGCCTTAAGGCAGAGGCTCTGACATGAGACTGAGGGCCAGTTTCTTTCCTTATGAAGCTTATCAGTGCACTAAAAATCTGCATGGATAAAGTGCTCTAAAAGTGAAAACAAGAAAGAGAATAGGGAGGGGAAGAAGGAAAAAAGGATTGGTTGGGACAGCTCAGGTCCCTTTACCCTGGGCCCTGTGGTCAGGATACAAATATGCATCCTTCTACCCCAAGCAAACCATGCACATGTAATAGTTGTGCATATTTTGCTCCTGCAAACAGGAATGCTCTTTCCTCTCTTCTCTTCCTAGAAAGGTCATAATCCATTATTGAGTTCTCAGGTCACATCACCTCCTCCATGAAGTTTTCCCTGACTCCCTCCCACCTCCATCTACCCTCAGACACAGGCACTCACACCTCTGAGTTTTTACAGCATTGTATAAACCCCAAGGACAGCATTTGTCAAGTTGTGTTTTTATTGTAATAGAACTAGTAGTATAAAGCTCATATTTAAAGAACCCTTGTATTTTTGTCCAGACATAGTCTTACAGTCCTTTCACTAGTTATATCATTTAAATTTCATCCCTCAGCCATAAACTAGGTATTATTTTCACAACTTTAAAAATGAGGAAACTAAACCCCCATGAGACTGGGGATCTTCCTTACCTCAGGCAGTAGACAGTGCCTGTGTTTGAAACAGAGTCTGATTCCATTGTCCTTCCAGACTCCTCACCCTGAACAAAGACGTAAGAATAGGTGATGATTGAAATAATGAATGAATGTGATCAGTGAGTGAAAGGGGCTTAAGTGTGAAACGTGGCCTTAGACAAGAATTTAATTTTGCTGCAACCATCCCAGAACACCTCCTCTCAGGGACAAAAGCAAGCCTTAAGCATCACGTAATTTAACCAAAGGGAAATGTATCCCCCCACACCCCTCCTCTCAAGCTGGCAAGGGGCTGGCCAGGTCACAGAGCTGCCTTTGGCACCTGCCCAGCAGCACTTCCCAACTTTTGCTGGGCAACCTTTTCCAAACCCTCCTTCCCAGAGCTTGGCATAGTGACGGGCCTATTTTTCTTCCCTGCAACAGAAGCCTTCTGTGCCTGTCCTCAGAGACAGAGGAGCACCAAACCTACTTCTTGGTTGCATTCTCCCAATTAAGCAAAGAAGCCAACCGAAGACTCCTGGAGTCAAACTAATTGCATCTTAGCAGGCTCTGTGCTGCCGGCTTTAGCCCCAAGTCAGATTTTATAGGCCACTTAGCCCCACACCCAGGGTTTATGGTGGAAACCCTGACAAAGCTGCACTGATAAGGCTGCAGAGGACCCAGGAGACAAGAAAACCTAGTTATTTTCCAGAGTCAAACCCAGCCTCACTCTGAGGGCCCCTCAGCAGCCAGAACTCCGAAGTGTCAGCCAAGAGGACCCTGGCAGAGACCTGTTGGTTTCCACTTCAGTGCACTCCAGAAATCCGGTATAATACCTTTCTGAAATTTTTAATGGCAAGTTTCTCCTTCAGCATCACCTAGTACAAAATTAGTTTTCCCATTCTTTGGATTGCCCAATCATTCATTCATTTGTTCATTCATTCATCAAATTCTGAATTCTCATGCCAGACTTGTGCTGGGCCCTAAAGAGAAGTACTGCTTGAATGATTGATTTTAAACTGTTTTCTGTTAGGGTGCATATTGTGTACTGCACAACTCTAGGGGGCACCATTCACATGGACTATGATCCCATCAATGCCCTCTAGTAGTCATGGAATAGAAGATAAAAATAAAGCAGCAAATGAAAATACCATTTATTCAGTCTCATCTAGAAGGAAGAACATTCCAAATAAACAAGGTAGCCCAGTTATATAGCAATTCCCAAGCTCTTAGAGCAATTTCCAGTTTGTCCTTCTAAAGCAGAAAAAAAATCAATGCATCATTTTCTAGTTTGAAACAGAATTTTTCAACCTTGGCATTATTGACATTGTTGGCTGGATAATTCTTTGTTGGGTGAAGCTGTCCTGGACATTGTAGAATATTTAGAATAATAACAGGCCTCAACGCACAAGATGCCAGTAGTGACTCCTGTCTCATAACCAAAGAAGTTCCCAGATATTGCAAAATGTCAGGCTGGGGAAAGGGAGGAGAGGGGCAAATTGTCCCCAGGAGAGGGCCACTGGTTTGCTCTCCATTAATTTCCATTGCCCTTTAAATGAAGTCCAGGATATGTAGATTTTCATTGAAGATCCTTAGGAACTGACCCCTGCTTAACTGTCCCGCCCCATCACTCACTGTTTCTCCATGCGCTCCCTCTACATGCAGCCCTTAGCCCAGTGATGGCGAACCTATGACACGCGTGTCAGCACTGACATGAGTAGCCATTTCTGGTGACACGTGGCTGCTGAGGTGGCCGCATGCCAAGGATGAAACATTTGCTGCTCCTGAGGATGAAACATTTGCGAAATAATGTTTTTTCCTCAAAGAGACACACTACCTGAGTTATGCTCAGTTTTTTGGCGAAGTTTGACACACCAAGCTCAAAAGGTTGCCCATCACTGCCTTAGCCCATCCCCATCCTGCCTGGTTTACTCTCCTTGCCTTCAGGCTCAGCTTGGAGCCCCTAATTTGTGAAGCCTGTGCTGACCCAACCCCTCCCCTGATCAAGTGGACTCGCCCCCCATGGAATCCTAGGTGCCTGGGCACCTTCCTATCACAATTAGGTTTATGAGAATATCAATTCTAATGAAATCACTGTTTTATACATTCATGAGCTACTTTAGGGGCAGTAACTATGTATCCCCAGCACTTAAAGTCCTGACTTAGAGATATTTATTTCACAATTGAACTGAAGTAAATCCTATATAATAAAGAGGTGATATGCAAATTGACCATCACTCCAACACACAAGATGGCTGCCCCCATGTGGACACAAAATGGCCACCACAAGATGACCAGCAGGGGAGAGCAGTTGTGGGCGATCAGGCCAGCAGGGGAGGGCAGTTGGGAGGGACCAGGCCTGCAAGGGAGGGCAGTTGGAGCTAACCAGGCAAAAAGAGTCAAAAATGGATCTAGCGGCAATCAAAAAATAACCCCACAAATAAATACTCTTATTATCCCAATTTTTCAAATAAGGAAAGTGAAGCAAGGGAGTTAGATTTGATCAATATATTCTAAACACCATATTATACTTCCTGGAATTCACCTAGATGGAGCAAGCCTGTTTATTTTACTAGGCAAGTAAATAGCATAGTAAGTTTCAGGAGGCAAGTATTACATTCTATGAAAGCACATGGCTGAGGAATGAAACAATGGCTGGGGAAGGAGTTGTCAAACAGGCTTTTCAGAAAAGTTGACTCCTGAACAGACTCTGACATGAAAGTGAAACAGCAGAGGGCTTCCAATTCAGCCTGTGCTTTTGTACGTGGCTAATATACAAAAAGCTAGAATGAGGGAAATGCATTCTTAGAAAATCTTGATTACCTCTCTTCCTGCACAAGGCTATGAATATTTGAGGTATTCCAGGCACTCCATCTCATCCATCTTTGCATCCCTGAAGCCAAGCTGAAATTAATAAAATCCATTAAGATTTGATAGGAGGCACTGTTTTTTAATATATTTTTATTGATTTCAGAGAGGAAGGGAGAAGGAGAGAGAGTTAGAAACATCAATGATGAGAGAGAATCATTGATCAGCTGCTTCCTGCAGGCCCCACACTGGGGGGTCGAGCCTGCAACCCAGGCATATGCCCCCACCAGGAATCCAACCATGACCTCCTAGTTCATAGGTCATACTCAACCATTGAGCCATGCCAGCCAGGCAAGATTTCAGACTCTTGAGGCAGAGTATTATTCTTCATGATTCTTTTCTCTCTCCAGTTTTTAATCCTCTTAAGCTACCCTTGACAAACAACCCCCAGTGAATCTTTTGGAGACCTTTGTTGTTTGGTTGATAATTGTTGCTTGTTCAGAGTCTTTTCTCTGTGCCAAGTAAAGAGGTTTCCACTCTCTGCCCATGATGAATGATGGAGTCTTATCAGAGCATTTCAAAGTGGCCCCTGCAGCTCCAGGGCCCTGTGGCCAGGCTTGGAACACGGGCCTGGCAGTTCATCTCTAGCCCTCATTCAGCACTGCCCCCTCTTTTTTCTTCCCTTCCTTAGAATGGCCGGCCACCTCAACAGGCTGACACATAATAAACAACATAGTAGCCAATATTACCTTTATTTTTATTAGTAATGCCTTCACTTTTGGCTCCTCAGACATCAGTTCATCTCATTTCTATAACAGAGAATTTTCTGACTTTTATCCTTTGTAGTCACCATAATGGAGATGTGTCAAAGCTAAAGTCCTTTTCCTCCAGAGATTTGCAAAAGTAGAAGAATGTTCTCTGCTGGGAATTGGTTTCTGGGTGGCCTGACCAAAAGACTGGGGCAAGCAGCTAGAATTGTTGATCTCTCACAGTCATTTTTACCATTCCAAGCAAAGCTATCCTCCACGGACAATCATTTTAATAGTATTCACACAACCTTCAAGTCAATTAAATGACCTTGGGCATGGATAAACTAGTTTCTTCAACTGAAAATAGGTCCCCCCACATCCAAACTTCAAGTGCCTTGCCTTAAATGCTTATTATAGTCAAATGTGAATTCACACAACAGTTTTCTTCCCAGAAAAATAACAACACTAGTAAAGAACTGGCTGGAATTAGAACATTTCACTATTTACAAACTCTTGATACTAGGAAGCTGTTTACTGAAGGTTGACACTTTCTGGGAAGCAAGAGTTCAAAACAAATGACTATAAACTTGTTAATAGGATGGAAGAAATTGTTCATTCGTTCATTTGTTTATTCATTCATACATTCATAAGTAGCAGATTCTGATAGAAACATTCTGATTTTGTATTCATAAAACAACAGTCCAGACTGTAATAGTCAACTTGGATAACCTGGAGACCTCAGGTTTCCGGTTAGGCACCACTTCAATATACCATCTCCAGGGCCCTGTGTCTAGATTGTCCCCTTCCCCATGATCTAATTATAGCATGTAGCATCTTGTATTTCATATCTGTATCCATTCCCAGACAGCATGCTCTATGAACTCTATTTAGTTTATCATTGTGTCCTCTAGCACCTGCACAATGCCTTGCACATAGTAGTTACTTAATAAATAATTTTCAAATGGTCAAATGAAAGAGATCTGAAATTCATTCATGTATTCATTTATTCATTAATTTATTCAATATCTAACAATATCTGGAAAGGAAATTTATCTGAGGATTTTATTTTTTAAAAAGATAATAAACTAAGAAGGACTGATCTCCCACATGGGGATGAGCACTGGCTCTGCCAAGTTGGATGGGTCATAGACAGACCAGTGAATGAGTAGATTCCAGTGCCTGGGTAATTGAAAACTAGATGAATGGACAGATGAGTAGACAAAACAAACTGCAAAGACTTGAAACAGAATTCCAAGACTAATTTTCAGCCTCAGACAGGTGTAGCTGAGATAATTATCTCACCCTGTTCTGGTTTAAATTCTCTCTCTTTTTTTCATTTTCTTGGGATGAAACTGCCTCCATCGGGCAAATGTTAACTCCATCTACTGAATCTACCTGCCACCCATAAATATCTGCTCTTCATCTTGTATCTTTAACAACTTCTTCTTTACTCACTATGTTTTCATAAACCTGGTTATAATTCTCTATCCTTAAGTTTAAACCCCCCTCAATTTGTTCCATATTCATAGAGTTACTTCCTAACCTCTTTTCCTTCAAATCCAAGATTCCAATTATAGCATCTTCAATCACAATTTTTACTTCTTCACCTATTAATAACTCTTCAAGCTACTAAATCTTGGTGTCCATACCCACCATTTCATAGAAATTGCACTTACCCACATTATTTGCTAAAACCAATACATACATCTCAGTCTCTATTTTTCCTCATCTCTGTAGCTTTTGCCACTGTTGACCAAACCTTCAAGATCTTCCCCCCTGAGATCCAATGATGTTATTCTCATAGAGGTTCCTCCCCCTCCCACCGCCCCCACACCCCTCTCCCATTTAGACTTAGCGTTTCAGGCCTTGAGCCTTATTCCTGGAGGTTCTCCGTCCAACTCTCAGACCTTCTTTTTTCAAAGACTAATCTTACTTAAACTTACTCAAATCCATTTCTTTAAAAACCGCCCATGTATTTGTGCCTCCAAAAACCTCTTCAACTGGAGTCTCTCCAACCCAGAGCCTTTTCCTCAGCATCAAATCTATGCATGGGGCTGTGTGCAGGACACTATCGCCGGATATGCTAAAGGCAGTTCTAACTCAGCATGTTTAAAACTGAACTTGTCATGTTCCTTCAAACTCTGCTCCTCCCCTTCATGTTTTCAACCCAGTGAATGTCACCTCCATCCATTTAAGGCACTCAAACCAGAAACCTGGGCATCATTGTCAGCTCCTTCATCTTCATGAATTACCAAGACCTGTCAACTCTACTTCCCTAAAATCTTAAAATTTTAAATTCCATCCAATTTTCTCCATCCCCATATCTGCTGCCATAATTCAGACCACTATTACCTCTTACATGGATTAATACAGCCTTTAAACTGGTCTTGGCTCCAGTTTTTTATTTTCTTCTTTGTACCAAAGTGGTCTTGCTAAAAAATAAAACAGAACACGTAAAGAATCCCTTCTCTCTCACACCCTAAACTCACTTAAAACCTTTCACGAACAATTCTAAAGACCTCAGGGAAAGTCCATAGTCCTCAGCCTGCCATTCAAGGCCCTCCTCACCTCTCCAGCCCCACCACCAGCTCTTCATCTCTCTTTTTCTGGGCCTTTGCTTATGCCAGGCCCACTGCCTAGAGTATATTTCTCTCTCACTTTCTACACTAAGCAAACTTCAACTCATTTGTTAAACCTAGTTCAGATACTGTCTTTTCAGAGAAGTCTTCCTTGACTCCCAGACTAAGTGAAGGGCTGCCTATGATTGGACCCATTATGACCTTGCCCCCATGGTGTGCCAAAAATGGAGCAACTTTAGGTTTTAACCTCAGTGTCCCTAGCCTAGTGCCTAGCACATGTGAGTCATTTAATAATTTTTTTGTGAATGAATAAGTGATTGATGGAAGGAAGGAAGGAAGGAAGGAAGGCAGGAAGGAAGGAAGGAAGGAAGGAAGGAAGGAAGGAAGGAAGGGAAGGAAGGGAAGGTGGATAGCTATGGCGAATTAAATCATATGTAACTCTTAATTTCACTCCATATTGCATATCCATAATGCCCTCTAGTGACTGATGGATTCATTGTAGGTTTGAAGGATACTGGGCCAATTAGTAAACATGTACTGAGAACTAATGTGTGAAACACCCCGTGCTGGGCACTGAACAGCTGAACAGTCTAGTAGAGCAATAACATATGTACCCAAGAATCACCCTACTCTGGGTGCTGTGTAAAGAAAATAGACAGGAAAAGCAGCAATAAAGAGTTTGGAAGTAAACAGACTGAAGTTCTGTCAATACTAGCCAAACAAATTTTCTAGCCTCTCTAGCCCTCAGTTTTCTAATCTATAAAAATGGGGGTCATAATACCTACTTCTCATGGTTGTTGCAGAGGATTAAAAGAAAAAATGTTCGTTTCAGGCACATGTTGGGTTCCTACAGAGTAGGCCCTCAACAAAAGCTACCCTCTTTCCCCTCCACCTGCCTCCCTTGCTTATGAATCTGCAACTGCCCCTGGAACGTATTAAAGCTGAATTAAAATGAGGGAAGGCAGCTCCATCCATGCCTGGAGAGCTGACACATCTTTAAAACCTTTGGTTTTAAAAGATTGGTGACTCCCAGGGAATAAACATGGCATCCAGGCAAGCACTCCTAGAACTTGGATCCCATCTCTGCAGCCCGAAGTTGGGTCTTTGTGTAGCTGAAGGCTTCATTGTTCCCCTTCTTAGTCTAACAGAATTGTGGACCCCAGTGTTGGCACATATTGCCTTTTTACAGCAACTGGAGATAACTGTGGAATTCTCTTCTTCCTTCTCTTCTTCCAGGGCCTTCCACTGCTGCCCATAAACTAAAGTACACAATCCTGAATCCTTAGCAAGAAATCCCTGGGCCTCCTCTCCCTCTACACCCACTTGCACTCTCTAACTACACTGAGTCCTTATATAAATCATAGTACCTAAACATCTTATTTTCTAGTGCCTCTGGGCCTTCTTCATTCTGTTCCTTCTGCCTGGAACACTCTGTCTCCAGTTCAGTAACTGGCAAAGTCATCTCCATTTTTCTAAGAACCAGCTCAAGCATCAATTCCTTTGAGCAGCTACCCCAATTCTGGGTCAGCTGCCCTTCCCCTGTATTCCCACAGCCCCCACCACAGCACTCTTTCATTTCCTGATTACCTTTTCATACCTCCCTTTGACCCTGAGCTTAACAAGAGCAGAAACTAAGTCTTGCCCAACACTGAATCCTTTCGCCCTCCCAGGCCTGAAACTCAACTGGTGCTCGATAAAGGCTCTTGGACTGAACTGAACCACTAGAGTCCAGGGCACTAGAGTCCCCTGACTGTTCCTATAGACATGTTTGCCTGACTCACATCTGAAATGGTTGCTGTTGTGCTCAGTGGGTCATACCTGTCTAGTTAAACCCTCCTTTTGATTGACCTGTGCCCACTTTGAGGCCACATATGCTGAGAAAGGCAGAGTCCAAGCCAAAGGGGTATGGCTGAAGGAAGCATAGCCAGAGCAAAAGCCCAAATTAAAGTCAAGTTAGATGAAATGTATAGCCATAAATATTAGGCTGCACACTAGATGTTTTAAACATTTTATGCAGTACCTTCCATGAGACATACACTTCTGAGTGCCTTAACACACTGACTCACTTAATCTGCACAACCACAGGGTGAGGTTAGTCTATTGTTAATCCCATTTTACAAATGGGGGAAACTGAGTCACAGGGAGAACTTGCCCAAGGTCACAAAGCTAGTAAGTGACAAAGCTTTTGTGAAGGACAAGGTGGGCCCCAGTTTTAGATGCAGAAGAGATTATTTCAGAAGCAGAAAGAATCAAGAGGAGGAAGAGTGTGAAGAATGGGGCGGGCAGGCAGCTTGACCACTTACCTACTCAATTTATTCAATAAAAAATGTTGTGCATCTGTGCCTGGCTCTGTGTTAAGCTCTGGAATTATATTAGTGAACTAATAAGTTCAGTTCCTGGCCTTATGGTGTTCACAGTACAGTAGAGAAATTAGGCAAATAATCACACAGATAAATAAATGAGCATACATTATGGAAAGAGCTAGAAGGGGAATATACAGGGTACCATTAGACTGAATAGAAAGGGGTATCTAACAAATACTGGAGGTCAGGAAATGATGCTCATGATGAGATAAGAAAAGTGGGTATAGCCAACGAAGGATGGAAGGGAGAGATCTCCAAGGGGAAGGAGAAAAATGTGCGAAGTTCCTGAGGCAGGAAGAAGTCTAGTTGTTCAAGAAGCTAGAAGAAGGGCAATGTAGCAGAGGGACAAGAAATGAGAGTGGTGAGGGAGGCATGGACCAAACCATTCAGAGCCTGTGGGAAGGGGAACAATGGGAAAGGAAGTCAGAGACAAGTCTTAAATGCCACACTCAAACCTTGATACTTCACCTTTGACGTCCAAGATGTGTAGGTATCTTGCAAACCAAGACAAGGTCCTGAGTATGCCACTTCAGAGATTAAAAATAAAAACAGACAAAAGGGTAAGTGTTTGGTGAGGTGGGTGTGGGGAGACTTAAAATGTTCAGAAGAAGAGCAAAATGCCCAACCAAATGGTCAGCCTAGAAAGAGTAGACCCCTTCCCACCCTTGATATCTTCATCAACCTGAGCACTCCGCAAAATAATAAGCTATCATTTATCAGCCTTCTGCAAGGTAGCACTTAAAACTGAGGCAGGGCAATAAATCAGGCACATATAATTTGAGCCCTGAAGTATAGTAATTCTTCTTTTAATGCAACATCTGGTATAGATAATACAGTTTGCAGGGGGAGGGGCAATGAATGCTATGCAGGGCCCTCATTATTGTGCAGGCAGCGCTTGAAGCCTGACTTCCCTCCCATCCTTCCAGCAACACCACAGACTTAAGAAGGAGCTTTCTTATTATTCCCTAGGCTGGCCAAAAGGGAAATCAAGTTAATTATAGACTTGTTTGCCGGTTATTAATTAAACCCCAGCTAAACATAAAAACACAGGGGAAGTGCCATTTCCCGCTCCATGCTCCCAGACTCTCAGGGCAGAGGAGTTGATGTTCCTGCCTTTGCAGTCCACTCTGTGTCCTGTTTCCTCTGTGGATTTTCTCAGGAGGGTCCCAGGGCCTTTGCTCTCAGTGCAAACAAAATCTTATTTTTAGCTGGGAAGGAACACAAAATGGAAAGCTCCACAAGAGCAGGGGGACAATAGGAGGAAGCTTGCAGACACTGACTGGTCATGACACCAGGGCTCCAGGGGCTGCCACACACTCTTGTTCCCCTGCAGCCTCCCGGGTTCTCCAGCTTCCCTAGTCTTCAGCTGGATTCCCCAGCATGGGCTGCACACTTGCTATGAGGCAGCTCTATCTAGTGACTAGAAGGACAAGTTTTGTGGCATCTGACCAGGGCTCTAAACTTGCTCCCACTCACTAGCTCTCTGACAATGAGCTCTCCATGCTGTTGCCCTCTCTAAATGAAGACACTAACAATGCCCTCCTCCTTGCTGTGCAGTGAATCTTACCCAAGAAAAGGCTTGTCAAGCACTCAGGTGCCCAGCACATGGTTGCTAATGAATATTAGTCTCCTTTCCCTCACTCTTCCAGGCTTCATCTCTGTATCTCCCACATGAATATTGTATTCTAGAAGGTGCCATGTGACTGTGTCACATCTCATAACCTTTCTAAGCTTCTATTTTCTCATCTCTAAAATAGGAATGAGACCATTGCCCACCAGGGAGGATCATTGGGAGAACTGAATTAGATAATAGGGCAACCTAGTGCCTGGTTCTGATCAGAAGCTTACTATATGTTAGTGACTATAGTATCTGAAAATAATCCTCCGAATAATTGAAGAAGAGATTATCAAGCCAGTATCTGGGACATAAAAAAGAGAAGAAACTTCAATCAAAGGGAATCACACCAAACTAGCCTCATTTCCTACTAGAGTTGAGATGCTAAATTACCGTATCAACAGCATTCCATAGATGTTGTAAAAAGACCTCAGAAGAGAATTTTCCAGATTCCTTGTCAACATCTAGCTAAGCCATCAACCTAGCCTCTTCAAAATCTTCCAGTGGGCATTTTCTCTGCTTATCATAGAGAGCTATGGCCATTATGTCTAACTGGCCTTACCCATGCTGTTCTCTTGATAGGAAGAGCCAAGGACAGAACTCTCTGACCATCAGTGGTTTTCTTCAAAACAAGATTTCTCAATGTTGCTAGTCACATGGATGGAGATAGAAAGCATTCCATGAAATTTGCAGAAGAAACAAAACTTGAGAGACTCTTCTATGTGAACTCCAACTCCAAGCACAGTGCTCTTACATTCCCCTGTACTACCCAGCCAAACTGAAGACTGAGACAGCATCAAAACTAGAGCAGGTGGACAGCCTGCCCTGCATTAGCTTTGCAACTTGGGTTCATGGATCTTCACTGGCATCATTCAGATCAATGCAAACAATATATTTCCCTCATTTTTTTCTTGTTTTAAATGTATTGTTTCCACTCATCTCCTAGCAGCAATCCTTAGACTCAGGTTCAAGTTCTATTCTGCTGCTAAAATCCCTATAATATAGAAGCTGGAAATACAGTGGTGAAGACCTATGAGATCTCTATAGGAGATAAAGATAGTAAATATAAATTGCACAAATCATCATTTAATTGCAATTTTACTAAGTTCCAGGTGCTAAAAGAGCATTTTTACAAAGGTTCCAGAGCTAATATATTATTGATTTCCTAAAAAGCTTCTCATGAGTAGTGCATAAATTATTATGCCCATTTTCAAGGTAAAACTATAGCCAGAGAGATCGTGTGATAGATCCAACAATGGAGCTAGTATACAAGGAAGGAATAGACAAAGAAAGAAAGGGGAGAAATTTCTGAATTGTAAAGTATCATATCAAAGTATATATGATAGTGACAACTGTCATTTCTATACTCTGTGATACCTAGCTTGAGATTCTATTTTAAAAAAATGAAAACAGCTTATGTCAGAGTTTTCATATATTTTTTCCTAGACCTCTATGGGATTGAATAGGCTAGAAATATTGGTAGAGGGTGTCTCAAGGTAGACACCTACCCTATATTCTATCACATGCCAAATAAAATTATTCAGTATCAACTGTACTAACTTGGAAAAATTATTCAAATTCTCAAACTATTTACCTAGTCTGAAAGAAATGGATGATAATATCTACCCCACAGAATTATGGTCAGCATGAAATGAAACAACAAATATACAGCCTGACACATACTAAGTGCAAAATAAATGGCAAGAGTTTCCCTTCCCATTGCTGCCCTACTCTCTGGAGAGGTCTTCATTGCACAAGATGAATCAGTGTTCTAGGAACCTGGCAGGAGGCTGCTGTCAGAGGCATGCCCTGCGATGTCAATACGTGGCTTTGGTCTTGGCTCCAGCAACTCAAAACTTTTAAAAGAAATATAACCAGCATGCCCCTCACTTTTAATTTCCCATTTGCTGTTCATGCCTTACCAATTACAACAAGGGCAGAGTACTTCTCAGGGAAAGGGAAAGTGTGTGTGTGTGTGTGTGTGTGTGTGTGTGTGTGTGTGTGTGTGTGTAGGGGAGGTTCCATGGTTTTTGTTTGCAGCTCTGAGAGCTTATGAATAGTTTAGTAAGAAAATACCTTCTCCCCTTTCTCTAAGAATTGAGCAGTGATGCATTTTCAGTTCTCCTAAAACAGAAAAGCTTAGAGAATATTGGAGGTACAGTTTGACTGTTGCATTATAAAAAAACTTAGATCCAAAGTTTATAAAAGTGCCACATACCCCAGGACCCCCTCATGCAAAACTGATTGTAGAACTTACTTGAGGAGAAGCTTCACTTCCTCTGAGGAGCTGGCATGATCATGAGAAAGACATGTCCCAACCCCTACCCTTTGCCCAGTTTTGTGCTACGTGCAAAGTGGCTGGTGATGGGGTGAATAAGATAGTGGCAACCTTGTCCTTAAAGGTTACAGATGGCCCTCTGTAGACTAGACATAGCAAGCTGGAAGGGAAAGAAAATTGCAGAGCAAGAAGTAAGCCCACTCACTAAAAAGTAGTATTTATTATTAAGCAGCTTTCTTCCCTTTCATTGTGTACTTGGCCCTCACAATGATACTGAGGGAATGTTTAGACACAAGTAACATATGCCTGTGTTGCATATGAGAACAATGGATTCCAGAGGCCATAAGTGGCAGAATTAGAATTCAAATTTGGATCTGACTCCAGAACCCCTTCTTGTCAGGCTTGTCTTCTGCACCAAATACCATGAAAAGTGAGGCTGAAAACAAAGTTATTACAATAGGCAAAACAACTCAGATTTCACAACTAGGATAGGGAAATTCATTATTAGGGCAAATAGCCCTTTATTTTTTTTAAATGAGAACCTGGTAAATGAATGGTCACCATGTCATCAAGGGAAGGTTAGAATATGGCCAGGATCCTCCACTGAAATAGGCAAGGAAGTATGTAATTGGTTTTAGAAAGACTTAGATCTAAAAAGATTAAATCAAGTTTTGGCACATGAAAGGGTAAGCTTCAGTTATTGGAAAATTTACTTAGGTGACACAGTTCATTTCCTGATGAAGCCAGATTAATGGGACATTACTGAACCTAATTCCTCAAGAAGTAAATGACTCACTCTCCTCCTGCTGGGCTGCCTGAGCTTTCCATGTGCTTGGCCTTTTGCCCTTTCTGAAAACTCAAGTGCTAGCATGGGAAACTCAGCTGGTAAAGAGAAGGAAAAGAATCAATCCTTTTTGTTCTTTACCTCCTGGTTCTCCATTAATTGGGTCTTAAACTAAACGGCACTTAAATAGCCAAAATAGATCACCACACCACCAAACTTAGAGTTTACACCAAGTTATTTGGAGCTTACCAAAGAGGCCTAGGGTGATCAAAATGACTAGATGGGTAAGGTCTTGGAAAGAACAAGATCAGAGAATGGTAGCATTCTGGGGCTGAACCTCTCAGAATGGATACAGAGCATGAGGCTATTTGTGTATATAGATGTTCACAGAAAAGCAACAGCAATAAAATACTCAACAATCAGATGGTCAGGATGTCCTATTATGTGATTAGGTAGTTTCTTTCCCAAGCTATCCTAATGGTTGCTCAATGGACTTATGAACAAAATGGTCATAGTCACAAGGATGAAGGTTAGCAATGATGTAGCCAGATTGACTTTGGTTAGAAGTCTATGTTATTAAACCTATACATAAGTGTCCAACCCATTAACAACAGAGACCATTGCTGAGACTCAGATAAGGCACTGTTTCCAGTGAAAGCATTTAGCCACCTGGTCTGAACATGTAGGGAGATAGTAATTTATCCTCACCGCAACAGATACCAATATATACCATATCTGAAAGTGACTTCCCTGCCCATATGTTTCTGACAACATCACCATCAACAGACATAAGAATGCCTTACTCTCTATCATAGTCTCCCACACAACACTGCTTCTGACCAAGGAATTTATTTTATAAACAAGAAGTAGGACAATGAACTTATAACCATGAGTTTCATCATGAACTTCATCACTCAAAACAGACAGTCTAACAGATTGAATGGCATAATGACCTATTAAAGACTCAGTTATGATTCTTGCTAGATGGCAGTACTTGCCAGGTTTGGGTACTGTGCCACAAGGTGTAGTATATCTTCTGAACTACCAGTTCATAGATGATGCCACCTTTCCATGGCCAGAATACTTGGGTGTGAGAACCAAGAAGCAGGAGGAGTTTCTTTCACCATTAACTCTAATGACCCATTCACACAAAAAAATTTACTCCCATTGCTACAAATTTGGGCTCTGTTGTCTTAGAGGTCTTATTTCCCCAGGAAGGAATATTTATACCTGGGAACAACAATGGTTCATTTAACTGGAAATCAAAACTACCAACTGCCTGGTTTATGCTCCTGCAAAATAAACTAACATGACTGGTGGTAAAAGTTAATAGAAGACCATAGCAACCCAATACATTAAACTCTACTACAGGTTTAGGCCCTCTAGGAATGAAGGTTGGGTAAAGAACCATGACTAATTGAGGCGCTGAATGAGGTGAAAGAAACATGAATTTAGCAGTGGAATAAGGAAGCTCTTACTATAATTATGCCCTTTCCATCAGTCACAGAAATGAGAAAGGCTGCAACTATACAACCAGTCATTTTCCATATCTCTAATTCCTCCCTAGCACCTGAATAAAGTCTAGGTGATTTTATCTGGCTGGTAAAAGTGAGAGGCAAGGAACACTGGGAAAGGGATCATCTTGCTCTTCAGCTTCTCTAGTAGGAGATGACTCTGCCTTCTAATGAGATTCATAAGATTGAGAAGGAAGAAGAGGGTTAAAATTCTGGGCAGCAAGAAAAATGAGAAATGTCTCCTACAAAGAAATATATTAAACACCTGCCATGAATAGAGGAACATTTGAACTGATATTTAAAGATTAGGCAGGAATGAGGCAAACAGCTAGAAAGGAAATGGCATTCCATAGAGAACAGCATATGCAATGGTTAGGAGCTGTCTTGAGAGTGCCAATCATGCCATGAGAGTGGGTGGGGAAGATTATCACTGTCTACAGTAAAGTTAAGCTACTTGGTCAACATCACACAGCTTGATATGTGGTAGGGCTGAAACTCAAGTACTGGTCACTCTGAGGCCATGTCCAGTTCCACCACCACAGGTCTCCACCACCCAACTCCCCCTCTTGCTTCTTGCTGGTGAGGAGAGAAATGTCCAACCAGAGGGCAAAGGACTGCACATCCTGGGCCTGGATCATCATCAACCCAAATAAGTGGTACTGATCAATCCAGAGTTGACTCCTGAGGCTTTTCTCTGAGATGCAGGCAGGGGACCCAAGAATATCCCAGAGTACCCACCAGAAGGGAACTCTGAGTTCCACAAAAGCAAGTCTTGCACAGTATTCATTCCCACTCTAGATTCAAGCAAACCCTTGTCATATCCCTATACAAAGTCCAAAACCAAAACTTTAATTTCCTTTTTGGAAATAAGGAGTGCTTCGTGTGAGAATAAAATACGCTACTGACCAAAGGGAAGGGGAAGAAAAAGCAGCCTAATTTTGTCATTGCTAAAATAAAACTGGGGAGCAAGGCCCACAGCTGCCTCCCTAGGAAGTCCTATTAATTCAGACAATGGGCCAATTGTTCTCCCCTGCCTAAAGAAACCTTGCAGTCCCCAACCTGGGAGCCACTCACTGTCTTTTTCTATTGCTTTCCTTGAAACACAATTTATTAGAAATACTGCCAGATCTCCAGGGGGGAAACAAAAGGCTGGCAGTAAAATGAAACACCTAATTAACAGAGAGGACCATTCCACTGTTGCCAGAGAACATTCTGCAAGACTCCTGGCTCCTTGGAGAAAGTAGTTAAGGGAGGGGACCCACGGAGCACTGAGTACCTACTATTGTGCACACCATAGTGGCTGGAGGTAGCATTGAACAGTGGTTATGAGCATTTACTTTGGAGTCAGACTGCCTGGGTTCAAGTCCTACCTTTGCCACTTACTATGAAAAGTGCTATAACCTCCCTGGGACTATGAAATGAGAGTAATTATTATCTTTCTTAAGGTGATTGTGAAAGTCAAGTGAGTTAATTAATCAAAGTGATTGAGAAACTATACCTAGTAAGTGTTAGATAAGTATTAGCTACTATTATTATATGTGAGGTGAGTCCACTATTAAACACATCATCTCAATTTATTCCTACAATAACTCTGGGATAGGAATTATTATACCCAACTCACAGGTGGTTAAACTGAGGAGCAGGAAAGTTAAGCAGTTACTTGTTTGAGCTTATGTAGTTACTAGTGACCTGGTAGATGAAATTCGTGCACATTAAAAGGAAATTAATTAGAGGAAATATTTTAATATTGCTCTTTACCCTTTCTCTATAATAGAAGTGTCAGAGATGAAAGAAAATTAGTAAAATGTGTATGAAAATCTTCCTCCTGTCAGAGTCTGGGACACATCATGGGACCCAGAGTCAAGTCCCTGCACACCCACATGCTCCTCGAAATCGCACGAGACCCAGACCTGGCCAGCTCCACACCCATTGGGCTAGATCCAGACCCGGCCAGTCCCACCCCTGTCAAGCCCCACCGGGTGTGGGGCACAGCCTCAGGTCGCCTGGCCCAGCGCCAGGGCAGGGGGTGCAGCCTGAGGTCCCCTGGCCCGGGCCAGGGCAGTGGGCACACCTTGAGGGCCCCGTCAAGCCCCGTGGGTGGGTGGGGATGGCCTGAGGTCCCCCGTCAAACCCCATGGGTGGGGGACATGGTCTGAGGTCCCCTGTCAAGCCCCACCAGGCAGGGGGTCCAGCCTCAGGTTCTCTGCCCCGGCCCAGTGCCACAAAGCCTCAGGTCCCTGCTGATTGCTCGTCAAGGATCATTACGGGAACTTAGCCTCTGCTGTGGGCACAGCCATCTTGTGTTACAGAATCCCAGCCTCCACTGTGGGTGCAGCCATCTTGTTATGGCGTGATGGTTAATTTGCATATTCCCTCTTTATTAGATAGGATTACATTGTAGAGCTAGTACTGAAATGCATAACTGTACAATGATAAAGCCTGAGATATTTCCAGAATATCATGCTGCCCACTTCCCCTGTGAGAAGTCCACCTCATTGCTGTGTCCATTCACAGCCTCAGAAGTTTTGCCATTGACTCTGGTCTATTAGGGCCCAGTCTCCTGCCTCTGTGCTGGTGGACAAATGCAGGCCACAGGCCATGGGGACTGCAGGGATAGGGCCGGGCCCAGTGACAAGCAAATCTTTGCAGGCAGCATCAGGCCTGTTATCAAGAGAGGAGATTAAAAGAGGGGTAGACACAAGAAAAGGGAGTGGGAGAAGGGCTGCCAGTGGGGAAAAACACAGCTCCATTTGCATTTACTGGTGTTTGTTTATACATTTGTATCCAGTCTTGATTTTCAGGGATTTATACAGCAGGATAAAATTGAGTCTCACTTGGGGCAGCAACTTCCTAATGAGTCTCCTTGAAGTCTCACCCCAGTGACTTTTCCAACTTTCATTTATCATTTTTCAAAACAATATAAAGCCTTGGCAGACAGCCTACTTCTTTCTCCAGCATCCCACCCCACCTGCCTTCTACAGAAAGCCATAAAGTAAAGCATCTGGCAAAATGCTGCATGCATAGCTTGGGTTCAGCATTGCAAAATGGCTCCAGGACCAGCAAGTCACTCCCCACCGTTCCCAGTGGATTTTATTGGACTTCCAAAAGTAGCTGTTCCCCTGGGCTTTGGAGGAAAATGCATTTGTACAACCCTTTCCCTTCCTTCCTCTCCCTACCCCCAGGAAGTCCTCTCCTCAGTCAAGATGTCCAAGAATGCAAGCTTGTTGCATTTACGTGTGTGTTTGTGTGGATATGAATATCTTCCCGCTGGGAAGCCAGCATATGAAGTCCCACCCCTAACCCCCCAGTCCCAAATTGAAACAAGCTGGTTGTAATTGTGAGGGAGCCCAGCTCACACCAGCTGGGCCCTGCTCTGAGTTTCAGAAAATGCTGTTTCATGTTCAGATGCAAATGACTATTTCCTCTCTAGAGCGTGCCGGACTGTGTTCCCATCTGAATGGGGGACAGGGGCTCTGGAAGAACATTTGGCCAAGCTGTCACAATGAATTATGCTGTCCTGAAACTTACCCTGAATTCAAAGAGTGGTCAGTGCTCCCCAGGAGGTGCAGAGAGCAGGGGAAGAGCCATGTTCCCAGAGCCTCCCCACAGCTGTTCTTGCACCCCATCCCACTGCCAATCCCTGAGAACCAGCACTCATGGTCCCTGAACTGGTTCTCCTGCCTCCAGGATTTCCTTCTCCAATCTATGCCAATCTATGCTACCAGAGTGACTCAATCATTCATTCATTCAGGTATTGCCCACTTAATTGAACCAAATATATTGTAGGCACAGTATAGGATACAGCAGGACCCACACAGGGAACGAGGCAGCTGGAGGGGGAGAAATCTGTCCTTAGGAAGCTTATATTCAATGATTCTTCTCATGTGCAGTTCTCACATTACTCCTCTATGCTCAAACGTCTTCAATGGCTCCCTATGGCCAACTAAATAAAAATTAGATTCTTTAATGCAGACTAAGCCTCCAGGCTCAGACTCAGATCTGCGTGTCCAGTCTTAAGTTTAATTCTCCACCATCTAGGATCTAGTCATGAGCCTGTTGAACATCTACCCACCCTGCATGGTCCAGCTCCGATGCTATCTCCTTGGAAACATCCAGGATTCCCCAGTAGGAATGAACCCCTCCTTCCTTTGTGTTCTTAATATCCCAGCAATTTACAGCAAGGGGTACTGGCAGCCATTACCCAAAAATCCAAACTGACCTTTTTACAGTTTCACTCTCCCCAGGCCTAATTGTGTGTTAAGACTAATAATTTGTATGGTCATAAACATGACTCAGGCTCCTTGATATGGGAATTTAACTCAAATGTATTGCAGGCCTAATATGTGACAAGGTCTGTGCTACACATTTTCATTTATTTCTTCCTGCCCTCTACTTGCTCCTATACTAGTATACAGATGAATAAACCAAACTCAGAGAGGTGAAGTAATTTAGCCAATGTTACACAGCTAGTCGAACAGGCTTTCTTGCTCATTCTCGCAGCCACTCTTCCCAACTCAAGGACACAGTGGTGTACTGGGAGGGGGGTCCCTGTGCAAAGTTACAGGACAAACACTGCACCTCTACCTAGGGCATCCTTTCCACTTGCTGGTAAGTAATTTAAATACTATTTGATGTTAAGAATATCTACCGTAAAACAAACCCATCTGTTGCATATTATGGAGTGGAATTTTAAGATTGCATAAATTTTAAAGATGAAATACAAGTCTTCAAATCCATTTTGCAACAGAGGGGGGCTCTTTGGGCTGTGCTCCAGGCCTCTCCAGCTGGCCCCCATTCAGACTTCTGTGCATGAGGTCTACTTGGATGGAAACATTTTCTTTAATATTACTTTTCTTGCTGAAGAGTGTATGTTCTCCCCATCCTAAGAGTTGGGCCTTGCATGTGGCAGTCAATAACTGATGGATGTCATTGCCTCGATGATGTGTTCATGATGACCTGATTTCTCTTCCAATATTTTCAGTTCCATAGGGACCTTAGCTGCCTGACCCCAAAGAAAAGTATAGTGGTAGAAAATTCAGTCATTTTTTCAAGACATGAGAGGAGTTTCCACTGTGGAGGGTGTGAAGAAGAGGGGAACCCATGTCCCTCAATGACTCTACTCCGCATAATTTAGAATTGATTCTAGCTGGTATTGACTAGGAGCAAGGCTGGGTTTCCTGAACACAAATGAGTTCTGGATAACATGTGTTTTTGTTTTCATTGGGTTAATTATCTGGAAAGAGCAACTCAAATTTAACATGTAGCACCTGAACCACTACATCCTCCCTTCCCTACAGCTCACATACACTGAAAACTTGGCTACTTAATCACAAACCTCATTTCTCTACATCCCAAACTTAACTTCAGGATTCATCTCAACACCGCACTCAGGCAGCTGCTCCCAATGGACCAGAGTTGGCACAAGAGACCAATCTTTGCCTTTCCTGATTTGGAGCACAATCATCAGATGAAGGGGCCTATTCCAATTCCTCCCAGGCCAGTTTAACAAATGTTAATTGAGTACCTGTTTTACATGTTCCCACATCATACCTGATTCCAAAGAGCAATCTGACCATGCTCTCCTCCATAAAACCTTCTGTGGCTTCACATTCCCCTGCTATTATTTAGGGTATTCCATCATCTGGCCCAGCCAGCCTTCCAGGCTCTTCTTGTGGCACATCCACACAGTGACCCTGCCCTCCAGCCTCTGAACGATGTTGCCACTCTGCCATCTGCTATCTCCATGACTTTGCATATCTGCTCCCTTGGCCTGGAGCAACTTCCTCTCCCTTGCCTAGATCAGTGGTTCTGGAACTTAATCATAAATCACTGGACAGGTTAAAACACAGGTTGCTGGGCCCTCATACCCAGTTTCTGCTTCAGTATGTCTGTGCTGAGTCACAAGAATTTTCATTTCTCACAATTTCTCAGGCAATGCTAGTGCTTCTAAGCCAGGAACCACACTTTGAGAACTATGGCTCTAGATAACTCTGGCCTGCCCTTTAAGCTCAACTAAAGCTTCACTTCTTCCAGGAAGCCCACCATGACAATCTCCTTCCATATTGTATTAGGTTTTTCTCTGGATTCCGCACCCCCTGTTATTCCCTCTGTCTAGCACAGAAAAAGTTATGAAGAAATTACCTGTTAGAGAAACCAAGATGGCAGCATAGGTAAACACCTGAACTTGCTGCCTCGCACAACCACTTCAAAACTACAACTAAAAGACAAAATAGACATCATCCAGAACCACAGGAAGGCTGGCTGAGTGGAAATTCTACAACTAAAAGGAAAAAGAAAAGCAGACTGAGACTCAGAGGAGCTGTGGAAGTAAAGTGCAGAGGTACAGAGGCGCACTCATGCGGAAAGGGCTGGCAACTGAGTACACGGTTCTCTTTCTCAATCGGGAGTGAGACACAAGCTCCCGACTGCTCTGAACACCACTTCCAGGCAAGACTCTGGGAACCCAGACTCATACGGGGAGAAACTGGACTGTCTGGCATCGGGCAGAACTCGAGGGCGGCTTTCTCTCAGAGGTGCCTGCAGTGATTACTGAGGGACACTGAGACCCGGGGCTTCTTAGGGCAGGGCCGGTGGAAAGCCATTGCTGTTTGCTCTGCCCTGAGACCCTGCCCCACCCAAGTGTGCGCAGAGGCTTTTGCATATGAATGGCCTGGTCCTTTGAAGTCTAAAATTACCTAACAAACTGCAGCTGGGTCAGACAGAACCAGAACATCCAAAAGAAGGGCCAAGGCCCCATAGCAGCTTGCATTGCCTCACAGCTGGGCCTCATCTGGGCACCTCCAAAACCCAAACAAAGAAGAGGAATCTGCAGATCTCTCCATAGCTCCTGCTGGGTGGCCTCAGGCAGAGGCTAAATTAGCACCTCCTTGGAGGTCCAAGAGCCAGTGTACCCAGGGATCAGAGTGGGACCATCCAGATTACAACTCCTCAGATCCATAAGGGACACACTCAAGGGGAAGACTCAGTGAGCACCAAAGCCCCACTGAAACAAGTCTTGCCTCATAAGGGTGTCTCCAGCACAGAAGTTCTCCCATCATAGATACAGCTGATCCTCACAGCCAATTGGCCTGGAGGTCAATTCCTCCCAGTGATACCAACAACAATCAAGGCTTAACTACAACAAGACTGTGCACACAGCCCACAAAGTGGTGCGCCAAGAGTGTCCACCTCAAGTAACTGGGGAGGCTGAGCCACTGGACCCTATAGGACACCTACCACACAAAGCCACTCTATCAACACAGGGAAGCAGCCAAAATGTAGAGACAAAGAAACAGGTCACAAATGAAAGAAATGGAGGATATAGAGTGCAAAACCACGGTTATAAGGTTTTTCAAGAATTTTCTAGAAACCGCTGATAAATTTAGTGAGACCCTCGAGGATATGAAAAAGGACCAACTAGAAATTAAGAATACACTGACTGAAATAAAGAATAATATACAGAGATCCAAGAGCAGACTAGAGGATTGCAAGAATCAAGTCAAAGATTTGAAATACAAAGAAGCAAAGAACACTCAACTGGAAAAGCAAAAAGAAAAAAGAATCCAAAAATATGAAGATAATGTAAGGAGCCTCTGGGACAACTTCCAGCATACCAACATCTGAATTATGGGGGTGCCAGAAGAAGAGAGAAGGCAAGATATTGAAAACCTATCTGAAGAAATAATGACAGAAAACTTCCCCCACCTGGTGAAAAAAATAGACTTACAAGTCCAGGAAGCGCACAGAACCCCAAACAAGAGGAATCCAAAGAGGACCACACCAAGACACATCATAATTAAAATGCCAAGAGCAAAAGACAAAGAGAGAATATTAAAAGCAGCAAGAGAAAAACAGTTAGTTACCTACAAGGGAGCACCCATACGATTGTCAGCTGATTTCTCAATAGAAACTATGCAGACAGGAATGGCAAGAAATATTTAAAGTGATGAATAGCAAGAACCTACAACCAAGATTACTCTACCCAGCAAAGCTATCATTCAGAATTGAAGGTGAGATAAAGAGCTTCACAGATAAGAAAAAGCTAAAAGAGTTCATCACCGCCAAACCAGTATTATATGAAATACTGAATGGTATTCTTTAAGAAGAGGAAGAAGAAGAAAAAGGTAAAGATAAAAATTATGAACAACAAATACATATCTATCAACAAGTGAGTCTAAAAATCAAGTGAATAAAAAATCTGATGAACAGGATAAACTGGTGAATATAATAGAATCAGGGGCATAGAAAGGTAGTGGACTGACAATCCTCGGGGGGGAAAGGGGTGTGGGGGGGGTGCGGGAAGAGACTGGACAAAAATCATACACCTATGGATGAGGACAGTCGGGGGGAGGGGGTAAGGGCATGGGGTGGGGTGGGGTGGAACGGGGTGGAGGGGAGCTATGGGGGAGAAAAAGAGGAACAACTGTAATAATCTGAACAATAACGATTTATTTTTTTTTTAAAGAAATTACCTGTTAATGTGTTTATATCGCCTCTCAATTTAAGTTCCTTGGGACTCCAACTCCACCATGTTGTATTCATCCCCATATCCCTAATAACACCCAAGTGTTTAGTACATAGTAGAGGGTTATTAATGAGGAGGAATATTATAACCGTGGTTCCATCCTCTCTTACCTGGAGTACTGCCTCAATCTCCTCCCTAGTCTCCAGGCCTCCCTTCCATCCCCTAACTTAACTGTTGCTTAAAACTCTTCCATGACCACACATAACCTTTAGGAAAAAGGCCAAATTCCTCATCCTGGCATTCAAACCTTCAGGTTTGGACCCAAACATAATGCTCCAGCCTCATCCTCTATTCACTATGTTCTCAATATCCCAAACTGCTTTATCCTTCTGTGCCAGTTCCTTTGCAAAGAATACCCTTCACCTTTTTCTTCCTGGAAAACTTCTATTCATGCTTCAAGGCCCAGATCAAATATCAACATTTCTATAAAACTTCCCTTGATTATTCCTGGCCTAAATAAATTATTTTCCACTTGTACTTCCCTTTGGTGAAACATTTAGACAAGTAAACAACCCTCTCTATTATCCAGGAAACTCTCACTAGTAGACTTTGTTCCTAAAAGACTGGTCTACATCTGTTTTCTGGTCCCTACCAGAAAATCTAGTATATAAGAAGTTCTCAATGACTTTTTTAAAATAAATTTGGCTTCCACCCTGAAGAATATAAACACAAACTTGGGTATTTGGGGCTCCAACCTCCATCAAAATTCCTTTAGAATCTTCACCTCAAAGCAACCATTTCACTTGTATTTTAAAAGCAGGACCCTAACCGGTTTGGCTCAGTGGATAGAGCATCGGCCTGCGGACTGGAAGGTCCCAGGTTCGATTCCAGTCAAGGGCAGGCACATCCCCAGTAGGAGGTGTGCAGGAGGCAGTTGATCTATGTTTGTCTCTCATCGATGTGTCTAAGTCTCTATCCCTCTCTCTTCCTCTCTGTAAAAAAATCAATAAAATATATATTTTTTAAATAGTAGGGCAGGTCTCCTTCAAACCTGAAAAAAAAAAAAATCTGGCCCATGCTTGTTTAATACACAAGCCTACTGAGATTCAGCTCTCCTTGTCAGTGGGACCAAAATGTGTTTACACAATCAAATCATCAGAAGAGGAAAATCTTGTGAAATCTGCTTAACAATGAGGGTAGCCTCGGTGTCTTTCCACAGACTTGTGTAAAGAACAGAAATTCAAGAGGCCTTTGCAACCTCCCACTTTGTGTACAAATGCACAAACATTCTATAAAGAAAGTTTGAGAATAGACAGAGGGAGACAGACATGGCAACACAAGATGCAGGAAGAGATATAAGGAGACACAGAGAAAGAAACAAAAGACAACATAAAAACTAAATAGGAAAAGTAAAAAGAAAGAGCAAATACAGTGAGAGATAAGGGAAGACGAAAATAGAGGAAGATGTACAGATTGGAAAAAAAAAAAAAAAAGAAGGTGGTGAGCCAGTGTAGCCTCAGTTATTGAGCATTGGCCTATGATCCAGGAGGTCACGGTTTGAAACCAGAGCACATGCCCGATTTTGGGCTCAATCCCTAGTGTGGGATGTGTAGGAGGCAGAAAATCAATGATTCTTTCTCATCATTGATGTTTATATCTCTCTCTCCCTCTTCCTTCCTCTCTAAAATCAATAAAAAATATTTTTTTTAAAAGAAAAAGGAGAAGAAAGAGAAGTAAAAGAGAGAGAAAAGAGACCTTGGCCAAGAAAAATGAAAAAGATATGCACACATATATGTACTAGTAGATGAGAGACACAATAAGAAACAAGGAAAGGAAAACAGAGAAACAGATTAAAGAAAGATAGACAGACAGCAAAGGCCACCTATGTCCCTGAGTTGCTATACTGTGATAACTGGTCCACAGTAGTACTAGTCAATGCTTTTGAATAATGTGAATGATGATGGAGAGGAAGAGAGACACAGATGGACAGAGAGGGAATAGGATAGAACTCACACTTGATGCCGGTTGTTTTGGCCAAGAACGCATATGGGCCTGAGGTCTCCAGTTTCAGCATGGCCTCCAAAATCTTGAATCCATCAGGAACACAATGTCTTCTAGCATACTAAGGGCCAGGAATTAACTGGTCAATGTTAGCTTCTAGGAAGAAGCTAAAAAGATTATTAAATTATCCTCTGGGATCATCAGCACAGTAACAAGTTATTTATTCCATCCTTGATTGACTCTAAGAGCATGAAAAAGCATGCTCTGTAGGGAGTCTGGGCACCTGGCTTTGTGTCCATGCCTTGCAGCTAACTGAACAATCAACTTGAACAGGTCACTGCCCTTCACTGAGCTTCAGTGTTCCCAGTTACAAAGGTGGTATGAGTGGTAATTGGACAAGATCACTTTTTCCATCTTTTTTAGTAAAATTTTTTTTTCCTAACAAAATGATGGGCAAAAGTCCAATGTATCAAATTGACTAAAAATTAAAAATAGAATTTCAAGTTAGGCAAGAGCTCAACAGAGCAAAGACCGCTGCACTGAGCACCCAGGTACCAGGGAACTCAGAAATCATTTAATTTGGAGGTTTTGAATGGGGCCCTGCTATTCTCTGGGTTTCCATATGATTGATTCTGTTCTGTAGCGCCCACATGTCTACTGCTCAAGAGGCCTCAATGGCTGGCTTGCCTACAATCACCCTTAGTCTTGGGTGAAAGGGGCCCCAGCCATGGGCCCATGGGCTTTAGAGGGTCCACACACACACACACACACACACACACACACACACACACACACACACACACCTCATTAAAGAACACATGCACAACCCTGTCATTGAAGGCTAGGGCTCCGCACTGGCACAGTGCCACCTATAACAGAGTGTTCTCCATACTAAAGCAGTTTGGGCTCCAGGAAAAGACTTCCTCTTTTCCCTCCTGTCCTTGAATAAAAGAGCAACTGGATCCAAGTGCTGTGAGAGTTTGTGCTACCAAAATTGGAGATGACACTGCTTCTGAAAGTGGAGGGAATTAAGGGACAGAAGTGCCTAGATAAAAGAAAAAGCACATTAACTGGTCAAATCCTTCCACTCAGGTACCACGAGTACAATCAATTCCTACATAGCAAAGTACTGATTTCCATTTTCTCACTCCTTTTTGAACATTCCAATTCATAATTCCAAAGGTATTCAAAATGAATTCGATATTAAGAGTAGCTTAGAAACAATATTAAACAATTACTTGAAAATGTCTATGTGTAGGTCTAGATGAAACATGAGTGAATGTGATAACCTTATAAAAGCATAATTAGATGGCTGATGAGTTTTAGAATTTTGTGTTATTTTCATAAAAATATTTAAATATCCCTAATTAAAATTTCAAAAAAATAAGTAAAAAATTTACCTTTAAATATTTCATAATTTCAATAGTCATTGAATATAATTTGTATTTTGCCTTTTGATTTAAATATTTTATAAAAACAACTTTTTTAAAAAACATGAAGAACATTAATTTTTACTTTAGTACTTATTGATGAAAATATTCAAATTATATATGCTTGAATACAATTACATTTTATTTTCAGTCCTTTAGAAAAGATCATTAGGAATAAACACAACTTTAATCACGATAGAAATAGAAAATTGGAAACTAAAAATTTTGCTAATTCCTAAAATTAAAGCTTTTAGATGGCAAGATTTCTATAATATCCAAAAAGGCAAGTGATACTGGATATTGGCATGATAATTTAAAGAATAATTTATGTCTAATATTTAGCCAAGCATAATGAATTATATTTTGCATGGGACTAAAAACACAATAGTTATACACCACAATGGAAAATTTTTAGGTTTAGAGTTAGAATGATTTTGACACTTGATGATACAATTGCAGAACTTGCAAAATTTATTTCTAAAATAATGAGACAAATGACTACTCTGCAAGATGAATTCAAAATAAAAATTTGAATTTAATGAGTAACAAAAAGGGAAGAAAGTTTATTTTAAACATTTAAAATAATATCAATATTATAACATTAAGTAATTTTAATCAGTTCAACTACTTTGTGGCAGGTATAAACGTCATGGAAAACAACCAGAAAACAAACTGAAATTACTGAGTATTAGAATCATGCCACAGCTCTTCCAAAATGTGCAGACTTTGACTTTGTTAAAGAACTGAAAAATTCAACTTCAGCTTCAGGTATGATGTCAAAGATTGTTGAAAGTCAGCCTACGATAGAGATGATAACATGGTAGGTCCAGAACCCAGAAGTATTTTAAGCTTTGCATGTTACACAATCTAGTTTGTTACTAGAAGATTCAGCCTCAACTATGCTGATACTGTGCTCATTCTTTGGAGCAATTCAAAGATTATATTCAATATTTTCAAAACCTGCTCAAAATTATAAGATCTGATGAAATATATATCATATTTGACTTGCCAACTCTCTAACAAAAGACAGGAATGCCAACTAAATACATTCAAGGAATTAGATTTAATTTATTGTAGCTTTTAAATCAATTCTACCAGGATATAATTTAACCTAAATGCACCTAATTTAAGTACACAGATGAGTTGTGACAAATGCACCTACCAGCTTACCCACCACCATCACCCCAGAAGCCATATAGAAGTACAATTGGTTTTGGTATATTGAACTTGTATCCAATGATCATGCTAACTTCACTTAGTCCCAGTAGCTTTTTTGTAGTCTTCTTGGGATTTTCTATATAATATAATCATGTCATCTGCAAATAAAGACAGTTTTACACTTTCCTTTCCAAACTAAGTGCCTTTATTTCTATTACTTTATTGGCTGTCCAGGATCACAAGTAAAGTATTTAACAGAACTAGTGAAAATGGACATCCTTGACTATAGGGGAAAAGTTTTCATTCTCAACCACAAGTATGAAGTCAAGAAGTAGGTTTTATTGTAAATGACCTTTATTGGTTAAAAAAAAAATCCCTTCTATTTCTAGTTGCTGATGAATTTTATCATGAATAGGTATTGAATATTGTCAGATGCTTTTTGTGTCTACTGAAATAATTATATTATTTTCTCCTTTATTCTATTAATGTCTTGTACTACATTAACTGAATTTCAGATGTTAAACTAAACTTGTATTCCTGGGATAAACACAATATATTGGTGAACATGATTTGCTAATTTTTGCTAATATTTTGCATCTATATTCATTAGGGATATTAATCTTGGATTCTCATTTTTTGTAATATCTATGTCTGGTTTTAGTATCAGAGTAACGTTAGGCTCACAACATGGGTTAGAGATCATTCTATCTTCCTCTTTAAAAAGTTTGTGTAAATTTGCTATTATTTCTGTCTTAAATATTTGGTAGAATTCACCAGTGAAACTATCTGGATGTTAAGATGTCTTTTTGTTTTTGTTGTTCTGTGGGGACATTTATTTTTAACTTTTTATTTTGAGATAATTTTAGACTTACCGAACAACTGCAAAAAATACACAGATAATTCCCGTATATCCTTTACCCAGCATCTCCTAAGGTTAATATCCCGGGGGTTACTGAGGCTTTTCACATCACCATCTAAGTTATTTCAGTTTTCTTTCCTCAGCTCAAAGTCTGGAGCCAAGATCTTCTTGACACAGTTCAAAATTTCACTCACGTTCTGTCCTAGCATTAACAATTCCCCGAATGACTCACAGCGGAATAAATGATTCTTTTCAAAAGAAAACCCTACCCTGCCCACCAGAATGCGGCCCTGCCTCTTGGGAAATAGATGAGTCTTATTCATGTTTACTTTGTTGTAATTCTACATTATAAAAACCATTTGAATTTTTTCTTTTTTCTGTTTCTCCTGTCAATGTCCTGATGCACCACTAGATATAGGTACTTTGCAGAATGGCATGCATCTAGTACTTCTATCCCTCTTCCCCACTCACCACTCCACCCCCTCATGGGGCCTGATATGTTAGGCAATGCAGAGAGCTTGTTAACTCAAATGCATCATGAAAATTGAAGAGTCTTGGGATATGGAGGACAGAAAACCCCTTCTGAAGTCAAATATACCATATTTGATGGTCATAATTACACTTAAGAACAACAGAGTAAATGGAAGGAAGGTGAGTTGGGCTCTAATCTCAGCTGTGCCACTAATGGTGGAGCCAGAGAGGCATCACCTCACCTCCCAGCCTGCTTTTGCTCACTGGTCAAGGGGGAATTCAAACACTGAGAAGGTAGGGCTCTTAGGGGATGTACAGTAACCAGATAGATGAAGGGACCATGCGCAATACAATGAGCTTGTGCAAACATGAGCTATTTTTCTTACTAATAATTTTATGGAATGGATATTATTGTCACCAGAAAATTGGTGATATTATTTTTCATATAAATTATTTTTAATATCATTTTTAAAGTAAAAAAGGTTAGTGAAATGCTGCCCCAAATCACACTCTGCTAAATGGCAGAGTCATAATTCAAACTCAGAACCCAGTCATGATTCTGTCCTCAGCAGCAAGAGATCACTGATAACCTTTCAGTATCTGATGGGGAGAAATAGGCACACTTTTTCCTTTCATTACATGAAGATTTTGCTACTTCTAATCTTCTGTGTGTAACCTGAATGCTAAGCCTACTAGAACTCTGTGTAACAAAAGGAAAAACAGTCTATGAATGAGAGCCTATAAGGACACACAATTTTTTAAAATTTGTATTCCATTCACAGACCTTTTCTGGCCTACTTCCCAATTCCACATACTCATTCCAAAAAATAGTTATGTGATGATACAATCATAGTAATCGTAGTAATAATTATTATCATTTTTTAAATAGCTATCATTTATTGAAAAATTACTCTGTGCCAGGCACTATGATCTGTAGGCCCCAAGGCAGCAGAGAAAACGAACATTGTTTAGCTGTATTTTTTGAAGCTAGAGATTAAATCGTAGGCTATCAGATAGTGACCTCCAAACAAGTCAGGAAATAATTAAACAAAGTGTTACCCCTCTAGAAAACAAAGGCCTTGCTATGTCCCAGGAGTTTTCGCTCATCACTAAGTGCACAGAATAGATCTTTCAGGGTGGGGCTGTGGTCAGAAGGCAACGGTTTATAAGGAACAACTACCTCATCTAAGAGAAAAAAAAAAGAGTAGTTTGGGTTGCAAAGTTTGAAACACAGAGCTCCCTGCTTTCCATCTAGTGGGTGAGATACCTAATCTTTTTTCCCTTTATTTGGTAAATGAAATACTTTTATAATTAACACATTGTAAGGAAATACTATAGCTAAAAGAAGTTTGAAATACTAGAAAACTAACTTATACTTTATATGGACTGTAAATCCTTACTTTTATTCTTTCCAATGTTATTTGAATATTCATTTGCTTAAAGCCTCTGTTACATACATTATGCAAAGAAAAACCTCACCCTGGCTGCCACTCATTCTATGTAGAATAATTCCCAGCTATTCGTTGAGGAGGTTAGGCAGGTGATTGTTTGTTTTTAATAACTTCCAGCATCTGGAAGTTTCTTAATGTTGACAAAGCATTTTCCCACTCATGCTCTCAGCTGAGCCTCACATTGACTTCCTATTACAGATGAGGAAAATGAAACTTAGCGGGGCCCTGGGAGTTGTCCAAGTCACACAGTTAGTAAGAATTGGAGCTAGGACTCCAACCCACTGGGACTCCAAACCTTCCTGGAACCTCCTATGATTAAAAAGAAGCAAAACAGCTTTCAAAGCCCTGCTGGATTGAACAGAAATTTTCCAGTGACAATTACCTGAGAAGGTACCAGAATGAGCATTCCAAACCAAGGACATTCCTAAAGGAAAGAAAAGAAACACAAGAGGAGTCTGGGATTTGAAGCCATGCACCATCAGTAACACCATTAAGTCCCTCTGCTTGGATGTGTATGATTTTTATGTTTAATTCCTTTCTACATCATGAGTGGTCTGTCATTCTTATTCACCACTGAATTCCCAGCATTCAGCCCATGCCTGGCACCTAGTAGATGCTCACAAAATATCTCTTAAATCTCAAACAAAGCAAGCTACTCTTCCTCACTGAGCTATATCATTTGCAAAATGGTGAATAAGAACTAGTTTAAAGGGTAGTGAGGCTCAAGGTAAAATAGCTGCTGCCTCTCTCAGCACCTCGCCATCGCATGGGTGCATATTCTCTGGGAGGTGGGCTGGAATACAGCCGGGAAGGGATGTTTGGGTGGTGCCGTCATTGCTGAGCTGCAAAGGCACAATATGACACAGACGTGAAAAATGGCATCTCTGTTGAGACCTAAAACCAACATCACTCATTTTTAATGTGCTGCCAACCAAATCTCAGCCTCTTCAAAGAACTGCGTGTCCCAGTCATATTGCCCCACTTGTGTTTTTTAAAGGAATAAACATCTTTGCTTGCTGAGCAAAAGCAAAATGAAATTTAATAAATATGCAACTCATTTGATCAACATAGTCCATGCTAGACTCTGAGCTGATTGCTCAAGATTTGTTATGGACAAAAATGCAGATTTCAGATCCTTTGTAACTGGGCCCCCTCCGTCTGCCCAGGGAAAAGAGGCTGCAGCTAGAAATGGAAGAGCCTAGACTGTAGTATCAGATCTAATGTCAATCCCAGTTTGATCACATATCAGCACATAACCTCAGAAAATATGCTGTCTATACTAGTCAGGGTTCTCCAGAGAAACAGAGCCAGTAGGATATATATGGAGAAAGAGGGAGAGATCTAGCTGTCCTAGGAACTGGCCCCATGATTGTAGAGGCTGGCAAGTCCAAAATCTGTAGGGTAGGACTGCAAGCTGGAGATTCAGTTAAGAGCTGATGTTGCAGTTGAGTCCAAAAGCAGCTTGGAGGCAGAATTCTTTCTTCCTTGGGGGCCTCAGCCTTTTCTCTGAAGGCCTTCAACTGATGGCAGAGGCCCACCTGCGTTATGAAGAGTAATCTGTTTTACTCAAAGCTGACTGATTGAAATGTTAATCACATCTAATACCTTTATTACATCTAGTTTGGTATTTGACACATAAAATTAACCATCATACCCTCCAAGCCTCAATTTCCTCATCCACAGGTAAAAAGAGTGGGAAGTGTCTAGAAAAGCATCTGGGTTATGGCAGGTACCTTACAAAGGCCATGGACAGAACTTATAGTTCTATAGACACCAACAGGGCACCTACCATGTGTCAGGCACTGTTCTAGACCCTGGAGATGCAGAAGTGAGTAGGACCTGGCCCTTGAGGAGGTTAGCATCTAGGCAGGGGAACAAAGGCTCCAGCTCTCTGTTATGGATGGCATGGGAGTCCAAGGGATGTGGATCCAGCAGCTAGGAGAGCCAGGGGAAGTCTCCTGGAGACAGTAACGCCTGCGCTGAATCTGTAAGAGTGAGAAAAGTTTAGCTGAGTCCAGGAAAGTAGAAAAGGTATTCCAGGCAGCAATAAGAGCATAGCCAAGGGCTGGGAAATCTGAAATCGCACAGCATATGTGAGAACTAGAGCGGAAGGGTAGGCTGGTAAGCTGTGTGAGATGAAGCTGGGAAGGTAGCCGAGGCCCGATCACTGAGAGCTCTGGTGCCAAGTCAAGAAATAATAGTTTTCTTAGGGCTGCCATAATGAATTACCACAAACTCAATGACTTAAAGCAACAGAAACATATTCTCTCCTCCCTCTGGATGCTAGACATATGAAACCAGGTGTCAGCAGGGTTGATTCCTTCTGGAGGTTTCAGGGGATAATCTTGGCCACTTCTGTCTCCCAGCCGCAGGTAGTTGCATATCACTTCTGTCTCCATCGGCACATGGTGTTCTCCCTGTGCATGTCTGTGTCCAAACTTCCCTCCTCTTATAAGGACACCAGTCATTGGGTTATAGCCTATTTGAATCCAGTATGACTTCATTTCAATGTCATTACATCTGCAGAGACCCTATTTCCAAATAAGGTCACTAGGAGTTAAGACTTGAATATATATTTTAGGGGGACAAGTCAACCCACAACATAAGGTAATAAGAGTGAGAGTAAGAGTTTTATTTAGAAAGATTTTTCAAGCTCTGGTGGGAAGAAGAGGTAAAACCAAAGATCTTTTTCTATAATTCTGTTGCTTTGGCCACTAAGAAGCACAGGGTCATATGCAATAATACACATGTGCATCTTTAGGGGGTGGGGCATATGTACAGAGCACTACAGTTTATATTTCATTTGTGAGTGTTATTTCTGACTGCCTCCCATTCCGTTTCTATCCTTATGTATCAGACAAAGTTTTAACAGGAAACAGATGCTGTGTTCAAATTAGGGTAACTCAAGAAGGGTTTATTTATAATGGGACCACTTATAGATGGGTAGTCTGGAGGTAGGGGAAATACATAGTGACCAGGACACTGGGGTTTATCACCTAGTCTCAGAGTATGGAGCAATTGCCTATCTAGAAAGAAAGTCTTGTTGAGAAGGTCACCTTGGGAGGACTACTATCCTCTATGGAAGGACATAGATTGCCCAAAGTGACCTTATAACCTACACCTCCTCTCACTCTGATCCCCATGGGGATCACCCAACAGGGATCTAGATGGGGGTCACAAGGTCAGTGCCCAGGGCAGGGAGCAGGGTGGAAAAGAGTGGACACTGGGTCTGCAAAGGCAAGACCCCTAGAAAACTTTATTTTTCCTTCATCCTGATTTCCTCATTTACTTTTCATTCTTTTATATTTATTTATACCCTTTGTGTTTGGTTCAAACATCTCAGACTTTTCCTTTTCACAACAAAATAGGGAGTAACCACCAAAAAATTATAAAGTAGAAGCAGAATTTCCTACCTCCTCCCAATGTGTTCTCTGTCCTGTGGGATTTGCAAGCTGAGAGCGGATATCAGCTGAGTCATCCTGAGTGGTCACAGGGCTGACCCACCATGGAATCAGAGCCCTTTGCGCACATTCTCCTGGCCACTCATCGCATTACATAAACTCCATAAGCCCCTTATCTTCAGGGCTTTCCGAGGACATACTTGAGGCAGGAGTCATCCTGGCACCAAGTGCTTCTGAGAGACGTTGCAGATTGCCATGCAAGAGGCCTAGATGGAGACTGGAGGGGTGGAGCGAGCCCTGGGAGGGTACACAGGCTCTTCCCCTCACACAGAGAATACATCAGAGAACACTGTGCATGTGCTGGGAAGATCGTCTTTCCTCCCTGAACCCCACCTCACATCAGGAGTATTCAGATGCAGGCACAGATGTCAGAGCTGGAAGGGACCCCTGACAACACCCGGTGCAAGCCCTCTGTCATGCAGAGGCACAGACCCCAGAAGGGGGCCAGGGGAACAGTGTGGCTTGGCTAGGGTTTGTTGAGTGCTTGCACTCCTCAAGGTAGTGTGTGCTGGGTTCATTCATTCATATTGCTACTCATCAAAGATCTGCTGAGTACCTGCTATGTACAAGACAGCACACCAAAAAAACGGACATACCTATAGATACCATACTGGCATTACTTCATGGAGTCTACAGAATAGTAGGCTTTCTATCACTATTGTTAATCCTTACTATATCCCTGCAAGGTGTGGGTAAGTTTTAGTGACCAAAGTGACCTAGACAGATACTGCTCCTTTGTAATAACTGAAAAAAAAGAGAAAAAAAAGAAGGTTGCCCTAAGCAAATTAAATATTAACAACTTCATGGAGCATCCCAGAGATATGCACAGTCCTGGAAGGAGGTAGAAAAGGTTCCCAGACCTGGAGGCCTTCATTGTAGCCTAATCGAAGAGACTGGTGTTTCTAAAAAACAAAAACAAAAAAGACTATGTCCATCTGCAGGGGTTTGGGTCAGGCCTGGAGGCAGAGAACATGAACAAGAGAAGCTTCCTATGATGACCAATTGACTCTAACAATCCAATGAGGTTGCACTCAGCATTGGGCCACTCCTAGGCTTTGATCATATTGAGTAGGAGGTAGGCTCACTTTGGAAGGACCGTCCCATGAGATATCTCCTGCTGTCCAGAAGGGAGGAACAGGAGCCTGGCCTCCAACAAACCTAGGTCAAGCCCAGGCTCCACCAATGATAGTTCTGTGACTTTGAGAAGGCCATTTACCTATTAGGAGTCTTAGTGTTCTCATCTACATAATGGAAATAATAATTCTCACTATAAATCTGTTGTATGTAGCAATTGATGTTTGAATAAAAATCTTTGAATACTTTTCATATAGTAGGTACTCAATATTTCCTATTATCATTATAATCTATACTAATAATAGCCTAGGTGGCATCACGCCCTCACATTGTCACAAGATGGTCATCACAAGATGGCCACGTGCACAGTGGAGGCGGGGCCCAGTGGCCGCTCCACGCAGTGAGGCCTGGGAGTCCTACAGCTCTGCACAGCGCAGAGGAGGTCAGTCCTGGTGGAGGAGGTGGGTCGCGGCAGGGGAGGGCAGTTGTGAGCGATCAGGACAGCAGGGGAGGGCAGTTGTGAGTGATCAGGCCAGCAGGGTAGGGCAGTTGAGGGTGATCAGGCCAGCAGGGGAGGGCAGTTGTGGGTGATCAGGCTGGCAGGGAAAGGCAGTTGGGGGTGATCAGGCCAGCAGGGGAGGGCAGTTGGGCGCGATCAGGCTGGCAGGGGAGCAGTGAGGCATCAATCAGGCTGGCAGGGAAGCGGTTAGGAGCCAGCAATCCTGGATTGTGAGAGGGATGTCCGAGGGGTCCCAGATTAGAGAGGGTGCAGGCAAGGCTGAGGGACACCCCCTCCTGTGCACAAATTTCATGCACCAGGCCTCTAGTTACATATAGTAAGTACTCAATTATTATTAGCATTGATAATAATAAACAGCTATTTATACTATTCATTAATTCACAATGATAGAGTTGTGAAGGTTGCCCTGGCCTGTGTGACTCAGTTGGTTGGAGAGTCATCCTGTACACAGAAAGGTCATGGTTCAATTTTCTGTCAGGGCACATACCCAGGTTGCAGGTTCAATTCCTGGTAGGGATGCATACGGGAGGCAACCAATCAATGTATCTCTCTCTCCCTCTCCTTCTTCCTTCCAATCTCTCTGAAGTCAATTTTAAAAAGTAAATAAACAGAGAGAAAACATAACTGAACTTGACTTACATTTAAAAACAAAGTTATGAAGGTTTTAGCTGGATAGCATTATTTAAAACCAACTTTTTAAGTTTCTTCTCTGATTCTAAAGGGGAGTACACATTCTTCATGATAAAAGGAGAAAATGCAGAAAAGAATAAAGAGAAAAATATTTTAAATCCATAATCCCACAATCCAAAGATAACCCAGTTAACATTTCAATATATTTATTTCCAATGCTTTTTGCTGGGAGTGTGGTGAGAAAGAGATAAATTTTATATAAATGACATTATACTTTATATATGTGACCATTTTATAGAGAAAATGGTTCTATAACACTGTACCTGTGTATGCATCATAATTTACACATTCTCTTATTGTTAGGCTTTGGGGCTTTTTCCCAATATTTTTGCTCCATAATTTACCCTATAATGAGATTCTTTGTATAGAAATATTTTCCACACCTCTCATAATTCCTTAAGAGAAGATTTTCTTGGTGGAATTTTTGGATTGAAGGACATAAATTTCTTTAAGTCCATAATATATTTCATCAAATTAATTTCCAATAGGGTTATATTATATCACCCTCCTTCAGCAGAATGTGAACACCTGTTTTAAAAATGTTTCATTTCATAAGTGAAAATAGCATTTTCCTTTTTTATTGCCTTGATTACTAGTAAGCTTCATAACTATTGTTGTTTCTTTTTCTAGGAACTCACTTGTCCGCTATATTTGTTAATTTTCTTTTTACTATGCATGAGCTCTTTATATAATAACTAGAGGCCCAGTGCACGAAATTCGTGCACGGAGGGGGGTTGTCCCTCAGCCCAGCCTGTACCCTCGCCAATATGGGACCCCTCAAGGGATGTCCGACTGCCCGTTTAGGCCCGATCCTAGTGGGATCGGGCCTAAACGGGCAGTCGGACATCCCTCTCACAATCCAGGACTGCTGGCTCCCAACTGCTTGCCTGCCTGCCTTCCTGATTGCCCCTAACCGCTTCTGCCTGCCAGCCTGATCACCCCCTAACCACTCTGCTGCCAGCCTGTTTGCCCCCAACTTCCCTCCTCTGCTGGCCTGGTCACCCCTAACTGCCCTCTCCTGCAGGGTTGATGACCTCCAACTGCCCTCCCTTGCAGGCTTGGTCCCTCTCAACTGCCCTCCCTTGCAGGCCGGGTGCCTCCCAACTGCCCTCTCCTGCTGGCCATCTTGTGGTGGCCATCTTGTGTCCACATGGGTACAGGATCTTTGACCACATGGGGGCAGTGATATTGTGTGTTGCAGTGATGATCAATCTGCAGATTACTCTTTTATTAGATAGGATAGAGGCCTGATACAGGGGTGGGGGCCAGCTGGTTTGCCCTGAAGGGCATCCCAGATCAGGTGGGGGTTCCCTTGGGGTGTGGGGCGGCCTGAGCGAGGGGCCTGTGGTGGTTTGCAGGCCGGCCACGCCCCCTGGCAACCCAAGTGGAGGCCCTGGTATCTGGAATTTATTTTCCTTGTACAATTGAAACTTTGTAGCCTGGAGCGGAGCCAAGCCTGGGGCTCCCTCAGAGGCCGGCAGCCATTTGTGTTGGGGTTATAATTGAAACTTTGTTGCCTTAAGCGGGTGGGTCCGGCCAGGGTGTGTGGAAAGCTTTGCTTCCCCTGTTGCCGGCGGCAACCCTGGCCTGCTCTCTCAAGCTCCATTCTGCCGCCATTTGTTTGAATTTGTTTACCTTCTATAATTGAAACTTTGTAGCTTGAGTGGAGGCTTAGGCCTGGCCAGGGCAGGCGGAAAGCTTGGCTTCCTCTGTTACCTAGGAAACCTTGCTCTCTGTGGCTGTAGCCATCTTGGTTTGGGTTAATTTGCATACTCGCTCTGATTGGATGGTGGGCGTGGCTTGTGGGCATGGCTTGTGGTGTGTCGAAGGTATGGTCAATTTGCATATTTGTCTATTATTAGATAGGAAGATATTTTTAAAATATCACATCTGTGGCAAAGAAATCTCAGTTTATTGTTTTCCTTTTCATTTTAATGATATTTTGATATTCAAGTTTTAAATGTTACATAGTTTAAAAACTTAATATAATTATAATTAACACTGCTCTAATATTTACAACCAATTCAAGCTCCAAACCCTTAAACCTCAAACATTCAAGAAAACCCAGTAGTGCTAGCTCCTACAGACATAAACTAATAGCATAGAGCATACTGCACTATGCTGTGTTTAATGATTTACTAAAACTGGCTGATGGGTACACAGAGGTGTGTTGTACTGTTCTCTCTTTTCGTGCATGTTTGAAAACTTCCCGTAATAAAAAATCTAAAACATGATGTTGTAATCTTAATTCCTGAGGCATGAAAGGACATAAGTTCCAAATTTGTGACATTAGACAAATATTGAAATATCTGTAAGCTTTGGTTACCTCCTCTACTAAAACACAAAACAAAAAAGAAGTAAAAATATACCAAACTTGTAGGATTGTTGAAAGGAGGCTATGATACCATGCATATCTAGCATATAATATAGTACCTGGCACACAGTAGGTGCTCAATAAAGGTTTTCTTTAGTTATATTATTATTATATTAATTATTACTATTATTCCAGTTTCTATATGTCAGGCTTTCTTTCTGCAAGAATCAGAAGCTGATCCTGGCTGACATTTATTTCAAAGACTTTGGGAGGGCTGGAGGAAAGTTCAAAGAAAGCTTAGGAACGATGCCCAGAAGCCTGGCCTCAGGAAAAACCTCCTGCGGCAGCTGCAGCCCTGCTGAGCAAGTGGAAACTGCTCTCCCCACAATCACCCTAATGGCATTCCCTCTGCACCAGAGCTGGACACCCCACCTCCACACTGACCAGCCAAATGTTTCTGAGTAGACCCTGCTTCCTCAAAGCTGCTCCTTGGGTGACTAACCAATGGGAAACCTTGAGGAGTCAGACCCATAAGGCTGGAAACTCTCCAGACAGGAGTTCAAGAACCATAACAGCAGAATAACATAATAATGTCCTGTATAGTCTACTCCATAGTGATCCAACTTTTACATAGACCTTTCTTCCACACTGAAACTTGACAGTGACAACAATTATCCTATATAATAAAGAGGTAATATACAAATTGACCATCATTCCAACACACAAGATGGCTGCCACAGCAGGGGAGGGCAGTTGTGGGTGATCAGGCCAGCAAGGGAGGGCAGTTGGGAGGGACCCAGGCCTGCAGGAAAGGGCAGTTGGGGGGGACCAGGCCTACAGGGGAGGGCAGTTGTAGGAGACCAGGCCTGCAGGGGAGGGCAGTTAGGGGCAATCGAGCCAGCAGGGGAGCAATTAGGTGTTGATCAGTCTGGCAAGGGAGTGGTTAGGGGATAATCAGGCTGTCAGGCAGATGCAGTTAGGGGCAATCAGGCAGGCAGGTAGGCAAGCAGTTGGGAGCCAGCAGTCCTGGATTGTGAGAGGGATGTCTGACTGCCTGTTTAGGCCCAATCCCGGTGGCATCAGGCCTAAATGGGCAGTCGGACATCCCTCAAGGAGTCTCAGATTGGAGAGGGTGCAGGCCGGGCTGAGGAACATCCCCCCCCCCACCCCATGCACAAATTTCATGCACCGGGCCTCTAGTTACAAGAATAAAAATCTAACATAACCAGGTCCTCCACCTATGGGAGTGTATTTGCCCTGTGCATAAGGGAGGCCAACCCACAGTCTCATTAGTTATTGTGCTAGGCCAGAGTCCAGGATATCTGGATGATGTTTACCCCTTGATACCATGAAAATTCTATCTTAATATGTTATAGCCTACGGACAAAACTGTAAAGTCCACCACCACCCCTACACACAAGTCAAAAAGTGAGGGAACAAGGCGGGGAGAGAAATTTGTTATAACAGTAAAAAAGATATCTTACAGATGTCATCTGTAACACATCATGAAACCACAGTTAGAAAAAGTGATGGAGAAAGAAAGACTTAAATATCATGGTTTTTCTGCTCTCTGCCAACATTTCAGCTGATCAGAAATCTTATCTCTGTGGGATGACCCAAACTATCTTCATTCCTGAGGGATCTGAGCCATTGTATGATCAGAGTAGAGACTTAGTAGTCTTCCTTCTTTTAAGTCCTAAACATTTCTTTTTAATGTAGAAGACCCTTCGGAGGAACTTGTCAATTTCAGATACACTACTCCCTGCCCTGCCCAATTTTGTTAGCAGCAACCCTATGCCCCTTGGTTATCAGGATTAATCTCCCTAGAAAGCACAGTAACCTTTTTTTGCTTGTTTATCAAGGACATAAAGGAGCCTGAAAATAGGCAGGTGGTAATTCAACTTCCTACCCCAGAGAACCATTGTTGGCACACTAGTGAAAGAATGCCTCCCTTAGGTCCACATGAGCAGAACCCAGAATCACAGGGATGGAAAGTAAAATTCCACAAGTGGGGTCACTAGGCATGGCTGCATCAGGAAGTCCTATCTAGGGAGAAGGCTGCCCTAGCAACTCTAACATCAGGGAGCTCGATTTCAGGCTGCTGAGCATAAAATTTAGAGCTCTGGCATGGCTGGAGCCTTTCCCTTTAAATCCCTGTTACTTTATGCCACTAAGTCCCAAAGCATGAGTGTTGGTATAGAGAAATACTCTGGAAGTCCTGTTTAATTTGGGAATATGTGGGATTAAATGCATGTGTTTGACTGCTGAACCCTTATCTACTAACCGTGGACAGAAGAGTGTTTCAGGCGAACAGGGGTATTCCAGCACATGGTTGGGGGAATGCTGCTGTACAGAAAGCCAGAGTTGAGGCCAGAATCTGATCTCACCTCGCAACCACACTGAACCGTTCTGAAGATAGATTAAATAACAAATGGAAAGTGAGTGTCACGTAGTAGGTACTTAATGAAAATGAAAATCCTGTCCCTCCATGCTTCTAAACACATGCTGGGGGTGAGTAAACTGATTGTTCATGCAGCCATTTTACAGATTAAAAAGCTGGGGCTCAGAAAAAAAGATAGATTATGTGTGAATGAGGACACAGCTAGGAAGTGGGAGTGGCAATGGCGGGAACTGGCCTTGGCCTTCTGCCTCTAATTCCAATTAATTAGACTCACCACTTTCCAAGACACGTAGCCTCAGTCTGGTCTTACCCGCAAACTAACATTTCACAAATACTGAGTCACAGCTTCTCCTACTCTTAGGCTTCATGGGAATCACAGCACGCTCCCTCCCAAGCTTGGCAGGTCTCACCCTCTTCTGGGGTCCTGATGGGAATGCACAAGGCCAAGACTGCCAGGAACTGAGAGAGTAGGTAAGGCATCTGCTCCCATCAATCGACGCAATCTGCATGAGCTGGAGGGATCCATGACGCTGCCAAGGACCACATCAGAAAGATAATATTTGAAGAGTGAAAGGTTCCCCGTAGAATGTACAATCATTCGAGTGAACAAGCACCTAAAGTTCTTGAGGCATGACTCATGCTGGATGGATCAGAACGTGAGCTGTAGATAGTTGAGTAAAATAGGTCACAAGATAGCAGAGTGTCAGAGCTGGAAGGATATGGGAGATTATCCCTCTAGCAATGAAGAAATGTTGTTCATAGTAGAAGACTGACTTTTCCAAGGTCACACAGCTAAGCAGCAGCAATGGGACCTGAACCCAGGTTTTCTCATTCATTCATTCAATATTTATTGAGCACATACTCCTGGTGGGGAGATTAAGTACTGAGAATGTATTCTGAGTAAACAAAAGAAAATGGGCAGGTTTTTCATCTTCCCAGAGCTGGTTTTCTAGAGGGGAGGATAGATGAACATACAATTATGGAAAATGATGAGCAGTGCCATAATTTGGGAAGTACAGAGTGCTATGGGAGCACAGAGAAGGGTGGTCTTATCCAATCTAAGGGGTCAAGAAAGGCCTCCTGGATTGTGATGGTTCAGCAGAGACAAAAACTAATCAGGTGAACGGGGATTGGATGAAAGGAAGGAGAATACTGGAGGCAGAGAGAATCTCACATACCACGCTTATTACTAGACCCTGGTTTAAAGAAATGTGTCTGATATGGATGCTCCCACACTCAAGAAGCACATAGCATGCTAAAGGGAGCACAAGAAGGAACCATCCATCTGCCAAGAGGACATGTTGACATCTGGCCTGCATCTAAAAGGAGGGGTAGGACTTCAACGGGTACAGAAAAGCTATGGATAGTCCAAGGCCAAGGAGATTGTAAGAGAAAAAACATAGAAGAAGAGCCTGCAGCAATCAATTCCTGGCACAGGAGCTGACCTTTTTGGAAGATAAAAAATAATGTTTGTCAAATACTAAACCTTACGATTAACAGTAATTGGTGGGGCTCAGAGTAGAACAGGGGGAGCTTACTGGTTTCCAGTGGCTGTTAGTAAAATTTTTTCAGCTGTAGCTTTTGTTGTTGTTAATTCTCACCTGAGGCTATTTTTCCATTGATTTTTAGGGAGAGTGGAAGGAGGGGGAGAGACAGAGAGAGAGAAACATCGTTGTGACAGAGACAGGTTGCCTCCTAAATGAACCCCAACCAGGGCCAGGGATCAAACCTGCAATCAAGGTACATGCCCTTGACCAGAATCGAACTCAGAACCCTTCAGACCACAGGCCGATGCTCTATCCACTGAGCCAAATTGGTTAGGGCCAGCTGTAGATTTTTAACTGCCACTGCTTCAGCACAACACAAATGGGGTGACACAGTGCCACTGCCCATACTCATTGCTCCATGCTGTTCCACAGCCTTCATAGCCACTACAGCCCAATGGCCAGTGTCTCTGGGCTGCCCACATCCCCCAACCCAGGGGACCCAGTTAGATGAGGAAATAGGAGGAATACACTCTCTCAACTAATTAATTTAACAAGTGTTGGAGAGGATGTAGAGGAAAAGAAATGCTCATACACTGCTGGTGGGAATATAAACTGATAAAGCCACCATGGAAAACAGTATGGAGTTTCCTTAAAAAATTAAGAATGGAACTACAATATGACCCAGCAATTCTTCTTCCAGGTGTCTATCCAAAAAATTTGAAAGCATATATTTGTAAAGATACATGTATCTCTATGTTCATTACAGCATTATACATGGTAGCCACAACATGCAAACAATCTAAATGTCCTTGGATGGATGACTGGATAAAGAATATGTGGTATACACTGAATGGCCAGATTATTATGATCTCTGAACACTTAATAATCTGGCCACTCAGTGTATATCCTATATAATAAAAGGCTAATATGCAAATTGTCCCCTCTACCAGGAGTTCGACCAGCAGGCAGGCCAGCCAACCGCCCATGTCCCCTCCCCTTGGTCAGGCTGGCCAGACCCCACCCATGCACGAATTCATGCACTGGGCCTCTAACACATATATACTGAGTGGTCAGATTATTATGCGTTCAGAGATCATAATAATCTGGCCACTCAGTGTATATACACAATGGAATACTACTCAGCCATAAAAAAGTATCAAATACTGCCATTTGCATGGATGGATCTTGAGAATATCATGCTAAGTGAAATAAGTCAGATGGAAAAGGATAAGAACCATATGATTTCACTCATATGTGAGATATAAAATAGAAAGCAACAAATGAACAAATAAAACAAAGACAACAGAAGGGTGATTACCCAAGGGAAAGGGGGTTGGGAGGAGGACAAAGAGGGTAAAGAGGGTCAAATATGGAGGCAGAGGGAGACTAGACATTGGATGCTGAACACACAATGCAACATACAGATGATATATTACAGAATTGTACACCTGAAACTTATAAAATGTTATTAACCAATGTCACCTTAATAAGTTTATTTTTTTTATTTACTCTGATAATGGAATAAATTGAGCAGACAAACTAACTTCCAAGTTTTACCTGGAACTATAGAGAAATGGTATCTCAGTACTGCAGTGCCACATGAGACATGCAGTGTCCATCAAGGGCCAGGTAATGTTATTTCTACAATTCAGTCTTAATATGATGTCTAATAGAAGGACAAGAATTCCTAACATCCCATCCAGGCTCTCAGATGAACATCTTAAAGAAAGCAATGCTGAAAATAGCCTCCACAGTGAAAATCCGGTGGCGCTGTGCCGGGAAGGGAACAAAGATGGCACTGCTTCCAGCTAGCCCGTCTCCACTTGCTTCCACAGGGCCAAGGTGAGGGAGCTGAGCCAACCCACACTTTCATCTTTGGGGCCTTTGAGACTGTTGGCCTGAGATATCCCTGAACCCCTTGCCTAAGCCAAGGCATCTAAAAGGGACTCCCAGAGAGGGACAAACTGCAGTGTCAGCAACATCTGGCGTGTTCCTGTGTGTCGGCCTCAATGTCGGAACTTTCACAGGCTGTTCTCGGTACAAAATATTGTGCCCAACCACTATAGTGGAATACTGAGCATTTCCGGTTTTGTACAAACAGGAACTGTTTGCATGTTGAGATTGCAATGTTTTTTGAAGTTGAATGCCTTGTTTATTATACTGAAGATTTCACTTTACTCTTAAATTAAAATGTATATTTTATAACCTGTATTATTAAACAATAATAATTTCTAAGATTGATTGAATGCTGCATTCAGTTAAGATGCTAACATTTACAACAGCCTTGCAGGCTAGCCTTCCAGTACTGTACATGAGGCCTAAACAGGCTTAGTAATAGGCCTCTGGCTCCAAAGCCCAGGCTCTTCCGTTGGATAGCAGAGGACAGGGAAAAGGGTTGGGGGGACTGCTGCCTTGTTGCTTCAGGAACAACAGGAGAGAATGCAGAGCCTCTCCCCAAAGAGCCCTTTGACTAGAAGGAGAGAGGCAAGAAGCCCAGTACCCCACCATCAGGGTTGAGGCTGAGGGCTCCCTTCAGAGAAGGACAAGCAAGTCTCTCTTTCTCAGCCATGTAGAGATTGTTGGGAGGATTATATGAGGTATCATTTGGAAAATATAGTTCCTGTTCTATGTTCCTATTCTAAAAACATAGATTGACGGTGCTAATGATTGACAGGCAGAATTAGCTATTTCCTGTTCTGTGCTTCCCCCATCATCTCAGCCCTGACCAGACTGAATTGTAATCTCTTGTTTCCTTGTCCCATGGGTCATTGCTCTTTCACTCTGCTCCGCTCCTAATTTCAGACAACACCAGGGAAGTGGGTGTGTGTGGTCCTGCAGCCCTGGCCACAGCCCCCGGGTTGCGCAGTCACACCGCAGGGTGCCAAGCCTCTGGGTTTACATTTCTGCATCTGCAGCTGAATGGACAGACTCTTTCTTTCTGGGAAGTAGGGGAAAGGGCAGAGCAGCTGGTCCCAGGAGCTGGTCAGTGCTCACGAACCTGCGGGAAGTGACAATTAAAATTTTAGAACTGCCTGGCCAATGTGGCTCAGTAGTTGAGCGTCAACCTATGAACCAGGAGGTCATGGTTTGATTCCCGCTCAGGGCATTTGCCCACGTTGCAGGCTCAATCCCCAGTGGGGGGTGTGCTGGAGGCAGCCTATCGATGATTCTCTCTCATCATTGATATTTCTATCTCTCTCCTTCTCCCTTCCTCTCTGAAATCAATAAAAAAAAATACTTTAAAAAATTTTAGAACTCAGTATCTGCCCAGGAGCCTTGTGTACAAATTACTGTTTGTTCTCACATAGGATTAATTCATCCATCTATGTAGTCATTTGTCGATGGTGCTTTAAGCCCCATGTTGACACAAGAGACAGGCAAGTGCAATCTCAAGTTGTTCCCTGCTTTCTTCTTCCCTGGAAGCAGTTTAATGGCTTCCTGTCCCTGTCCACAACCCCCGTGCTTCCCCTTGCTCACCTTGATGTGTACTGGGCATGGTGGTGTCCTGTGCTAAGAGCCTTCCACTATTTATCTTAGTTCATCTTTACCATACCATGAGGTAGATATTATTGTTAACCCATTTTACAAGTCAGGAAACGTAGGCACACCTATTCATTTATTAATAGAAAACCTGTTCAAGGCACAGAAGAGCCTGAGGAAAGGGAATGAATTAGCATTTATTGAGCATTTGCTACATGTCAGGAACAATGTTTTCCAAATGTTACCTCATATAATCCTCCCAGCAAATTTGAGAAGTGGGCTTTGGTATCCTGGTTTTTACAAATGTGCCAGGGATTCCACAATGAATAAAACAGGTAAGCTCCCTTTCCCATGGAACTGACAATTCTTGTTATGGAGGAAAATAACCAATCCAACAGGCAACCATTAATTAGATGGGATAAGTATGAGGAGGGAGAAGTATGCAGGAGACTTGGGGACAGAGAGTGGCAGAAAGGGTAGTCAAGGAGGGCTTCTCAGAGGCGGTGGCACTTGAGCAGAGACCTGAATGAAGTGAGGGAACAAGTCCTTTGAGTCTCTGGAAAGCTATCAATGCCCAGGGCACTTGCTGTTCATATTTCCATCTGTGGCACTTATTAGTGCTCTCGGCAGGGCCATCACAAAGCAGCCTCCTTGGGGATTTATTCTGGAGCAGGACTGGCATTCAAATTTACTCCCATACCCATTCTCTCTGCCTCTTTAAACACATTGTCAAAAAGGCTTCTGGGGACGTGCTAGACACAGCAGCAGAGCATGCTGTGACCTATCCCAGGATGTACATAGCCTGGACCATTTTGTGGCAGAAGCTCCAAAAGTCTGAGGACCCTGTCCTATTAGAGTCCTTGACAGTCACTTCATAACCACCTCCAGGTCCAAGGAGACAATGTCCCCAAGCTGCCTGCGGAGCTCTGGTCTCTAATAAAATGGGAAATATTCTATGAAGCACATGAATGTGCTTCTCATCTTATCTGCTTCCCTTGTGGGTTGGAAACCCCTTGAGGGTAGGACACACATCTTACTTATTTCTGCATCTCCAGTGCCCAAATCTAGGCCTGCTATTTGATAGATGCCTGTCTAATAGACATTTGTTGGATAGCATTGAAAATTCACTCGATAATGAACCAAAATTTGTCTCTCTGAAACTCTACTTTTTAGTCTGTGGGAACCTTATAGTAAAATTCTTCTATACATCAAGTCTTTGGGGAAGGAGGGAGGGAAAGGGGTGATATGGAAATTAAACATTTACTAAGCACTTACTAATTTTCAGGCCTATGTGGTTTCCAAATATTGCTTCATTTAATCCTTCCAACAACTCTGTAAAGTAGTTGTTATTTTCTTTTTTATGGATGTAGAAATAACTTTCCAATAGCCTCTGGTTACAATTCTGGCTCTACTATTTATTAGCTGTATGTCTTAGGGACACTTCTAGTCTCTCTGGCCCTATGGTCTTTTCAGTTCATCACTCTGCCTCCCAGGGATTTGAAGAGAACAATTATCTCTCCTCTGAGTCTTTTCTTTCTCATCTCCAGGCTAACCATTATTCTCAATGTTTCTCACAGTGCAGTGGTCAAGAGCACAGGCTCTAGAATTAGAATACCCAGGAATTGTCTCTGACATGTCACCTTGTGCACAAGTGACTCAACCTCTCTGAATGTTGGTTTTCCTATCTGTGTGACATGGGGATACTCACAGCACCATCCCATCGAGTTGTTGTAAAGACTCAATAAGATAAAAGGTGTAGCACCTCACACCATGGCACACAGTAGGTACTAAAAGATTCTGCTGCTGATGGTTTTGACTTTCTCCCTCTTCCATTTCAACTGAACTCATGTCAGTGTGTTAGTTTTCCAATTCATATTACATAACATTTAGAACTGAAAATAACCCCGGTCCCTTTGATTTCCAGAGAACATCGTAATCTGTCCTACCAGCCCAGATCCTGCCTCCTGGGGGGAAGTAAGGAACTAGAGCGTGTGAACAGGACCCAGTAATACCACTTCCAGGAACCCAGGCAAGCTGGGCTGATAAGTCACAATTCAAGAACTAGTGATAAATAAATTGGTGTTTACGCTGAGTAAAAGAGGAAAGACAGTGATCTGATCTAAGCACATGGATTTTCACTACATTAACTGTTTCAGAGCAGTCATCACACAACCGTCTCCCTTCCAGGAGGAAGAGTGGCTGTGACACTCAAGAGCGGATCACCAGCCTGCGGCCCTTTCTAAAGTCCCAGAGACACGATTGTCACATGTGTTTCTAAACTCGGAATGCATCTGATAATCAATGGGCAATAATAATCAATTAAAATAATGCCAGGGTGTCCTCCCTTCAGAAAGCTATAATCAGACTGATGATGAACATTAGAACAGAGGAAGCCACCACTGAGCACCTACTATCTGCTAGGCCCAATGGTGAATGCTAGGTACTTTCATTTTCATTTCTTATTGTCTTCACTTTCAGTGTGTTTTTCCCCTTTCATCACTGAAGAAAACTTTAAAAATACAAGCAACTCAAGTATCCCCAAGTTTCTCAGTCTAAAGTATCATCTAAATAGCCCCTTCAGAATCTAAGGGGCTATCACACAATGGAAGCTTCAATTTGCATAATCTTAGGAGCAAAAGCAAACTCTGCCCACATCACTACCAGGTACTTCTGAGGATCCCAAGATAGCTTATGTCCCCTTGGTAGCCACCTCTCCCTCTAGACCTCTGCTCCAAGCTACTGCCATTCATTTCTGCCCAGTCAAGCATCCCCAACCTGCCATTACACCTTTCCCTGGACTTCCCACATGTAGACCTGGCCTTCCCTTAATTCCCCAAAGCACAGGTAAGGCTAGGCCTAAGTGCTTAACCAACTCAAGTCCTGAGAGGACTACAAGGCACTGCAACATAGAAAAGTAAAATGAAAAATTGGGTCCCTTTGCACAAGAAACCTCCATCCTTAGCCAAAGCAGGGCACTATTTTACTCTGTCTGGGGTAACCTCATAAAAGAGAATGCCTCTTACCTCCTCTCCTCCAGGTTTCAGGACCCTAATCCTCTCGCTCTGGACCCTGCTGAATAAATCCAAAGTTTGATATTATATGGACAATAGTTGGTTTACAGTTTTGAGTACATGAAATAGAGTTTATTCTTGTATTACTAGTTATTAATTATTGTATTATTTTCCATATGAACAAAACCCTGAAATATTTTAGAGGCATAAAGTAATGCTTTAGTCTTCTTTAACAAAGTCTAATGAGAAGGGGGGAAGGTGGTTCATGGAGCTCTTCTCCACAGAGTCACTCAGGGACCCAGGCTCACAGAGAACCTGCCATCATCTACATGTGGCTGCCACTTTGCCCTGGGCATCAACATCTAGTCTGCAGTTAGGAAAAGAGAAGGATTCATATGTAGAATGTTTTTTGTGGGCCAAACCTGCAAGTAGCATGTGAAATCCTCACCCAGTTTCCATTGGCTGGGATCTATGGCCATGCCACATGTCAAGAAAGGCTGGTCAACATAGGATAATTTGTGCCCAAGAGTAAAAGGAAGCAGATTTGTCAAACAACTAGTCACTCTCTGCCACAGGCACCATCATGAGCTCTCTGTACCCAGGGAGATAGCACCTTGTAGTTAATTATGCAGAGCAACTTTGTTTCCACCCCTCCTTCCAGACTAGCTTCCATGCCTCCCCATAATCAAAAGTCTATTTAAATGTTTTTCTTAAACAATCAAGAAATCTCCCTCAAAAAAATCAATTCTGCCGCCAACTCTAGAATTCATAAATACTTGTATGGTTGTTGTGTATGTGTTTTGTCCCCTTACATTAAAAAAAAAATGTTTTAAGAAAACATTTATAATCCTACAACTCCATTAATTTTAATGTGTTTCTTTCCTTTATATTTCTATAATCTCAAATCTTATACAACTTTAAAGGTCATGTTCAAATGATTTACTTTCCTTGAACCTGGGGCTCAGAGAGGTTAAGTAACTTGCCCAAGATCACACAGCTAGGAAATAATAGAGCCAGACTTTTAACTGTGATCTAACCCCAGAGCCAAGGCTCTTGTCAACGCATCATCGTGCCCCTCAATATTTTTTTTAATTTTCCCTTGCCTTTTATTCCCTCCTGTCTGCTGGATGGTAATTATCTGTGTTTAAAGTATACAGTGATCCATCTGTGAAATACTTTCTCATCCTATTTAGAGTAACAACTCCCAGAAGACAAGAGCTATATTTGATTCTTGTTTGCCACCACAAGGCCTGGCCCATAACAGCTGTTTAATTCTCGACTACCCAAAAGAGCAAACATTTATTGGGCACTCAAATTGACCAAAGCACAGACTCAGGGATCCAGGTTCACTTTTGCTTCCACCACCACATGACTTTGGACAAGGTACTGAACTTCTCTTTTTGTGAAACCCAAATAAGTTAATGCACTCCACATTTGATAAACAGTATTGATTATGTTATTGTTAGTATTATTACCATTATTATTTTTCATCCTCCAACTTTTCCAAATGATTTACCATAGTGAGAAGTAAACAAAGCCTTTAAGGCCTGGCAACAAAAAGGAGGTGGGGTTTTGAGTGGTTTCTTGTGACCCTCAGAGAGCAGAATGGAGTAAGTACTCTTTTGGGGGAATTCTTGACCCCTCTAAAATCCCATTAAACCTAAACACACATCTGTTAGCACACACCAAGCATGCAATGTCTGCTTTCACCCAGCAGTGAGTAGCACAAGGAGGAATATTATATCCAGTAACTCATATGGAACTATTTATCCCCAATCATTTTGTGCTTTTCTTTAAACTTTTCCATAGTCTTTGGTTTCAAAGGCCATTTTTGAACAACTGAATTTCCTTGCAAAGTCTCTCCCTGCCCCCACCTCCCAAAAAAGATTGTTTTAGGAAAATCTCCTCAGGGCATAGAGGCCCTGAGTTTCCAAACTTGCTTTCTCGTGCCCTCCTTTTTTCTGTTAAATAAAAATTGCCCAGGAAACCAAGATTCATTAAGAGTGATGGGGGGAAATATGGCCTAGTTGAAAGGAGTTTATGGCTTACTGCTTTGCAGGGAACTTACAAGAGTCTTTTAGGAGACTCTTATAGGATCAGAGAATATGAGGCCCAGGAAGGAACTAAGAAATCATACCCATTTGACCCTTGAACAATGCAGGGGTTAAGGACACCTAGCCTGGCACACTCTAAAATCTGCATATAACTTTTGACTTCCCAGTCATCCCTCAGTATCCACAGGGGACTGGTTCCAGGACCCTCTACACATATCAAAATCCACGGAAGCTCAAGTTCCTTATACAAAATGACATGAAACAAACAATGCATACAGTTGGCCCTCCAAACCTGTGGATTCCTAACCACGAATCAAAAATACTGCTTTCAATCCACAATTGGTTAAATCTATGAGTGCAAAATTTGGGGATGAGGGCTGACTATATTTATTGGGAAAAAATCTGCATATAAGGGGGCCATTGCAGTTCAAACTCATGTCATTCAAGGGTCAACTGTGGTTCCAATGTCCTCATTTGGAGGTGGGGAAACTGAAGCCCCGAGAAAAAAATAATTCTCAAGGTGACACAGGTCCGCCAAAGAACTGAGACTTGAACTCCGGTCTCCTGCTCCTGCTGAATTAGGCCAGCCCCAGTAAAGGGAGAGCCTGAGGCATGGATTACAATGCTGATGCTTTACTTGGGAGCTGCAAGCCCAGGAAGTAAGAGTGAAGAAAAAGGGAAGTGGGGTTAGGGAAGGTGAGAAACTGTGTGAGAAGCATTCTGCATTTGCCCCTATTTCCAGGGCCACGCAACAATCGGCAGCTTGGTTAACTCACTCTGGAACTCTCCAGAGCTGCAAGGAGAAACTGCATCACCCTGACCAACCAGATGGTGAGTTGGTGGATATAGAACCCAATTTCCTCACCCCAAGTTGGGATAACTTTTGACATATGGGCTACACTGACTCTCAGATTGGGTGACCACTGCAACCCGATTTGCCTGGGACTTTCCTGGATTTTGCACTGCAAGTCCTTCATCTCATCAAACCCCTTGATCCCAAGTAAACAGGGTTAGTTGGTCACCTAACCCAGAGGACCCCAATGTTACTCACAGGGTAACTCACTTGATAACACACGTCTTGCTGATTTCCTTCCCTTGCCTGTCTCACTTCCCAATGGGTGTTTCCTGGGATCACTGCCCAGTTAAACTACTTGCCTTTCAGTCTTAGTCTCAGGGTCGGCTTCTGGGGTAAACCATATGCCTGACACATGGTATGCTCTCAAGAAATATTATGAGCGATCATAGTAAAATGTCATAACAAAGTTCTCTCCCTCTTCATTTCAGTTGCTACAGAACTTGAGCAAAGTGGTCATGTGAAACCTCAGGTGGCCTGAACAGAATCTAGTTTTGCCCACTCTCCACAGCCAAATGGTAAGTGGGGTAGGCAGGGTCTACCTGATTCAGACATATATAACAACTAGAGGCCCGGTGCACAACATGCATGCACTGGGGGGGGGGGGGGGGTTCCCTCAGCCCGGCCTGTGCTTTCTCGTAGTCGGGGACTCCTTGAGGGATGTCCACTTGCTGGGTTAGGCTTAGGCCGGCAGGCAGACATCACCCAAGGGGTCCTTAGTGCTGCTGCAGAGGCGGGAGAAGCTCCCGCCACTGCCACTGCACTCGCCAACCATTAGCCCAGCTTCTGACTTAGCGGTGCTCTCCCTGTGGGAGCACACTGACCACCATGGGACAGCTCCTGCATTGAGTGTCTGCCTCCTGGTGGTTAGTGTGAGTCATAGCGACCAGTTGTTCCACCATTTGGTCTATTTGCATATTAGGGTTTTATTATATAGGATATTTGCACAGCTACTTTAACTAGGGACTCTTGTGACCCAAAAGAATTAGTTGAGAATGATTAAACTACTCATAGACTAGAATACTATATAAATTTATCATACAGTTCATTTAAGTCCTATTTGTATTTAATAATACAGAGTCCTTGCCCAGCTGGTGTGGCTCAGTGGTTGAGCATTGACCTATGAACCAGAAGGTCACGGTTCGATTCCAGGTCAGGGCACATGCCTGGGTTGTGGGCTTGATCCCCAGTATGGGGTGTGCAGGAGGAAACCTATCAATGATTCTCTCTCATCATTGATGTTTCTATCTCTCCCTCTCCCTTCCTCTCAGAAATCAATAAAAAATATTTTTTTAAAATAACACAGAGTCCTCAAAATGTGATCAGCAATCTACCTACCTACATCTATGGACATAGATCTACAGCTACAAGTGCATCTACATCCAAAACATGTTGGGAAGAGAAGGGGTGGCTTGTTCAAAATACGGGGCTCAGGTTCCCACCACAGACTCCCCTCACCCCTCCACGACTGAATGATGCTGGGTGAGGACCTGTCATCTACATGTGTAACAGTCTCTACATGAGATTCGTGGGCCTGTTAAGCTTTGAGAGTCACTGTTCTAAACATTGACAGAGGCTTTGCTGCTCCTCCTTGAGGAACCAGCGACAGTTCCTTGCTAGTCTCAGTTTAACCCAGGTAGATTTCTCCCTTGCTCCACCTGGCTTCTGCAGTCCCCTCTGGGAGCCCCTTACTGCTCTCATCTGGTCTGGGCTGACACAGTCACGTTCTAGGGGGCCTGTATTTTCATTCTCTGCTTCAGAATTTGTTCAAGGGTCAATGTAAGCCTTTATCCACCATTGTGCCCAGAGTAAATGCCTATTGCTAATGATGAATTAACCCATCTCTGATCCAAGCCTTTGTGTCTACCTGGCCTCAGGGTCACAAAAAGGTCAGGACACAGGGCACTGTGCCTGGGCTGCCATCATCAAAGAATGTTTTGTTCTACTCCCTTTGGTGGCAAAAGAATTTCATCTCTGGGACCCAAGATGGAAATGGATTTTCCTGCATGATGCAGGCGAAGAGCTCACCATCTCCCTTCGCCCAGCTGGCACAACACCAGTATTCCTGATTAACCATTTAAATCCCATTGTGGGTCTTCTATACATTTTTTTTATATGTACATAGGTTTCTGCAATGGCAGAGAATGTCTAATGGACATTTTGATTCCCAACAACAAACCCAAATCCTGACTCATAAAAGGTATTCCAACAATATTTACCAATATTGTATATATTTGCTACAGTATGTAATACATAATATGTAATAATGAATGGTAAATATCTATGCCATTATCTTATTTTTATTCTCTTCACAACACATTATTATCTAAATTTACCAAGTGTCTTTCTTGGTATAGTCATTTATTGTCCCCTCACCCCAACACACATTAGAATGTAAACCCTCTGCAAGTATATGAGCTGAGTCATGATCCCCAAAAATTTATATTTTGAAGTCCTAAACTCCAGTACTTCTGAATGAGACTGTATTTGGAGATAGAATTGTAAAAGAGGGAATTAAGTTAAAATGCGATCATTAGGGTGATTCCTAATCCCATATGGCTGGTGTCCTTATAAGAAGAGTAATTAGAACACAGACACACACAGGTGGCCATCCATAAGCCAAGGAGAGAGGCCTCAGAAGAAACCAATTCTTCCAACACCTTATCTCCAACTTGAGAAAATAACTTTTTGTTGTTCAAGCCACCCAGTCTATGGTACTTTGTTATGGCCTGAGTAGACATATACAGCAAGAAACATGTCTGCCTTGATTACTCTTGTATCCCCATCACCTGGAACACAGTAGGGGCTTAACAAATAATTGTTGAATGAACATTCTGAAATACAAACTACTTGTAGTTCCACCCATAAAGTACATACTGTTTCATACATCTGAGCATATGCTGTTCCTCAGCATAAAACCCCTGCCCCCATTCAGCCAAAGAAATCCTGTTTTTCATTCAAAATTCTATTTATTTAGGCTCATATTCTTCCTAAGGTGTCCTTGACCTCATTGAAAGGAACTGATCACTCTCTTCCCTGTGCTATTTTGAACTCTGTACACACGCTTCTACATTACTATAACTGCTAGACTTTGAGCTTAACTTCAGAAACCATATCCAACTCTGGTCCCCACCATCTAGCACTGGACCTGGTGCAGAGAAACTGATCAATCATTAAAGTGCTAAGGTCTTTGAATCTGTTACCTAGCTGTGATGCAGACAGCCCCTGTCTGCAAGTGACTTACTGCCTGATGGGGGACAGATCCAAAACATGCATGTCTGGTACCTATCACAGTTAAAATAATTGCCGAGGCCCAAGATGGAGCCACTCCTGCCTGGGTAGTACATCAGTAAACCAAAACTTAGATAACTTTTGTATCTTTGTAAATGTTGTGCTTGACCAGAAACACAGTCAACCAAATGTCAAGCCAACTCTGGTCTCAATGCTTATTATCCTTGTTCCTTCTCCAAACAAAGTTGACTATTTGGCCCAGTCAATCAGATATTTTCTATTTCTTGTTTTTCATTCTCTATCCTATAAAAGATCCTACCTTCTGCCCCATTGTTTTCAGTTCTCCAAATGGAGACTGTCTACCCCATGAAATATTAAATAAGTCTGTGTCACCAAAATTGTCTTTTAAATGCTTTATAACACTAGGTACTCAACCAAAACTTATTGGACTGAAATTAATTTCAATCCAAATTGTTGCTACCATAATCACATTATTTTGCTTGCTTAGAATGCCCACCTCTATCTTCTCCTTTCAAACAAACCACCCCCATTTTTTCAAAGCAAAACTTAAGTCCCAACTCTTGTAGAGTGTTCTATCTGGCTACATCAGATCTCACTGAACTCCTAGAATTATTTTAGAATATGAGTCACTGTAAGAAACATGAACTCAGCCCAGATGTGAGGCTGGTCACACTTCTTCCATGCTGGACCCCAGAGCACTTCTTGATTCTGAAGCCAGCCACAGCCAGGTCTCTTCCTGCCGCACCCTGACCCAGCCTGGGAGGGCCTCTCCACCCCCCAGGGTTGATGTCAAGCCAGCCTGGGTATTCACAGCCTGCATTTTGCTTTAAGGAACACAATCTGCATGTAAAGAAAACATTGACAGGAACCATCTGCCCTCCCCCAAAGCTTGAAAGAAGCTGCATGTGGACTCCTAATCCTTTCCCTCTCCCCTCAGCCAGGAATGAATTTCATTTGGAGGCAAAATTAGAGGAGCTGTGGGGGAGAGGGAGCCCAGAGAGGTAGGCCAGCCACATCTGGACAGCTTTTCTCTGTAAATTCAGAAGACTGCAGGGAATCACTTTCTCCCCTCTACAAAGGAAATGGCCCATGGTCAGGAATTGATGACTTGCAAATCTCATGCAAGCGAAGAGGTTATTGTGCCTCAAGGTCTTAGGGGCTTAGGAAAAAAAATACAGAGCAAATAATTTAAGTGGGGCAGCTGTTTGTGGGACTAGAAACCCCACCAGCAGAGCAGTTCTGGAGGCTTGGTATCTTCAACACAGTCCAAGGTCCTGATGGTGCATATTCATTCATTCAGTTATTCAGCAAAACCTATCTTAAGCTATGCTTAAGATTCTTTGCCAGGCAGAATGCTTGGGTGTAAGGGAAACAGCCATGGGCTTACATTTATCTTCATCTCTAACAGCCTCACAGAGGAAATAGTCCCATAAACAATAATATGCAGACCAACAGTCACAAGCAATCATCTGGAAATAGAGACAGATCGGTGTTAAGTACTATAAAAACTGTTCACTTCACTAGTACCTTGACTTTGGGAGACAAAGCTTTGCAGAACAGGGCACAGAGCTAAATCCTGAAGATTGTTTGTTCTGCCTAAAAGGAAAAACCTTCTAAGAAACAGTGCAAAAGTCAGTGGCACATTTGGGCAAAGGAAGCTGGATCTACTTTGGGGGATAACCTAATCCAAGTAGGATTCTGGAACTGTAACATTAGGTGGCTCTTCCCTGAACTCTTTGGATATATAGATATAGTAGGGCTTGAAGTGTCTGCAGTAAACTGAGATGCTGAATGGCCTCGCATGAGAACACCATCCTAATGTTCCTACTTTCTTGAGCCTTCTGATCCTTTCCTCAGTACTCTTCCCAATGTTTTGGTACCTCTTCCTCATTTACTATAGGCCAAATTCACATCTAAGCATCAAAGGGCCACTCCAACTGCCATGGAGGCCTCTTGACTTTTATAGGAAATCTTGAATAGATAGTTTGCTGAGCTACCATTTTCCTTTTGTCAAGACTTCTAAAACTGTTAGCCACAGCTATCCAAATCTGCAATTTTTGTTATTACCACTGTCTTCATATCACTCAGCTAGAGCTTCTTTTAATTTGGGCCTCTCTTAAAGCTTCCAGTTTTCTTTTTCTTTATTGATTAAGGTATTACATATGTGTCCTTATCCCTTGACTGCCCCCCCACCACCTCCCCATTCATGCCCTCACCCCCCTGCTGTCTGTGTCCATTGGTTAGGCTTATATGCATGCATGCAAGTTCTTTGGTTGATCGCTCCCTCTTACCCCCATCCTCCCCTACCTTCCCTCTGAGGTTTGACCGTCTGATTGATGCTTCTCTGACTCTGGATCTATTTTTGTTCATCAGTTTATGTTGTTCATTATATTCCACAAATACGTGAGATCATGTAATATTTCTCTTTCTCTGACTGGCTTATTTTGCTTAGCATAATGCTCTCCAGTTCCATCCAGGCTATTGCAAATGGTAAGAATTCCTTCTTTTTTACCACAGCGTAGGTTTCCATTGTTTTTAATCCACACAGAACTTATACAACTTAACAAAAGGAAGATAAACAACCCAATCAAAAAATGGGCAATGGACCTAAATAGATACTTTTCGAAAGAGGACATAAGGAAGGCTAAGAGACAGATGAAAACATGCTCAAAGTCACTAATCATCCAAGAGATGCAAATCAAAACAACAATGAGGTACCATCTCACACCTGTCAGAATGGCTATCATCAAAAAAAAAAATCAACTAATGACAAGTGCTGGTGAGGATGCTGAGAAAAGGGAACCCTCATGCACTGCTGATGGAAATGCAGACTGACTGGTGCAGCCACTGTGGAAAACAGTATGGAGTTTCCTCCAAAAACTAAAAATGGAGCTCCCATTTGACCAAGTGATCTCACTTCTAGGAAGATATCCCAAGAAACTAAAAACACCAGTCAGAAAGGATATATGCACCCCTATGTTCATAGCAGCACAATTTATCATAGCTAAGACTTGGAAACAGCCTAAGTGACCCCAAATAGCTGCAGCAATCCTGAGAAAGAAGGACAAAGTAGGAGGATCTCAATACCAGATATCAAGCTGTATTACAAAGCCACTATTCTCAAAACAGCCTGGTACTGGCACAAGAACAGACATATAGACCAATGGAATAGAATAGAGAGTCCAGAAATCAACCCAAACCACTATGCTCAATTAATATTTGACAAAGGAGGCAAGAACATACAATGGAGTCAAGTCAGTCTCTTCAATAAATGGTATTGGGAAAATTGGACAGAAACATGCAAAGAAGAAGAAGAAGAAGAAGAAGAAGAAGAAGAAGAAGAAGAAGAAGAAGAAGAAGAAGAAGAGGAGGAGGAGGAGGAGGAGGAGGAGGAGGAGGAGGAGGAGGAGGAGGAGGAGGAGGAGGAGGAGAAGAAGAAGAAGAAGAAGAAGAAGAAGAAGAAGAAGAAGGAGGAGGAGGAGGAGGAGGAGGAGGAGGAGGAGGAGGAGGAGGAGGAGGAGGAGGAGAAGAAGAAGAAGAAGAAGAAGAAGAAGAAGAAGAAGAAGAAGAAGAAGAAGAAGAAGAAAAGAAGAAGAAGAAGAAGAAGGAGAAGGAGAAGAAGGAGAAGAAGAAGAAACTAGACCACCAACTTACACCATACACAAAAATAAACTCAAAATGGATAAAGGACTTAAACATAAGATGGGAAACCATAAAAATACTAGAGGAATCCACAGGCAGCAAAATCTCAGACATATGCCGAAGCAATATCTTTACCGATACAGCTCCTAGGGCAATGGAAACTAAAGAGAAAATAAACAAATGGGACTACATCAAAATAAAAAACTTCTGTACAGCAAAAGAAACCATCAACAAAATAACAAGAAAGCCCACTGCATGGGAGAACATATTTGCCAAAGCTTCCAGTTTTTCAAGTCACCTGGCAAATGGGTGAGAGCAATATACCCAAATGTAGCATAACTGACTCCAAATTTCTAAGAAGCGTACTTAGCATCATGCCTCCTGTAGTGGAAAAGAGAATAGGAGAGACCATTTTGTTTTGTTTTGTTTTAGTTTGGTTTTCTGGTGTGTGTGTGTGTGTGTGTGTGTGTGTGTGTGTGTGTGTGTTGAGATAGTTGGCATGTTCTACATCAGGGGTCTGCAAACTAAAGCCTGCAAGCCAAACTAAGCTCTCATCCTGTATTTGTAAATAAAAGTCTATTGGAAATGTCATGTTCATTGGTGTGCATATTATCTATGGCTGTTTTCTATCTGCAATGGCAGAGTTAAGGAGTTGCAAGGGACCCCTTGCACCCAAAGTGAAAATTATTTCCTCTTTGGCCCTTTACTGAGAAAATATGCTAGATCTGCCCCAGAACAGGAACTCAAGTTCAAAGATGTATGGCTCACCATCTGCACACGTGTATCTTGCCAAACATCTAGGGAATCCGCTATTTCTAGGTTATACCTACTGTAGGGGAAGAAAGGTTTTTCTCAACATCTTAGGGTCTCTGGGTCAAAAATTTAAACTAACCAAGATAGGCTAACAGAAGAAAGCATAGAAATTTTATTGAATTTTTGCATATCCATGGGAGCCTTCACAAGAGAATGAAGACCTAAAGAAGTGACCAGAGCAGGAAGCTTTTACATCTTTTAGAAAACAAATAACTGTGAAGAATTGACAAGACAAAGTAATTTTGACTGGGGTAGACAATGGTGAAGAGCTAGCAAGGAAGACAAGGGATAGTTTAATAAGGTTTGTTTGTACAGATTTCTCAACCCCAAATTCCCCATCTCTGGTGGTTCCCATATCTTCTTTCCTTCCTTGGATACAGGGAGGGTATCTTTCACATGGGAATTTTGTGACCCATTTCAGGGATGAAGGGCAAGGAGGGGTTTTCCCAAACTACAGCATTTAGGACAACAGCCTGAGCCAAGGATGACAGCTTGAACACAGGTCAGAGTGACTTCCTGCTTCTGCCGTTTTCCCAAACTCCTTCAGCCTAAGATATTTAACATGCCAAGGTGCCATCGTCTAGAGTCACATGTTTTGAGCCCCATCATTACATAATGACATCAAGCTAGTGGACATGCATGATGTCCTGAAAGGTGAAGCCATTGATTGAGATCCTGTAGAATAGACTGTAACACAGATCTGGAGAAGTGACAAACCCCTGAATCGGGCGAGTAGTGTATTACTGTGCAACCTACCAGATAAGAGCAAATTGCTCTGATGTTCACTGTGATTCAGAAGGGAGAAAATGCATTGCTGTCTCAATAGCTACACATTCAATGTCAGGGACTGGATTGCTTAGCTGCAAAAGAACGCATCCAAAATGGCAGCTGCAGTTGGAGCCTCCACCTAATTACAGTTATGGTCAACTATTATCACCTCAAAGATCCATTTACCCTGACAAATGAAAAATTAAGTGGGGATGAGCTACTGTGTCTTCTAAACACCCTAACTGTGTTTTCTAAGTCTGATGATTGTGATAATGTCTTCAACTCTCCTCAGAAATGTGTTACTGCTTTTCACTTTTTCTTTTACTGTAACTGGTGAATGTTAATAATTCTGTGTGATCCTTTCTCCATAGACTTTACCATAGGTCAAGAAGGTATGTGGGAATTATGTCAATTTCTAAAGGTATCCATTCTGGCTTCACACCCACACTGGGGTAATAATGACAAGGCCATTGAGTGCCCTATTGTCCTTCTATTAAAAAAAAAAAAACTCAAGTGAGATCTCTATCTAGATCTATCGAACTCCTCTCTCACCTCCATTTTAAGTGGAGAACCCAGGTGACGTAGCTATAGCTTGAAGCCAGTATGAAATAGAATTCCAAAATATTAGCCACTTCTCTTTCCTTGGGATACGATTACTGGGTTTCAATAGCAGCAGGTTCCTTTGGGGAACACTGAGAAGATATACACAGGGATACTTAGGTGTGTATGGAGCAAGGACCAATGTCAAGCTTTCCAGACCTCCCCCAATCCCAGAAGCTCAGGAACTGAAGACTGAGTCAGGTGCAGGATTGGTCAGAAGTAGTGGGTGGTTCTGTGGCTCAAGCCAGTCACTGCTTCACGCTTGCCCAAGTTACAGTCCAGCAGGAGAGACATGGAAATTACACATGGAAATGTTTACTGTCTCAGCATATTACTATGCATCATGACATGAATTCAGGGTACTGAGAGCATGTAGTAGGGGAATCTGCCCCGGTCCAGTCAAAAGAGCTTCCAAGGAAATGACATAAAATCTGAAAGATAAATAGCTGAACAATAGAGTGCAAAAAGCATAACATTAGACTCCCAATTTTGTCCTAACTTTATTTTTAAAATAAGACGTTTATGTGTATAAGTGGAGTATCCCTCTACTCTATTGGGGCACATCATTTATATTCTGGGAACTGACCAGAGTACAATGTGATAATTTATATGCAATATGTACATGTGTGTACATAGAAAATGTCTGGAAGGATATATAATAATGTGTTAATGGTGGTATTCGTGTAAGGTGGAATTATAAGTGGGGTTTTTCCCCTTATAAATAGTTCTCCATATGATTATTTTCCACATGCACATAAAAAGCAGGTACTATTTTTGTAATAAGGAGAAAAACGTGACTCGTTTGTTTTCTTAAAGAGAGACGGGCTGGGCATCGATTTTTAAGCCATCTGACCTCTTAACTCTCAACTCCAGTGGGGTCTAGCTGTGCATGTCCCTGCATCACACCTGTCATCATGGATTTCCAAAACTAAAATCTAAAGATCAGTGAGTGGCATCAGACTTGCCTGGGACTACAGCATTTAGGACAACAGCCTGAGCCAAGGATGACAGCTCCAACACTAGGCAGACACTTGGTGCTCTATCTTCCTGCACATCTGGCCCTGGCTGTGCCCCAGGCAGTGTGAAGCCTAGGCCAAGTACTCCTGGGAGACACAGCCTGTCAGGGTCCCCACATGCATCCCCCACTTCCCTATACAGATTGCTGTGAGTCAAAACTTAGTCACTGGCCTCAAGTAGAACAAATGGTTGGACCAATAGCTTAACTATCTTTGCACGGAGGATCATCAAAACATCTTGAACTCTTTCCCTAATATTCTGGGTTTGAAAAAACTCTCAGTCATGCTTGGCTGGTTAATTCTAAGTGCACGCTTTAAAAAAGCAGGGGAAAACAAATGGGATCCTTATGTTTTTCATTCATTCACACCTAATTCAGCCAGATGTGGGAAAGGGTTGGGGGAGGGGTACCAGAGGCTCTGCATTTGATCACGGAGTATAGTATTCCATCTCCATTGAGACAGGAGGATGACAGGGACCTGGGTGCCAACAGGGAGCCAGAAAACCTGGATTCTTGTCCAATCTTCACCAAGTGCCAGGTCCTGTGCTGGACACCACAGACACAAAGATGAGTCAGACAGTTTCCCTCAAAGGATTCAAAGTGCAATGTCAGAGATGAATACATAAGCAAATAACTCCCCTAAAGAGTGTCAGGGATGTGCAGGGTAGACTGAAACCTCAAGAAGGAGGAGTCAGTTCTTCCCAGAGTGTAAAGAAAGGCTTCATAGATAATAAGGGTGCAAATGCCCACCATCCATTGAGTGCTTGTTATGTGTATTAGTTTCCTGGGGCTGCCTTAACAAATTGCCACAAGCTGGGTATTTTAAAACAACAGAAATTTATTCTCTCACAGTTCAGGATACCAGAAATCAAGGTTTCAGCAGTGTTAGTTCCTTTGAAGATTCTGAGGGAGAATCTATTCCATGTCTCTCTCCTAGCTTCTGGTGGCTCCCAGCTATCCTCATCTCCAGCACTGGTCCCATGCTGGAGCCAGGCATACAGACACACGTAAGACACAGTGCAGATCCTCAAAGAGCTCACATTACTGAGAAGACTTCTACCTGCATCCCTCCAAACTCTGCCTCTCTGTCTCTGTGTATCTTTTCTTCCTATAAGGATACCAGTCACTGAATTTAGGACACACCCCTAATCCAGTATGAATTCATCTCAAGATCTTATTTGCAAATACATTGAAATTGATAGTGCTGGGAGGTTAGGACTTGTTTGAACATATATTTTTGGAGGATACAAATTAATTAACACAGTACATCATGTTTCAGCCCCTGCATACATTATATGATTCAATTCTTACAACAACCCTATGAGGCAGATACTGTCATTAGCCCTATATTACAGATGAGGAAACAGAGACTTGCAAAGGTAAATGACTTACTAAAGGTCACAGCCAGTAAGGCAAAAAACAGGGTTTGAACACAGGTCAGACAGACTCCAGAACCTTGTTCTTAGCCAGCGTGTTACGCTCATGAGCTGAGTCTTGAGTGGTGGGTAGCTGTTCACCAGGCAGATGACAAAATACAAGGAAGTTACTCACTTCAAGGAAAGGGAGCTGCAAGGACAAAGGCTTGGAGGCCACTTTTCTTCTCTGACTGAAGTGCTCTTCCTGTCTCCTGTCCTTTGCACATCACTGCTGGAGCCACATAACTCACCTTTAAAAATTCAGCTATACCCCAGACTCTAGGACCTACCCTGTTCTTCATTCATGGACTGTAACTCAGGAGACTCCATATTAAATCAGCCTGCCTTCTAATTCCTATCCATAAGTGTGCCCCTATGTGGCTAAACCTCCTTCTTATAACAATGATGACTAAAATATACTGAGAACTTTCTATACACTGGGGTTATGCTACATGCATTGTGTCACTTGATACTCATAACAGTCTTATGGGGAAAGGACTGTTACTATCCCCAGTCCATGGACAGAGTGAGGCTTGAAGAATTTGCCCATGATCACACAGCTATGAAGTGATAGTATTAAAATTCAAGCTCATGAAATCTGAACTCTTGGTGAATAAACAGCAACACCTCAGACACTTGTCTAATTCATCTCTTCCTCCAGCACTCAGCAGGACCTGGCCTATAGCAAGTGTGCCAAGGGCAGCTTTTCCTGCCCTGGGGCCAATTTTCCTAGATCACCAATTGCCCATCACCACGCTCTCCAGAGATCATTCTTCCCTGTGAGATTAGACTGCTTGAATTCCTGCATTTTAGCTCACTTCTGAAAGCTTGCAACTCCTACATTTGGTGTAGTCTCCAATTCCAGGAGCCTACTTGTCAGGCCCATGTCTCTATAGACCCAATAATAGTGTCTCGTTCAAAAATGCAGCCTCAGACTCTTCACTTGGGAAAAGAGGGTGTTGAATCAGGTGGGCTTCTAGTTTAAATTCTATTTGAAGTCATGGTTTATCTGTGGCAATCAAAGTGGATCCCTTCTCCAGCCAGTTGGATGAATTTTATAGATATGTTTTAACTAAAAGATGTCCTTGTCTTTGGGTTACACGGTACAGGAATGGGGTGGCATTATTGCATGTTGTCTCATATGTGTGTTTAATGTTCAATGGAGTCTGAGGTAGTGAAAAAGAGCAGTAAATTTAGAACCAGATCTATTTGTGTTTAAACAAAGGTGCAGTCACTCAGCAGTGGTACTTTAGGCAAGTCATCTTACCTAAGTGGTTTTTAATTTCCTCATGTATGAAATGGAGACACAAATATCCTATGAAGGGTGCCTGACAGCAGATACCCAACCCAGGGCATTGGAGATAAGAGTAAAAAGAAGAGGAGCACCTATTGAAATGGCTAAAATTTATAAAAGTTTTACATTTTAGCCATTAAGTTTTATATGTTTTTGCCAAAACTTACAAAAGTCATAGAATTTTTCAAGAGTAAGCCCTAATGTAAACTATGGACTTCAGTTAATACTGATGTATCATTATCAATTGTACCACACTAATGCAAGATATATATAATGGGAAAGTGTGTCTGTGGTAAGGGGGTGTATATGGGAACTCTCTGCACTTCCTGCTAAAGTTTTCTATAACCCTAAAACTGCTCTTTTTAAAAAGTCCATATTATGTAAAGAGGTACATGACAGCTAGATAGGAAAGGAACATTTTCACTCCTCCCCACCTGTCCACATCAGCCTGGGGGAGCATAGAGAAGTTTGAAGGGGAAAGTGTCCACTAAGAAATGAAGGGATTAAAAATCTATTGGGAAAAGAATAGGTCACTGCTCCTAGCTACTCTTCTCCTCACAGACTAAGGTGTGTCATCACCAGTTTTGTCTGTTTTCAGAAACAATTAGGTGGATGTTTGTCTGTTTCTCATCTCCAGCACTGGCCCCATGCTGGAGCCAGGCATACAGACATACGTAAGACACAGTGCAGATCCTCAATGAGCTCACATTACTGAAAAGGCCCCAGACACACAGCATAAGCTGCAAAGAAATGAATCGGAGCTTGGGAGGCCATGAGGGAAGAGGGGGGAACCAGATACCTCAGGCTTCCCAACTTGGGGCTAGATACAGGTGAGGTAATTAAGAAACATATAGGCTAAGTTCAAAGTCCAAGGGGAACCCCTCCTCTTGGCACACAACTCAAGGGGGAAAAATTGCAAGGTAGGGGGAGTGCTAGGCTGGGACAGGTGTCTGGATGCAGCCTAGATAGTTCCAACAAGGCATTCTCAGACCAAGGCTGCCATGGGCTCTGCTGGTAGTGGCCCCCATCCTTTCTTGGAGCCAGGACAGTGGACTGCAGGTGAATAGAGCCTGAGCTCTTCTTTGTGCCCTTCTTCCTCTTTCCTGAGTCTACTCTCCTCAGAGAACATTTGATCAGTTCTCTCAGAGAAAGCAGGGGCAGCACTGAGGGGAGACATTGCTGCCATGGCTCTTGGCTGTTTTTCTAATTGGAGTACATGCCAGGCCCTCCTATGTGGGATCCCTCTCATCCTGAATATGGCAGTGCACCAGCCACCTCCTCCATACTTACACCTATCCAGCTTCTTCCACCACCACTTCATGCTTGGTTGGTGGGACCACCCACGGGAAGAAGTGAAAAGTGCTAACTCCCTTTCACTGGTCAAAACTCCTGGCTGCTGTTTTACAGCAGATACCGTGGTTGTGTCTCTACACGGGTTAAGTCCAGATGCTGGAACGCCTGTCACTATGGCCACCTTTCCTTCTACTCCCATAGCATAGCCCCCAAGAGTGCCCTATGTTTTTATCACAATGAACCAATTTGATCCTGTTCCCTAGATGGGGCACACTATTGCTATCCTCTGGGTCTTTGCTCATGCTGTTTGCTCTTCCAGAAATGCCTTGCTTCACCTTCATACTCCTATTTATCTTGTTATCTCCTCTATACATCTCTCCCAGTTCTCCCACAGTGACTCACCCTGGATCTGGGGTTTTGAAGGTCTTGCTGGTTATGTAAAGCACTTTGCATTATATCCGTTTCCATTCCTGCCTCCCCCCAATACACTAATTGCTTCATTTCTACTATTTCCCCAGCGTAGAGTAGAGTATCTGGCATAGTGAGTCCTCAGTACATGTTTATAGCATAAATGCATGGGCAGGAGGGAGTTAAATGTGACTTCATCCCACTGTCAGAGCAGATGGAAACCATTAGGGAAATGCAGCTCTTCCTCTCCATCCCCTACCTTCTCCAACCTTGGCTCCATCTCCCCATTGTCTCTCCTGAAATAATGCCCATCTTAAAGCAGGTGTGGTAGCCTTTCCCCTAGAAACCAAAACATGCTCTCTGAGCTCTTCTGCACGTTTCCCACCACTGATCTGATTTCCACCATTGACCACTGTTGGATTAATGATAACCATTCAGGTCATGAATTGCTGGAAGCTGCCTTCCCTCCATTAGAGATGGAATATGTAGCACTCACTCATCATCAGCCAGCATAAGAAAGCCCTGGGCCAGGTTGGAACACAGAGATGAATGGGACCCAAGTTCTACTCCCAAGAAGCTCGCCTTCAGGTGGGGTTGGCATATCAGTAAATAAACATGCATAATACAGTGTGCTTTGGGGTGAAAAAGAAGAACTCCCAGGGCTGGGTGCAAGGAAGGGTAGGTGCATGTGATAGGACCAAAGAAAGGACATCAAACCAAGCTTGGTGTGTCCAAGGAAGGCTTCCTATAAGAGGCAATACCTAAGCTACAGTTTCAAGCATGTGCAAACACAAGACCTTAGACAATTTCAAATCCAGACCCCTGAGGTGTCTGGGGAGTCCCCAGGGCAATGTCAGAACAGGGATGAGATGCTGTCATCTATAATCACCAGAATCTGCCTCTCCTAGAGTCAGGAGAGGCCCATGGCAGAAAATTCTTCAACAGTGGCCTGGGCTTGTGCTGTCCCTATTGCTGGTACAGCTCAGGCCTCATAGCTCAGAGCCTCTGGATTCAAAGATCTCCAGTTCCTGGTCACAGTTCTCACTTTTAGCTTTTTGAAAGGTCAGATATACCACATATTGTAGAATCAGCATAGGCAGGGGAGTCAACCCACTGGGTTTCTATCTATTTCTGGGTATGTAACCTTGGGCAAGCCACTTGGGCCTCGTTTTTCTGATCTGTTAAAGGAAAATAATAATAATAACATCTTCCTATGGGTTATTGAGGGGATGAAATTAAGTAAAGGGTAGAAACCTCATCTTTCAGGCATCTTTTGCTCCCTTGATCACATCATGCTCTGTCCTGACTTCTTACATGTCTTCCCTTGGCTGGAAGGTTCTACCCCATTTTGCCTGGATACCTCTTACTTGTCTTCCAATTGTCCCCTTGCAGTCACTCCTCAGGAGAGCTTGACACCTCAGTCTCAAATCCCTTGTATCACAAAGACTCACAGCACCTGGAATTTCTTTTATATCATACTCAATGAACCTGAACATTGATCAGGTCATGACATCTCTGCCAGTCAACTGCAAGGGCAGAGATCTTACCTCTCTATTCAATGCTGTATCTCCATCCAACCCAGTATCTGGCATGCCACAGCAGGTGCTCAATGAACAGCTATTAAATGAATCCTATATAATAAAAGCTCAGCAACTGAAAAGCAGAACAACCAGAATGACCAGTCGCTATGATGCACACTGACCACCAGGGGGCAGATGTTCAACACAGGAGCTTCCCCCTGGTGGTCAGTGCACTACCACAGTGGGAGCGCCACTTGGCTGACCTGGATAAGCAGATGCTCTGACTGCGAACCCCAGGCCAACAGGCAGGAGCCCAGGCTGCAATGTCACCTTCTCACCCCAGGCTCCTCCTCTTCGCTCCCTGCCAACTCCTCTGGTCACCTGCAGGCTGCGCAGCTGAGCTGAACCTGGAGGCTGGGAGGCGGGTTCATGGCCGCTGCAGGACTGAGGCCTACTCCACAGCCTCTCAGTGCTATTGTCCCTGGGCCCAGCCCTGACTGGGTTCCCTGGAGAGGTGAGTGCTCCGGCTCCACAGAAGATGCAGGACCAGGGAGCAGCTGCTCAGAGGGAGGGTCCATAGCCATTCAGCAGACCAGGATGAGCGGTGCTCCCACAGCAGGACGATCCCCACAGGCCACGCCCCCCCACCAGTGCATTATTCCCATGCACTGAGCCTCTAGTGTGTAAATAATCAAATAAATAAGTGGGAACTCAAGTTGAGTGGGCATTATTAGCATTACATTCTGTCTACCACTTACTAGCTATATGACTTTGTTGGCTCATCTATAAAATAGGAAGAATGAATACTCAAAATGACCCTGCAAAGTAGCTATTGACCTAATGTAGATAAAAGGCTCATCTCATAGGAATGTTCAGACCTCAAATGGAATAACTTATTTTAAGCCCCACAACACTGAACCAAGACTTACTTACAGTTTTAGCCCTTCCAGAAGTGAGTTCTTAAACCAGTGAATCAAGAATAACCTGATCAGCACTAGTTAGGTAACCAGCCTGATAAACCACTGCCATCCCCCAAAGGGAAGTGACCTTGCAATAACCAATCCATTTTCTTGTCTAGTATAAATTGCCTGTTCCTGCTCCCTTCTGCCTGTAAATGTCTTTCATTTTGTATAGTTCCTCAGAGCTCCTTTCTATCTGCTAGATTGCATGCTGACTGATTCCAATTGAGTTTTGCTTAGAAAAACTCCTAAAATATGTAATATGCCTCAATTTACCTTTTAACAGGAGAGAACTAACAAGTCACAGTGACTATTTTTATCTTAAGGGCAAAACAGAAGAAGTTCTTTGTTTCTGAACCCAAAGAAATCCTTTTCCTATCTTTCCAAAGGTCAGAAAAAACATTGTGAGATCCTCCCTTCCCAAACAACCTAGTGCCCTCCATGAGATGCTTGAAGGAAAAGCATGCCCATGGCTAGGCCAGGCCTGCTGCCCTGGCCAATGAGGCCGGCTCAATTTGGGGCTGCAGCAGATCTACACACTCCTGCTTTTGACCAGAGCAGCAAAGGGAGAGGGGCCATTGCCAACAGCCTTGTGCAGATTCATCATTTTGAATCCCCATTCTTAACATATGTTTTCAATCTCACACAAAACATGGCTTTCTGGTTTCCATTACCTTTGTTTCATTTTAGAATCTAATGTTTTTTATAGCCTGGGGAACGAAGGAATATGCAAGCAAGTATTGCTTTTTATGTTTCCATCAGAAGGAAAAGAAATGAGGAAGCCCCCCCCACCCACCAAAAAAAAAAACAGTGATGGTAGGCTTGCTTCTGACTCCTTCAAGTCAATCATTGATTCATCAAGCATTTATTGAGCACCTACTCTGCAGATAGGATAAAAAGATGACCCACACCTGGTCCCTGCAGTCAAGTAATTTGCAATTGAATGAAGCAGATAAACTGGCTCACGGCATCATAATTCAAGACAGATTTTTCTTTGGAAAGGGAAGAGGAAGAAACAGGAAAGGGATAAAGGAAGGGAAAGAAAGGAAAAATGAAGGCATGGTTTCTTTCCTTCCCAATAAGGGAAGGAAAGAAACCAACATGCATTAGTTATTTCCTATGTGCCAGGCACTGTGCTAAGTATCTTACATATTGTATTTTGTTTAATCCTCATTACAGCTCATTAAGGAAAGCCTATTTGCCATTTTACAGGTGAGAAAATGGAGACTTAGGTGATGCCCAAGGTCTCACAGCTGCTATGCAGACAGGATCCTCCTTCTTACATATGCAAGGGGCGCAAGGCTCAGTTAGTCCACTGGCTCCTTGAAGGTCACCCAGAAGCATAGTAAGTTAAAACCAATGGACCTTCTATTATTAATCTAATCCACCTGATGAGAAACTGAGATCTGAGACAGGTGGAGACTTGCCTGGGGTCTTGAGGAGGGGTCAGAGGAGACCTGGGGTCCAGTCCTTCCCACCAGAACTCACAGCAAAGTCAACAGTGCCAATAGCCGTGGCATTAATTGTTTCCAGACCATGGAAGACTGCAGTCCACCCTCCTCACTCTGTCCCATTCTGGCTGAAGCATTCCCGAGTCAGCTGAGCAGAAAGGTTTGTTTTGGCAGAAATCTGGGTGCTGTCCAGCTCGATAATCGCCCATGTTAACACAACATTATGTGTGTCGTTAACAGACTTGGCAATTGGGACTTCACTTCTCTTCTTTACATTTTCTTTTTATTTTCAAAAAATAGAAAAATACAATGTAACCCCCATGTGTGAATCAGAAAGACTAGCCACACAGGAGCATGCTGACTCTGCCGGGAAAAGGGGGCTTTCCCAAACCCATGTCATTTCTGCTCGGAAAGTATCTCAGGACTTTGTTCCTGAAGGAGGCTCTGTCTGTCATCATGGTTGGGGTTTGCTGCTCACGGTTGGGGCTTGCATCCAGCCTGTCCCCTGTGTCTCCCCAGTACCCTAGTCTGTACCAGCCCTGCTGATGGAATGGAAAAGGTAAGGGCTATGGGGTCAGACAGACTTGAGATTAAAGACTGGCTCCATTGCTTTGTGGCTTGTGAGAAGTTGATCAAGATTTAAGCTCTCTGAACCTCATCTGAAAAATGGGAGCACAATGAGATATTATATATCATCCTTCCCTCATTATGTCATGCTCAGGAACTCACATATTTAAAAAAGAAAAAGATTTCAAAATAATACGTTTATAAAATTATAAAAATAATACATCCTAAAAATAGTATGCTTATTATTTACCAGGCCTTATTCTAAGAACTCAGACTACAAAGAGAAATCAAACACAGACCCTGTCTTCCAAAAGCTTACATGCTCAGGGGAGCTAGATATAAAGAAACTGAATTCAATCATTATACCACAAATATAATCCCAATTCCAGTGTTAACACCCTGGCCCAGGCCTCATGTTCTCTTGCCTTTACCACTGTACTTTACCTCTAATTGGTCTCTGGTTCCCTCCCTAGTTCCTCCACAGTCTATTCTCTACAGAACAGCCAGCATGAGCCTTTTAAAACACTAGTCTGATGGTGTTATTCTCTTGTTCAAAACCTCCCAGCAGCTCCCCTAAACAGAGGGGGGAAATCCAAAGTTCTTACATTGGCCTTGGAGGTCATGTGCTCTGGGACCTCTTCTGTCTCACTACCTTCCTCACTTACTCTGCTCCAGCACAGCTGTCTGCTTGCTATTCCTCAGCACACCTAGAAAGCTCCCACTTCAAGTTCTTTATTCTCTCTCCTAGAACAGTGTATCCCTACATATCTCCTTCTCTCACTTCATTCAGATCTCTGCTCCATTGTCACCTGATCAGAGAGAAGAGAGGCACTCTATCAAAATAGCACTATTGCTTGCTTCATCCCTATTTTGCTTTTTCTCCATAGACTTATCACTTCCTACATTATGTTTATGTATCTATTTGTTTTCTGCCTTTCTCACCAGAATACAAACTCCTATAGGACAGAGATTTGGGAATAATGTGCCCTGCACAGGCTATGTACTGAATAAACATTTATTGGGTGGATCAATGAATGCACAAACTAATGACATACTATGTGCCAGGTACAACACTAAGCACTGGTGAGACCAAGTAGACAAGAGTTCTATCCTCCTAGTCTGTATGGGGAGGCAGGCAGCAGGGAGCTCAGTGGGAACCCTGCGGAGGCGCCTGAACAAACTATGGAATCCTTTCTGAAGGAAAACATTTCTAAGCTTTGTCTTAAACAATGAGCTGAGATAGCCAGATAAAGATACAAAAGTTGGGGATGAGAGAAGGGCATTCCAGACAGAGGAAGTAGTCTGAGAAAAGGAACAGAGGAAAGAAATAGCATGGTATGTTTTGAGACTCACGAAGGAAGATCCTAGATTTACAGGAGGAGTGTGTGTGTGTGTGTGTGTGTGTGTGTGTGTGTGTGTGTGTGTGTGTGTGTTAGGGATGGATGCAAAATAAAAAGAGATAAAGCTAGAGACATAGAAAGAAAAAGTTCATGAAAGGTTTCTATGTCAGTTGAGCATATGGGATTTTACCTTATATGCTGGGAAAGCTGTTGAAGAGTGACAAAGTCAGATTTGTGTTTTAGAAAGATCCTCTGACTGAGTAGAGAATAGATTTGAGGGAGGTCAGGATGAGAAGCATGAAGATGAGTTAGCTAACAATACAATAACAATAGAAAATAGAACCGAAAAATATTGTCTTGCTTTCTATAACTACAACATAACTACAACCATCTTCTAAAGAGGGTCTTTTTTTGCTAAGAATGTCTATGACTTTGGTTATATAGTTGTTGTTGTTTTAATTCTTTATTGTTAAAAGTTTTACATATAAACTTTTTCCCCACTGACCTCTCCCCACCCACTCCCACCCTCCAGCACATGCCCCCACCCCCTATTTGTCTGTGTCCATTGGTCATGCTCATATGCATGGATACAAGTCCTTTGGTTGATCTCTTACTGCACACCCCCCCAACTCTCCCCTGCCTTCCCTCTGAGGTTGGATGGTCTGTTCGATGCTTCTGTGTCTCTGGATATATTTTTGTTCATCCGTTTATGTTATTCATTATATTCCACAAATGAGTGAGATCACGTGATATTTATATTTCTCTGACTGGCTTATTTCACTTAGCATAATGTTCTCCAGGTCCATCCATGCTGTTGCAAATGATAAGAGTTCTTTCTTTTTTACAGCAGCGTAGTATTCCATTGTGTAGATGTACCACAGTTTTATAATCCATCCATCTGCTGATGGGCACTTACACGGTTTCCAAATCTTAGCTATTGTAAATTGTGCTGCTATAAACATAGGGGTGCATATATTATTCCTGATTGGTATTTCTGACTTCTTGGGATATTTTCCTAGAAGTAAAATTACTAGGTCAAATGGGAGTTCCATTTTTAATTTTTTGAGGGAGCTCCATATGTTTTCCACAGTGTCTGCACCAGTCTGCATTCCCACCAGCAGTACACAAGGGTTCCTTTTTCTCCGCATCCTCGCCAGCACTTGTTGTTGGTTGATTTGTTAATGATAGCCATTCTGACAAGTGTGAGATGGTACCTCATTGTCGTTTTGATTTGCATCTCTCAGATGATTAGTGACTTTGAGCATGTTTTCATATGTCCCTTGGCCTTCTGTATGTCCACTTTCAAAAAGTGTCTATTTAGGTCCTTTGCCCATTTTTTCATTGGGTTGTTTATTTTCCTTTTGTTAAGATGTATGAGTTCCCTATAAATTATGGAGACTAAACCCTTATCGAATGTAACACTGGTAAATATCTTCTCCCATGCAGTGGGCTCTCTTGTTGTTTTGTTGATGGTTTCTTTTGCTGTGCAGAAGCTTTTTATTTTGATGTAGTCCCATTTGTTTATTTTCTCCTTAGATCCCACTGTCTTAGGAGATGTATCAGTAAAGATATTACTATGACATATGATGTTATTTTGCTGCCTCTAAATTCTTCTAAGATTGATTTTTATGGTTTCCCATCTGATGTTTAAGTCTTTTGTTCATTTTGAGTTTATTTTTGTGTATGGTGTAAGTTGGTGATCTAGTTTCTTTTTCTTTTTCTTTTTTTTGCATGTACCTGTCCAATTTTCCCAACACCATTCCCCATTTATTGAAGAGACTGTCTTGACTCCATTGTATGTTCTTGCCTCCTTTGTCAAATATTAATTGAGCATAATGGCTTGGGTCAATTTTTGGAAGTTATATATTTTTGAGGAAAGGAGCTGTGCAGAGCTAAATTTTCTGCACAATAGAAAGAAAAAAAATGGAGTTTCCCTGAGAATCTCAATGGGAAAAAAATAATAGGAACAAGGAAAGTGGAACCAGCAAAACAATGTGATGCTAGCTACTGAACATAGTGAATTGCCAATGAGAATAACCAAGTGGCAAAGGAACTTTTAAAAAAAAAAACAGCAGGAGGTAATTCATGATTTCAAGTCACTTGCCAACTAATGGGGTTCCACTTCAGGATATGATGCAATCACTGGTATGAAGTATGCCTGCCTCCATTAAGAAAAAACAAACATAAAACCTAACAAAATATATAAGGCAACAGTTTTCTGGCATTGGAAAACAGGTAGCACAAGACTGGGATCCCTGAAAAAAAGTGAGTTCCCAAGATGAGCTCCACAATTGCCCCAGCTCTCTGTTTGGGAATAATCTCCCCACTGCAGAGCAGAGAGCTAGAGTCCATGCACACATGAGGGTTCTGATGAGCTAAGAAGGTAGACATCAAAAATCAGAGCCACTGAAGTGGCTGGAATTATAAGGCACAATACCAGAGAGGAGTAAACTGCACAGACAGGGGTCCCCAGTAGCTTGTGTAGGGAGTGCCCTATAGAGTCCTTGGCTGTAAGTGAGGCTATGTACATGCTCAGGGAAAAAGTATGCAGCCTTGCCAGAGAGCAGCTTTAACAGGGTAGAGAACAGAACAGAGGTGCTAGAAGTAAAGCAGTGCTGGATAACAGAAGAGATTCAGTTCAGCCATAAAGGAGAAATTTTGTTAATACCCAGGCCTCTAGCTGGGATACCAAAAGGTTGACAACATAAGAGTAAGGACCACACCCTGAAGTAAGGCATACTCTTGATAACTACTGAGCAGTAGAGCTTTCTACAATAATATTAATGTTATTAGTGCTGTCACAAATGATAATCACCAGCTATATACATTTAGTAGCTGTCAAACACTCAAAATATGGCTAGTTGCACTAAATGGTTATTTTAATTTATTTTATTTCATATAAATTTATATGTAATTAGCTACATGTGGCTACCATATTTTACAGTGCAGCTTTAGTTCCACCATAAAAAAAGCCTAAAGCCAAGCCCTCATGATGTCCATGAGGAACCCAAATTTGAATGTTGGCCCCATCAAGTTAGAGGAGCTTGAGAAAGACATTGAGCTTTCTGGAGACCCTCTATATCAAAACAGAAAAATAAGCCTATAAAACTTCAAGGTGATGAGCCAGTAATCAAGCTCCTTACTGTGTGCTAGAATAAAAATCACACTTTTTCAGAGGAAGATAACAGAATTCAATGTCTCTACCAATAGCTACTAGAAATTTTTAATAGACTGGATTGATAGACTTAACAAGAGATTGTGGAGGCAGAAGTGTAATAAACTCAAAGACAAATCAATAGAAATTATCCTATCTGAAGAAAAGAAAAGGAATATTCAAGAAAAATGAACAATAGCTCAGGGATCCTCAGAGCAATATAAAATGGTCAAAATAGATATAATTGGAGTCCCAGAAAAAGAAGGAAGTGAAATTGGGAGAGAAAAGTATTTGAAAAAAATGGCTGAAACTTTTCTATATTTATTAAAGGCATAAATGTATAGATTCAAAAAACTCAGAGAATACCAAGTGGATAAATACAAAGAAAACCACACCTAAGTATATTAGAGTCAAACATTAAAACAAAAGGAAAATAAAAAATCTCAAAAGCAATCAGAAAACAAGTATAATTTGTATACAGGAAAACAGTGATATCAATTATTGATGGCTTACAGAAAGACTGAAGACAAGAACATTTTAAGTCCTAAACAAATAGAAAAAAAATATCAACTCAGTATTCTATGTTCATCAACAATATTCTTCAAAAACTAAGATGAAATGAAGACATTTTTGATAAATGCAAGCTGAGAGAATTTGATGTCCATAGACATGCACTACAAGAAATGATGAAGGATGTTCTTTAGGCTGAAAGGCATTGATAGCAGATAGGAACTCAGATCTCTAGGCAGGAAAAAACAACACAAAAAAATAAGTTAAGCATAAAAGATAATTTTTTACTAAATTTTCTTTATAAACAACTGACCAGAAAAGAAAAAAATAATAACATTGTAAGGTGGGATTTGTAACATATTTAAAAATAAGAGATATGACAACAAAGCACAAAATACAAGATGTGGGTAAATAGAATTATACTATTATTGCATTTGTGAAGTGGGAAATAAGTTTCACATATGAAGTGAGAAATGATTTTTTTTAAAAAAAGAGTATAAAGAATCCAGTGTGCAGTTAGAGGTAATATAACATTGAATATAAATAGATTTGTTATGATAAGTTAGAGATACATGTTGTTAGCTCTAGAGAAACACTAAAAAGTAATAAAAAGAAGTATTAATGAGAAGCCAAAATAGAGGAAATAAAATTGAATACCATATATAGATAGATAGATAGATAGATAGATAGATAGATATAGAGATAGAGATAGAGATAGAGATAGAGATAGAGATAGAGATAGAGATAGATATAGAGATAGATATAGATATAGATATAGAGATATAGATATAGATATAGATATAGATATAGATATAGATATACATATAGATATAGATATAGAATAAATATATATGTATATATATTTATATATATAATTAGGAAAGAAAAGACTCATTAGAGGAACAACAACAACATCAAAAAGAACAAATGAAAACAAATAGCAAGATGGTAGACTTAAACCCAATTAATAATCTCATTAAATATAAAGGGACTAAAACTCCCCAACTTAAAAAATAGAAAATGACTAACTGGATAGAAACACAAGATTCAAAAATATTCTGTCTATAAGAAATGCATTTTAAATTTCAAAACACAAATATGTTGAAAGCATAAAGAAGGAAAAAGACATATTATGTGTTATGAACTAAGTTGTTTTCCCTCCACCAAATATATATGTTGAAGCCCCAATGCTCAATGTGACTATATTTGTAGATAGTGCCTTTAGGGGGGTAATTAAGGCTAGAGATCATCAGGGTGGGACCCTAATCTAACAGGACCAGTGTCCTTATAAGAAGGAGAAATTATACCAGAAGTCTCTCTCTCTTTCTCTACACCTTCATGAAGAAAACATGTGAGGACACAGCAAGAAGACAGCTATCTACAAGCCAAGAAGAGAGGAGTCATCAGAAACCAACCTTAACAGCACCTTGGCCTTGAACTTCCAGCCTTTGGAACTGTGAGAAAATACATTGTTGTGTAAGACCCCCAGTCTGTGGTATTTTGTTATAGCAGTCCAAGCAGACTAATACACTATACAAAAATATATACATGAGAAAGGTGGTGTGATTAAATTGATATAAAGTTCTTTGCTGTTTGTGCTGAGTCATCCCACTGAGTGACAACCAAGTCGTTAGTGAAATCTACTAATGACTTTGAAAGTAGATTTTTATGAAAGTTTTATGCAAGTGAGTTTCTTTTAAGGACATCAAAAAAGTGCTTGTCTAGGTCTAGACAGTGCAGAATAGAGAGCATCTGCTAATATCTGCTAAAGCACAGATGATCATGAAAATCTCAGCCCCCTTGAAAATGTTTAGAACCTTAAGAAAGATATTTGATGTCCACAAGCCATGAAATAATAGTTTGATTTTATATCTTAGGATGTAAAGACTCCAGATAATATCTGGGTTTAATAATTTTTTTTGGGGGGGGAGTTAATAATTTTTAAAAGCATCCCAATTATATTGATGATGATGATGATGATGACGATGACGATGACGATGATGATGATGATGATGATGATGATGATGATGATAGAAATTTTAAAAACCTAAATCTCTTATTTCAATGTCCAGGACACTTCGCTCTAATACACAGAACTTTCTGCTTACTAATAGCAAATTTCATAAAGATACTCAGATTAGCCCTGGCCGGTTTGGCTCAGTGGATAGAGCGTCGGCCTTCAGACTGAAGGGTCCCGGGTTTGATTCCAGCCAAGGGCACATGCCTGGGTTGTGGGCTCGATCCCCAGCAAGGGGTCTGAAGGAGACAGCTGATCAATGATTCTCTCTCATCGTTGATGTTTTTCTCTCTCTCTCCCTCTCCCTTCCTCTCTGAAATCAATAAAAATATATTTTTAAAGAGATACTCATATTAAATAATGTAGGAGTTCAGGCTATTAGAGGGATCAGAAAAGACTTCCTAGAGGAGGGAACTTTTACACTGGTTTGTAAAGAAAAGTGCATAATTGGGAAATCTGGAGACACGCTGCCATGGTTCTGAAGAATTGTCACTGACAATAATATACGATGTGTTGTGTGGCCAGAGCTATCCCAGTGAATGAGCACCACTGTGGATACAGAGCCCTCTGGCCTGGGAGAAATTGCCAGCTTTATTTTACTTTTCTTGTACTTTTCTTATGTAAAAATAAAAATCTACTTAATTGGGGATTATACCACCCATATCATAGCATGGTGGGAAAATTGAATGACATGATAAAGTGATTCTTTTAAAATGCAAGAAGCAATCTCATCCCGTCTCAGCTCAAAACCCTCAAATGAGAAGATAAGCATGGAGGAATGAGAGAGGAGGAGAGAGCGTTGGGGTGAGGGACTGAATCAAGGGCAAGGTTTTATAGTTAGAGCTTGTGGGAGAGGACCAAGGATACTTCTTGAGAAAGGTAAGAACATTTTTGTGAAATAAAAACCTGGTTAAAGTAAAAACAAACAAAAACTACCTCCATCACTGGCTTTCCATCTCAGAGAAAAAGCGGAAGTTCTTATATTTGCCATCCAGGCACCACGTCATCACTGAGCCTGTACTCCAATTCCACTCTCCTCCCCTCTGCTCCCCATGCTGCAGACACGGGAGCTCCCTGCTGCTCCTTAAACCCAACAGGTACATTCCCACATCTCACCTTCTTCACACCAATGTTCAATGTCACCCCCTCATGAGGCCTTACCTGACCTCCTTATTTAAAATCCTACATACAGGCCCTATCTCCTTCCACACTTTATTTTTCTCTATAGCATTCAACATCTAATGTACTGTACACATTACTTATTTTGTTTATTTCCTGCCCCACCCGCCCCCCCCCCCACCCCCCATAGAGGCATCGAATTCTTTCCATTCTGTTCATTGTCATATTCTGGTACCTAGAATAGTGCCTAGCACATAATAGGTGCTGGATGCATATTTGTTGGAGAGGAAGGAAGGAAGGGAGAGAGGAAGCATTTTTCATAGTTCTTAGCATATAAGCCTCTAGTAATTTTTTTACTAGATATGAAAAATAAAGCCTAGACAGCCAAACAATGATTCTCTTATCATTAATGATTCTATTTCTATCTCCCTCTCCCTTCTTCTCCATGAAATCAATAAAATATATTAAAAATAAATAAATAAAGCCTAGAAAGAAAAAATCTTGATCAAGGGCCATCGAAACTTTTTGATAGGACCAATGCTGGGCCCCAGGTCCCCTGACTTATAGTAAATAGTTTTTAAAAAATAAAACTAAAAAAGAGGGGGGAAAGGTTTTGACTTACTATTATTTACCTAGCACACTCACATTTAATCTGTGCATTAGTTATTGAAGGTGAAGATATTATTTTCATTTTAATCCTGAGAACAATGATGCTCAGAGAGGTCAAGGGACTTCCCAAGGTCACAGAAAAGGTTAAGTGTTTGTGTGAATCAGGATTCATACCCAGGACTATAATTTGAATCCAATGGTCTTTTTTTTAATAATGCAGGAGAAGGGTGTGGCAAAGGGTGCCAACAGCTTGGAATGAAATCCATCACACACAGGCCCAAATTCCAACCTCCCCTCACTGAGCCTCGGGCAGGTTTTCATCTAAGCCTTGACCTTGAGAGAAGCCTGCTGACACTTTGGCGTCTGCCTTTGAAAGTCAGCTGCCTGTTTTTCAGACTCATAAATTGCCTGTAAGAAGTGTTTCATTATTCTGTCCAGGCGACATCAAATATCTGGGCCGTATTTCATGAAAGTTTTCCTTCAGGCCTAGGCCACAGGGCAGGTAGCATTTCTGTCTCCAGGAAACCCCTGAAACCACCTTCTGGATTATTCCATTGGAGACAAATTAGAAGTGAAAGCGGTTGCCTGCACTCTTTCATGTTCGTGGGGGAGACCGGTGGGTGTGGGCTACCAGACACCAAAGAATTCTTTATTCTTCCATCACAGAGGAAATTGAGGAAAGAAAGTAAACATGGTGCCTTCCACCCACACATCAGTCATGGGGCACTGAGTGGGAGGGAGCCCAAAAGGTGTCACTCCCAAGGCAGAAAGCTACCGAAAGGGCTAGGGCTCTCTCACCCAGATCCAGGCCTGGCCAACAATATAGATGATCTAGAAGTCAGGAGGCCTCCATTCAAAACCCAGCTTGGCCATTCCATGGCTGTCTTCAAATAAATCACTACAGGGCAACCAGGTGACCTATGCATCCTTACTAGTCCCATCATTCTGTGGTGTTTGTATTGATCAACACAGCCAAGTCCCTTGAACTAGTAATGTATCCTATCTAATAAAAAGGTAACATGCAAATTAACTGTCACTCCATCACAAAGATGGCGGCACCCATAGCCACAAGATGGCGGCACCCAGTCCTCTCAGCCCCACCGGAATCCCCCAGTCCCTGGGAGGAGGGGGCGGCCACTGAGAGTAGGCAGTGTGAGTGGACTGACGGAATGCTTGCTTCGTCACCACAGCGACGAAGCAAGCATTCCGCCAGGCCACAGATGGGCCTCTGGCCAGGCCAGGGTACAGAACGCTTGTGTAAGAAGAAAAGGAACTGGCGAGCAGAGCAGAGTCAAATGGCCCCCGACTCCCGGGCAAGGTCAAGTCCGGGCGGCCAGAGGGTAGAGGGGGTGGAGGATAGTGTGACAGGAGGAGCTGGTGGTGGAGGCACAGGGGTGAAAGCCAGCCAAGAAAGAGGAAGGAAGCCCTTTATTGGAGTTCCTGAGAACAGGGAGGGAAGTTATTTGCATTTCCCAGCTGCGGATGGGCCTCTGACCAGGCCGGGGCATGGAACGCTTGCGTCATTGCCCCAGCGACGAGGCAAGCATTCCACACCTGGCCACGGATGGGCCTCTGGGCCTTGAAGAGCCTCTGGGCAGCAGGCGTAGAGCAGCCAGGCCCCTCAGAGAGCTACTGGCGCATGGATTCGTGCGCAGGGCTACTAGTTTACTATATAAATGAAAAACAAATGAATACACAACCAAGTTTATCAAGTCTATCAGCCGATTTTTCATTTTACCACCAAATCTTTCTTGATCCCTATGATATGTCAAGCATGCACAAGTGCTTATATGTTCTTGTTCCCTTCCCTGAGGAAGGGCTAAAGCCAACACAGCCAGGGATGATGGGAGAAGGGTCTGGAAGCTACCCAATGAAACTGGCAATGGTAAGGAAGGAGGAAAGCTCACTTTTATTGAGGGCCTTCTCTCTTCTAGGCACTCATGGTGTTTTATTAAGTCCTCAGACACCCCTAACAGGTGAGTATTATCATTACTAAAGAAAGTAAGGCCTGATAAGGATGCTGGGATTCAAATTCAGTTCTATGTTTCTCCAGCCTGCTTTTGTTTCACACTTTGCAAGGCCTCCTAGAAACTAGGTGGAAAGCCACAAGCACCAAAAGAGTGTATTTACTTACAGCTGAGGGATTCTGGGAAAGCTTCCTGAAGGAGGAGGCATTTTTTTATTGGGCCCAAGGCCAGCTGGGGTTTGATCATCCCATTCTATCTCACAATTTCACACAGTCACACTCATACTTACACACACACTCTCTCTTCTGCATGGATCCAGGGTAGCCCTCAGCCACTGACCAGGCTGGAAGAATGTGTGTACACACTAAAAAGAAAGCTGTTGATTTAGTGCTGGCGACCCTCCAGCCATGGAAGTGGGGGGTCCCAGCACAGTTATTATTTCTTTTTCTGCCAGCAGAAAACATCTGTCCCGTGAAAATTATATTCACTAAGAGACCATGGCATACCTGCAGGGAGCCTCACAGCACCGCCCCCTCCCCCGCCCCCAACCCTTCCTGTTAGCAGAGGCTATAGTTTTGTGCTCTGGTGGGAATGACCACGGACCCCCAAAGGCTCTCGGCACCCTGAGCTGACCCAAAGGAGGAGTGTCCTCTGACAGGGGAACCACCAAAATGGAACTGGTGACTCTCAGGAACAGAACTTTGATTCCACCTAAATTAACTGTTTCTGGGTCTCTTAATTGGCATTTGTAAGTCACCTAAACAGAATTCATTTAACAGAATCCAAAACATGGTACAAGAAAAGAAGGGTAAAGAGGACTAAATTTCAAAGACCCTAATATGTCCCAGCACTGTGCAAGGTCCTCTCTCTCTCCCTCTATTTTCCCAATGGACTATGACCCTCTTCATACCCTTCTACCATTTGGAGCACCTATAGGAGATCAGAGAGGTGGCAAGTTGTCCTGGAAACAACTTAGGTTTTGGAGTAATGAATTCAAGGTCACATAGGTAAGCAGGGAAAACTGACATGGGATGTAGATGTGGGGCTGCAAGGTCTGTGTCCCTTATACCTTACCCTACTACTTCCTCCAGCAGGTAGTCCCAGTTGACTGTGATGTCAAGGTCATTGATGTGTGCAATGGAAAAATAAGTGGTACCCAGATTGGGAAAGTCTTGAAAACCAAGATGAGGAGTTTGAGCTTAATGTAGGAGGCACTGGGGAACCACTGAAGGTTCTTGAAAGGGAGGGGAAGTTTATCAAGTTTGCACTTTAGAGATCCAGGTATGATCCATTATAAAAGACTAGAGGCCCAGTGCACAAAATTCATGCATGGGGGGGGGGGGGGGATCCCCTCAGCCCAGCCTGTACCCTCTCCAATCCGGGACCCCTTGGGGGATGTCCTACTGTCAGTTTAGGCCCAATCCTGGGATTGGGCCTAAATCGGCAGTCGGACATCCCTCTCACAATCCAGGACCACTGGCTCCTAACTGCTCACCTGCCTGCCTGCCTGATCACCCCTAACTGCCCCCCCACCAGCCTGATCACCCCTAACCACCTCTGCCTGCCTGCCTGATCACCCCCAACCGCTCCCCCCCCCCCCCCCGGCAGCCTGGTCACCCCTAACTGCCCTCCTCTACTGGCCTGGTCACCCCACGCAGCCTGCTGTTTGGTCATTTGGTCATCCCTCAATAACCCCCTGCTGGCCTGGTCACCTCACACAGCCTGCTGTTCAGTCATTTGGTCATCCCTCACTAACCCCCCTGCTGTCCTGGTCGCCCCACGCAGCCTGCTGTTCGGTCATTACTGTGAGAGTGTCCTGACAAATTTGCATATTATCCTTTTATTAGTATAGACTAGAGGCCCGGTGCACGAAATTCGTGCACTGGGCAGGGTGTCCCTCAGCCCAGCTTGCACCCTCTCTAATATGGGACCCCTCGGGGGATGTCCAACTGCAGGAATCGGGCCTAATCCTGCAGTTGGACATCCTTCTCACAATCCGGGACTGCTGGCTCCTAACTGCTCACCTACCTGCCTGATTGCCCCCTAACTGCTTCCTTGCTGGCCTGATTGACCCCTAACTGCTCCTCTGCGGGCCTGATTGCCCCCAAATACCCTCCCCTGCTGGCCTGATCACCCCCAAGGCTTTTATTAGTATAGATATGACCCTGCACAGAAAATTTTACTAACCCTGCTTTACAATAAGGGCTTGACGATTGAATCATTAGGACCAGACACCAAGATTTCCTTTCTTTGAATAGTGGAGGGAATACTTATCTTGTCTTTAAGTTGCCTGGAAATTAAAATGAGATAATGACTTAGAAAAGTATAAAAGGACCACATAAAGACAACTGTCTTTTTAATGAAGTGGCAAAATGAAAAACACTTTTTATTCTCCCCTTCCTTCCTTTACACCATTTATTTAAACTTTGAAATTTATAAAAATTTCACTCCAATTTTCATTTCTTTACATTCAACATTATTTTGTATTGGTTTCAGGTTTTATATTAGTTACAGAATAGTGGTTAGACAATCATATACTTTACAAAGTGTTCCCCGATATTTCTAGTACCCACCTGGCATCATACCATCATTACAACACTACTGACTATATTCCCTATTTAAGTGACAATGGGTTTACAGGTTCCTTTCAATCTTTCTTTTGTGTTTTTTGTCCTTCCTTTTCTTTCTCACTTCTTCCCTCATTTTCTTTATATAGTATCTCAATTGGCCATCAAAGCTCAGTGAAGGCACTGGGACACGCTTCATCCATTTTACAGACCAGGAAACTGAGGCCAATTCCAGTTGGCTGTGGAACTTGACTCAGGAAGCCCTCAGAGCATACAGGAAGCCCTCAGAGCCATGCTCTTTGTGCTTCCTAAGGGGCAGCAGGCCCAGCAAACAGAACAAACCTTCCAGTCAGGCTTTCGAGCCTCTTTCTCAAGCACCTCTTCATTGCGGATGCTCCACATTCTTTCCTCTCCCCCCATTCTTTACTGCCCCCCCTTCTCCGAAGCAGGTGGAAGGCTTCCCACTCACTGCCTAGGCATGCTCTGCTATGGGGCAGGGTGTCGCGAGCTTGCTTTTGGGTCAAGGCAGGAGCAGTAGTCACTGCCTCTGAAGTGTGAAGGCCGCCTGAGCGAGGCCCATTAGCACTGGGAGCTTCTCTGAATCATATCAGTCAGTCCAGTACCCTGCAGTGCAGCACCCCTTCACTGAGGTGGCACCACCCCTCAACCCCCGCCACAGGGGTGAGGGTCCTTGCCCCTCTGCCAGGAGTCCTTCCATGCCCCTTGATCCCTGGCTGGGCCCACCCACATCTTGGGGGCACTGCAGAACCTCTGTCTCTCTGCAGATGAGGCAGATCCCTGCCCTAGGTCTCCGCAAAGCTATGAATCTGTGGCCAGAGGCCTGGTCTGGGTCTCAGCAACCACATGCCTGCAATGTTCCCAGGGACCCTGGGAGGGGCTGGGCGAGTCCTGCCACGCCCCCCCCAGGGTGGCGATCGCCCCCGGATCCCCCGGGAGCGCCTGGCTCGGCCCGGACACGCCCCCCCAGGGTGGCGATCGCCGCCCGGGACCCCCGGAACTAAGAGGATTGGGCGCCGCCATCTTGGTCTTCTCAACGGCTGGATAGGCCACCTGGAGTCCCGCCCCCAGCCTCTCGCAGGCCCAATCATGGGCATAGCGGAGATGCGGTCAATTTGCATGTTTCTCTATTATAAGGTAGGATACTCACATGGAATCTACAGCATATAAAATCACTTTCACCTCTGGATACCTTGTGCATGCTAACTCACAGAGAGGTCCACAGAGACCACCCTGATCAGCAGACACTGTGGATCACCTTTGTGAGGACTGTGAAGAGGCAGCATCCAGCCCTGATGGAGGAGAAAGAACTGAGTGCCCATGAATTTGGGGCACTGCCAATGACATGCCCATCTCAGAAGCAGGGTATACTTCTAGCCCTGGAATATATTTCTCCAAGACAAGGGAAAATGTACCTGGGCCTAGAATGAGCATGTCATGTGACTTGGAATGACTTGTTTCCCTTCTGAGACCTGCTGGAACTAGGTGGACCAGGTGGTCTGAATAAAATCTTGATGGCTCATTTGTTCATTGTGTGAATAAGCGGGTGCTGAGCTCCTCTTTTGGGCCAAGCTGTGTGCTGACTCCAGTGCTATACCAATCTTACTACTGCTTTAACAGACTAGGGTCTCTCATGGGCAGGAGCTTCACGACCTCAATGCAATAGCCATCGCCTTCACCATTAGACTCCAAGTTCAAGCTCTACCATCCACTAGCCATGTCACTTCGGGCAAGTGACTTCACATCAGAGTCCTTCACTTTTTATTTTTTTAATCTATAAAGTAGTATAATAATCACCCACTTTGGAAGGTGGTTGTGAGCCACAAGTTAATCCTTAAAGCACTTAGGGTAGAGTGAGGGCCAGCACAGGGTAAACAGCTGATCCCTATTATCTACTGTACTTACCAGTATAACGTGAGTTAGAGCCAGGTGTCAACAGAGCTGCTCTAGAGACCTGGTGAGAGGGCCATGCAGTCCTGGGGGAGGGACAGAGAGAAGGTCAGGACGGTGTCATAGGAGAGGTGGCCCTTGACCCAGCTGGGTGTGAAGGCTGTAAGAGGCAAAGCCCAGGGAAGAGTGATAGGACAGTGGAGGTATTAGCGGTGAGTTAAATGGCACCAGGTATTACCCTCAGTTCTTGAGTTCTGGCTAAGAGAAGAATTCAGAGCCAAGACTCAGCGTATAGGAGAAAGTTTATTTAGAAAGCAAGGAGGTAGGAGAAGTGAGCAGTAGAAGAAGTGGGCTCAGAAACAAGTTCCAGCAAAAGAAGGGCCCTTGGGGCTTAGGAGAAAGAGAGAGAGAAAAAGACAGAGAGACAGAGAGGAGATACTTGCCTTGAGACTAAAGAGGGAGGAGAGGTTCAGGTGTGTCGTGGGGAGAGTGTGCCCTGGGGAAGGAAAGGAGTGGGGAAAGGTGTGTCTTCTGTCTGAGGGTTTTTCTCTGGGGGTCTTAGGGGAGGATCTCAACAGAACATTCCTCAGCGGGTCATGGTCTCCACTATTGGTAGGCGCCAGGACAGGGAGTCATTAGTCAATGCAGCTAGTCCTGATGTCAGCCATGGCGTCACTTCCTCTGATTTTGCGACTTCTCTGGGCCTGGAGCTGAAACACAGCTGAAGCCTAGATGTCATCTTTCAGGGGTTAATGCTTAACAGAGTGGTCATGCAAGGGCTTATAGTTCTGCCCGTTGCTAGGCACCCAGGGCTCTCCACCCGGTAACTCTCTGCACCTGGCCTATTGTTCCTGCTCTGCTCGTGCCTAATTGCCTACAACAGAGGGAGGTGAGTGATAGGTGGAAGTAAAGGAACCTGGGTCCCAGATTGTGGACAGTATCACAGAACAGACTAAGGATTTAGACTTCACCCACAGACAGTGGGGATCCATCAAAGGGTAGGGGCTTAAAAGCATGGACTGGCCTGACCAGATGTAGTAGGGACTCTGGCAATGGGAAGAGAACAGACTAGAGGGGCCATCACAGCTGCAGAGAGGCCAGACCCACCAGAAGAAAGCAAACAAGGCTGGGCAATGGTGGAGAGAAAGGGGAGGAGCAGCCAAGAGGCTGCCAGAGGCCTTCACAGGGGTTCTTGCAGCTCCCTTTAGCTCTGACACTCCAGGGTTATGGGATTTCTCCAAGACCCTCCACGTGGCTACAGCTGGGCAGTACACACACGTCAGGGATGTTGTTCCAGTTCCTTGGAGCTCAGAAGGCAAGAAGCTCTGCTGGAGGGAGGATGGAAGCTTTGCATTGGTCGTGCTGTCTCCTGCCATCTTGCTCCTAAGAGTCAGTGGAATTACAGAGCGGAGCCAGGAAGGCAGAGGGATGGGGCCATCCTCTAACTCCATGGGGATCTGCATGTCCACAGGACTGCTCTGTTCTCAGCGTCCATTGAGCACTCCCAGGGCCTTCACCTCAGCTTTGTGCAGCTGTCTCTGCTATAGGAAACTCCTGCTCTGAGAGGTCATACTTGAGGCTGTACCACTAAGCATGCTGGGACCTGGAGGACGGTGAACTGAGGGGAAGAGAGGGAGGAGGGACTATGCAGACTGGGCCTGGGTGAAATGGGTGGGAGATGATATTCCTACTGGAGAAGGCCTGCCCACGAAATCAAGCAGAAGGGAGCTAATGTTTAATGAGATCTTTCCCCCTGGCCAGGTGCGTTGTCAGTGTCCTCTCAACTCGTCACCCAACAATGCAGCAAGGGAGTTTTTGTCACTGTCTTTTTACTAAGAATAAAATTGAGAATTAGAATGTTCCATGATATGCCTAAATTTACACAGCTACTAAAAGGCAAACATGGGTACAGACCCAAATCCATCATCCTCTGTAACCTATTCATTCACATATTTATTCATTGATTTATTTACCCAACGAAGATGTATTGAGGGCCTGCTCTGAGTCAGGAATGGTACCAGATACCAGAGCTACGAGTCAGACACATTTCCCACCCTCTAGTGAGAGAGACCAACAATATCAAATTCATAAATACACAAGATAATTCCAGATGGTGATAAATTATGTAGCAAATAAAGCAGGGTGATTGATGGTCTAGAGCAGAAGTTACTAAAATACATCCAGGGGCTAATCTCACCCACAGTGTGTCTTGGCATAGAACTGCAAGCTAAGAACAGTTTATACATTTATAAAGGGTTATGAAGAACACAAAGGGGGAAATGCAACAGAGATGGCTTGTGTCCCACAAAGCCTAAAATATTTATTCTCCAGCTTTATGTGGACAAAGTTTGCCCACCCCTGGTTGAGAGAGAGCTGGGGGAGAGACATCCTTGGTAGTGGTCAAAGAAGACCTCTCTGTGGCAGAGACACTGAACTGAGACCCAATAATGGGGAGAAAGAGGAAAAAAAAAAAAAAACAGGCAAAGGAATCCAGTCAGAATAAATAGTACGTGAATGCAAAGGCTCTGGGGTAGAAACAAGCTTAGCAGGTTCAAAAAACAAAAAGAAGGCCAACATGTCCCAAGCGCAGGAAATGAGAGGGAAAGTGAGTGAGCTCAGGGAAGCCAGCAGGAAGCAGATCACATAGGGCTTTCAGGGCCAAAGCGAGGAGTGTCCTGTCCACTTCATGCTGCTTATGGTGTGGTAAAATCGAAGTAGAATCTAGCTGGCATCAGGATGGGCAGGGTCCGATCTAGAGGTCAAGCACAGTAATAATACTCCAGGTACAAGGGACACTTGAGTTTGACACATGGTAGCAGCAACTCACAGGCAATGTGGTCACCCCATGGACAGAGGGTACTGGGGAAGCGATTCAGGATGGCCAGGGCTGCAGGAGCTTGGCAGGCTGTCAGGACTCTTACCAAACAAATCAAGACTCAAAGAGGCCTTGAGCTCCAACAGGAAACAGAGGGATAAATACAAAGAACCAAGGATGAGTGATGATGTGCTGAGGGTGATGGCAAAACAGTGACTTCCCCAGCATTTGGCTCCCCGGGCCTCACCACTGCACATCAGAAATTGGGACTGTGGCTGCATGACTTACACTGGCCCCCACCCACCCTTGTCCTCCCTATCTTGGTTGAACAAGGTTCAAGAAATGGGCAGGGCCAACCCAGAATGAGGAGAGCATCAGTGACTCCTTGTGGAAGGAGCTAGCGACGTGGGCACTGGCTGGACAGTGCAGAGAGTGAGTGTGTATGGTTAAGGACTGCTGAATGCGTGGTATAGCCATCTGTGCAAGTGCTACAGGGGGCTGAACCACACTCAGGGTGAATTCCCTGGCCCTGGGAGCAAGAGGAAATCACCAGTGTGGATCGCCTGTAACAGTTTGTACTTTGGCGACCACTTAGTTTAAAGTGGCTGCACTCCTGAACATGCCCCCAGGCAACATGTGTTCTGTGACTTGATTTTTATAAAAACAACTTTTATTGGAGGTTTTTTCCTTATGATAAGAGCAACACATGTTCCCTTCAGAAAAATCAGAAATACAGAGATACCAAAAAGAAGACAATAAAAAATGCTTACCCATCTACCCAAAGACATCTTGATAACTATTTTTCCAGGCTCTCTTTGTTTATTAAACAAATATCCTCCCAGTCTCACCAGGTGGTGGGCTCCACTGAAGTATGATAAATGGTTCTGTTGCTGACTTGATGGCTTCTACCTGCCTGTCAGCAGGCCCCCAGGTCCCTTTTTAAGGTTCCTTACCCCAATATCCCTGGACATCTTTGAGTGGGAGAGGGATCCCATACACACTCCCCAGACAGTTCAAGTGTTTACCCGTGCCTCTGTCACTGCTCACCAGCTACCTCCTTTAGGGCAATTCTGGTGTGTCACTCTGACTCTCAACCACATGGATGTTCCTGCCTCCTCATAGGAGAAATACCTTCCTATCTCTGCTCTTCCAATGGGGTCCCCCAGGATTGAAATATACAGACCTTTGCATCCCTGGGATGAAGGAATCCTCCAGTTCCTGGATTAGGCACAAATAAGCGACCTATTCTATATCTGGAACCATTAATCTGTTCCTAATCTTCTGAGAATGACCCTAGAGTCCCTTCCCCCATGATGGGGTATCTTCCAGGGACTTTATAGCTTCCTCTGTAACCTCCCATTCCTCCCACTCCAAGCCCCACCCTTGGCTGACTGCTCCAGACACACTACATGCATCAAGTCACCCGAAGAGAAGGAAGAGATGGAGTCACCCACCGCCAGTCTGTTGCATGTGAGAAGGGATATAACATACTTATAATCTTACTAGTTGCCCAGTGCACGAATTTGTGCACTTTGAAAGGAACCGTGGGCCAAAAGGCTGCGGTGGGCACAGGGTCGGGTCTTGGCCCATTCTCTGCACCCCTGCCACCCCCTCCCACCACAGCCCCCATCCCCTCTCTGCAGGCAGCCCCCCTACTCCTGCTGCTGCTGCTCCCACTCGCTGACAGCGTCAGCCCTGCTCTCACCCACTGACAGCAAGGAGCAATTGGGGCCAGCCCCAGCAGCAGGTATAAGTAGAAGTTGCTGCCCTGATCACCCCTCAGGAGCAGGGGGAGGTGGAGAAGCCCTCAGGGGCGATCAGGGCTGGCAGCTACTGCTCATACCCACTGATGACTCCGAGCGCTCGAGACTGGTGCCAGGTGCCAGCAACAGGTGCAAGTGGGGCCATTGCCAACAGCAGGTGTGAGAGGCGGCTGCCAGCCCCGATCTCCCCTCAGGAGTAGGGGGAGATGGAGAAGCCCTGAGGGACGATTGGGACCGATGCCAGGCGCCGACAGCAGGTGCAAGTGCTGGGCAGGACTGCAGCATGTGGGAACAAAGAATTTTCAGTAACCACCAGAGGCTTGCCCCTATGACAGCAACCAGCACCCTGCCTTGGTCTGGCACCCCCACTCACCTGCTCCACCATCCCACTGCAGCCAATGCCCACCATGTTCCACACTCTGCCACCTGCTGCCAACGCCCGCCATATTCTTCATGCGCCCCTGGTGGTCAACACATGTCATAACAACCGGTTGTTTGGTTGTTTGGTTGTTCCACCATTCGGTCTATTTGCATATTAGGGATATATATATGTTCCTAATGAGGATATATATAACCTCCTTTTCTATTTGTCAATAGATGGTGGACATATTTTTTTATCAACATGTGTTTCTACATCATGTTTAATGGTTGCATAGTATCCCATTACATACATTTAGCTTAATTTGTGTAAGCAAACCCTATTAGACATCTAGATTGCAGTCCACTTTTTCCTATTACAAATTTAATCAAGCAATCTTACTTTTAAGTGAAAAATGTCCATTGGCAGAAATACCTTACCAACCCTCGAGCTTGAGAGGAAATTTCCTAGTCATCTATTGAATTCAACTGGGATGAAGCACCCACTGAATGTGACATGCATGGCAGTGTGCTCTATTGTACTGTCTTGAAAGGGTATGCAAAGATTACATTAAAGCAGTCAGTGTCCTGAAGTAGCTCGCACTCTAATGAGAGGCAGGCACCGACAGCAATGATCCTGATGGAGGTAGAGTGTGTGCTCACTGTAATAGAATGGCCACAGGGAATGTGCTTGGGAATACCATGGTGGAGCAGTCATTCTGCTTTGGCTTCAAGGAGGAGGCAGCATTTTACGTGGGTCTGAAGGATGACTGGGATTTTATTTGGGAGGGACAAGACAGACAAGTGAGTTAGGGGAGTGGTCGGAGCTAAAGTGTGAGAGCAGGGAGGGGCGGAGCTTGGGAGGAGCAGGAAGGAGCCTGACTGTGTAGAGAGCAGGGAAAGAGAGAGTAATGGAAACAAATCTGGAGGAATACATGGCCACCAGATCACAAAGCAGTACAACACTATTGATTCTGTCAAGGTCAAATGTCAAGGGCAAAATGGAAAATTAAAGAAGAAAACTCAATTTTTAGGGTATAGTTCTTAAATAGTTTTTCCTGAAAATAAATTTTCCCATTATCTCATTATCCTTATGCCAGATATTATTGTCATATGAGCACAGACAATCACACCAAATTGATTTTTATTATCCCAAATCTGACCATGTTGGTTTAGAGCTACAATGAGTACTAAAAAATTAAATTCTATACTTTCAATCCACCCAATTTTTCAGTAACTGTTTTTCCTCATAGACAGAGAAGCCATGAATATTCCATGTCTATGTACATTCACCTTCCTTGTTACCTTTTTACCTGCTATTCCCAAAGCCTAGAATTATTTTTCTTCTTTCCTTTCACCTACCTACCCCCACTTTTCCGTTTTCATTTCAAACATTACTTTCTCCAACCCTTCAAATCTATGTTAGGTCTCCCTCCTCTATATTTTTAGGGAGTTTTTTCTTTTTAGCACTTACATAATTAACACTAAATAACTTAAGGGTGCATAATGCACATGTGTTTAAACTCAAAGGTCAAAACCTACATACCCCACTTGAATGAGGAATGAGGGCAGGAATTGTGTCCAAAGTATCTTTGCATATGGAAGGTAATAATTATTAGGCATTTCTCAAGTAAATTAATATTGCTCACAATCCAATTGTGGTTCCAAAAACTTTTTGATAGTTCCAAGATTTTTCTTTCAAAAAAGTGTTTTCTCAGAACAACTATCAGATAAAGCTTTATAACAATCACCTCTTTTATTTGTATTTGCTTTATTTTTTTATTTTTTACTAGAGGCCCGGTGCATGAAATTCGTGCACGGGGGGGGGGGGGGGGGAGGGGGCGCGGGTGTCCCTCAGCCCAGCCTGCACCCTCTCCAATCTGGGACCCCTCAAGGGATGTCCGACTGCCCGTTTAGGCCCGATCCCACTGGGATCGGGCCTAAACGGGCTGTCGGACATCCCTCACACAATCCAGGACTGCTGGCTACGAACTGCTCGCCTGCCTGCCTGCCTGCCTGATTGCCCCTAACTGCTTCTGCCTGCCAGCCTGATCACCCCCTAACCACTCCCCTGCCAGCCTGATTGATGTCTAACTGCTCCCCTGCCGACCTGTTTGCCCCCAACTTCCCTCCTCTGCTGGCCTGGTCACCCCTAACTGCCCTCCCCTGCAGGCTTGATCTCCCCCAACTGCCCTCCCTTGCAGGCCTGGTCCCTCCCAACTGCCCTCCCTTGCTGTGGTGGCCATCTTGTGTCACATGGGGGCAGGATCTTCTACCACAACTTGTGGTGGCCATCTTGTGTCCACATGGGGGCAGGATCTTCTACCACATCTGCATTTCAGGGAGCTGGAAGGGGGAAAGACAGGGTACAAAGGATGCAAACTGCTTCCTTTTCAGGGCATGACCAGTCATTTCACACATGGCTTCTTCTCACATCCTATTGCCTGGAACTTTGTCCCATAGTCATCCCCAAATGCAAGAAGGCTTAGAAATGGAATGTCTAGCTTCATGGCCATGAGAGCAGATGAAACTTAAATGAGTGGGACTTTATACTTAACTAGAGGCCCGGTGCACGAAATTCATGCATGGGGGTATGTGTCCCTCAGCCCAGCCTGCGCCCTCTCCAATCTGGGACCCCTTGAGGGATGTCCAACTGCCCGTTTAGGCCCAATCCTGGTAGGCTAGATCACAATCCAGGACTGCTGGCTCCCAACTGCTCGCCTGCCTGCCTTCCTGATTGCCCCTAACCCCTTCTGCCTGCCAGCCTGATCACCCCCTAACCACTACCCTGCCAGCCTGATTGATGCCTAACTGCTCCCCTGCCAGCCTGATTGCCCCTCCCCTGCAGGCCTGGTCCCTCCCTTAACTGCTCTCCCCTGTAGGCCTGGGTCCCCCCCAACTGCCCTTCCCTGCAGGCCTGGTCACCTCTAACTGCCCTCCCTTGCAGGCCTGGTCCCTCCCAACTGCCCTCCCCTGCTTGTCTGATTGCCCACAACTGCCCTCCCTTGCAGGCCTGGTCCCTCCCAACTGCCCTACCCTGCTGGCCATCTTGTGGTGGCCATCTTGTGTCCACATGGGGGCAGCCATCTTTGACCACATGGGGGCAGCCATCTTGTGTGTTGGAGTGATGGTCAATATGCATATTACTCTTTTATTAGATAGGACAGAGGTCTGGTGCACAGGTGGGAGCCAGCTGGTTTGCCCTGAAGGGTGTACCGGATCAGGGTGGGGGTTCCCTTGGGGCGTAGGGTGGTCTGGGAGAGGGGCCTGTGGTGGTTTGCAGGCCGGCCACGACCCCTGGTGACCCAAGCGGAGGCCCTGGTATCTGAGATTTATTTATCTTCTACAATTGAAACTTTATAGCCTGGAGCGGAGCCAAGCCTTCTGCTCGCTCCTTGGTGGCAGCCATTTCTGTTGGGATTTAGTTATCTTCTATAATTGAAACTTTGTAGCCTTAAGCAGAGGCCAAAGCAGGCCAGGGCTGCAGAAGCTTGGCTTCCTCCATCACTGGTGGCAACCCTAGCCTCCTGCTCGCTCCAGCTCCATGGCTGCTGCTATTTTTGTTGGGATTTATTTATCTTCTATCATTGAAACTTTGTAGCCTTAAGCAGAGGCCTGGGCCAGCCAGGGTGTGCAGAAAGCTTGGCTTCCTTCATTGCCGGGGAAACCAAGCCTCCCTCCTGCTCTCTTTGTGGCCACAGCCATCTTGTTTGGGTTAATTTGCATACTCACTCCTGATTGGCTTGTGGGCTTGGCTGGTGGGCATGGCTTGTGGGTGTAGCGGAGTAATGGTTAATTTGCATATTACTCTTTTATTAGATAGGATTTGTTTTCTAATTTATCTTTATTATTGAAAGTATTACAGATGTCCCCTTTGTTTTTTGTTGTTGTTTTTTTCCCATTGACCCCCTCCACTTCACCCCTCCCAAGCCTTCATCTCACTATTGTCTGTGTCCATGGACTATGCATATCTATACTAATAATGTATACTAATAAAAGGGTAATATGTAAATTTGTCAGGGCACCCTCACAGTAACAACCAAACAGCAGGCTGCATGGGGCAACAAGACCGGCAGAGGGGTTAGTGAGGGATGACCAAATGACTGAACAGCAGGCTGCGTGGGGCAACCAGGTTGGCAGGAGGGGCCATGATGGGCAACCAGGCCAGCAGAGGCAGCAGTTGGGGGCAACCAGGCCAGCAGTGGGGGCAGTTAGTGGTGATCAGGCCAGCAGGCAGAGGTGGTTAGGGGTGATCAGGCTGGCAGGGGGGGGCAGTTAGGGGTGATCAGGCAGGCAGGCAGGTGAGCAGTTAGGAGCCAGTGGTCCTGGATTGGAGAGGGTGCAGGCTGGGCTGAGGGGACCACTCCCCGTGCACGAATTTCATGCACTGGGCCTCTAGTATACATATAAATTCACCAGTTAATCTCTCGCCTCCCACCCACTCCTACCCCCACCTTCCCTCTGAAATTTGTCAGTCTGTTCCATGGTTCTATGTCTCTGAATCTATTTTGTTCATCAGTTAATTTTGTTCATTAGATTCCACATATCAGTGAGATCATGTGATACTTATCTCTCTCTGACTGGCTTATTTTGCTTAGCATAATGCTCTCCAGGTCCATCCATGCTGTTGCAAATAGGAGTTCCTTCTTTTTTACCACCAGATAGTATTCCATTGTGCAAATGTAGTAGAGCATTTTTATCTACTCATCTGCTGATGGGCGCTTGGGCTGTTTCCAAATATTAACTATTGTAAATTGTGTTGCTATGAACATAGGGGTACATACATTCTTTCTGATTGGTGTTTTGAGTTTCTTAGGATATCTATCTATATATATAAAAGCCTAAGTGGCTGGCTGGTAGCTATGATGTGCAATGACCACCAGGGGACCGACGCTCAACACACAGGCATGGAAACATGGAACAGACTGATGAATCTCAGACAGGAGGGGGAAGGAGGGAGGGTGGGAAGAGATTAACCAAAGATCTTATATGCATACTAGAGGATCCATGCACCAGTAGGGTCCCTCAGCCTGGCCAGCAGGGATCGGGCCGAAACCAGCTCTCCGACATCCCCCGAGGGGGCCTGGATTGCAAGAGGGTGCAGGCCAGACCAAGGAACCCCACTGGTGCATGAATCCATGCACCGGGCCTCTATATATATATATAAAAGACTAAGTGACCATTCGACCATCCGACCGTCCAATGCGGGGGAAGGGAGCAGATGATGAGCTGCAGTGACTTGGCAGCAGCAGTTCTCGGGTGACGCACTCCGGAACCAGAGAGGAGGGAGCCCAATTCCTTTCAGGGCCACGCAATTCCACCTTTGGCTGTGGGTTATGTTGTTGCTGGGGCACTGTTGGCTTCAAATCTGGTTTACTGCACATTTGCATTTGCGTTCCACATCCTGTACAACAGCAACTTTTCAGAGTGCCCTCTCACCCTCTGGGACCCCTCGGGGATGTCGCAGGCCAGGCCGAGGGACCCCACCTGACGGAAGGACCCTGCTTACTCCACAGACGCCCTTCAAGCTGCAGCACCACCCCAGGTGCAGCTGGCCAGGGAGGGACCATGGGAGGTTGGCTCCAGGGCATGTCCAGCCCATCTCGCCCAGTCCTGCCCCACTGGCCACCTTCTAATTAATTTTATTTCAATGTGCACAAATCTGTGCACCAGGCCACTAATATTCCTAGAAGTAAGGTCTCTGGGTCAAATGGCAGTTCCATTTTTAATTTTTTGAGGAAAATCCATACTGTTTTATACAGTGGTTGTACCAGTCTGCATTCCCACCAGCAGTGTACTAGGGTTCCTGTTTCTCTACATCTTTGCCAGCATTTGTTGTTTGTTGATTGGTAATGGTAGCCATTCTGACAGGTATGAGGTGATACCTCATTGTCATTTTAATTTGCATCTCTCAGTTGACTTTGAGCATGTTTTCATATGTCTCTTGGCCTTCTGTATGTCCACTTTGGAGAAGTGTCCATTTAGGTCCTTTGCCCATTTGTTTATCTTCCTTTTGCTAAGTTGTATGAGTTCCTTATATATTTTGGAAATTAACCCCTTCTTGAATATATCTTTGGCAAATATATTCTCCCATGTGGTGGGCTCTCTTTTCACTTTGTTGATGGTTTCTTTTTCTGTGCAGAAGCTTTTTATTTTGATGTAGTCCCATTTGTTTACTTTCTCCTTAGTTTCTTTTGCCCTAGGAAATGTATTGGTAAACATATTGCTACAAAAGATGTCTGAGATTTTGCTGCCTATGGTTTCTTCTAGGATTTTTATAGTTTCACAACTTACATTTAAGTCTTTTATTTATTTTGAGTTTATTCTTGTGTATGGTGTAAATTGGTGGTCTAGGTTTTTGTTTGTTTGTTTGTTTGTTTTTGCATGTACCTGTCCAGTTTTCCCAACACCATTTATTGAAGAGACTGTCTTGACTCCATTGTATGCTCTTGCCTCCTTTGTCATATATTGATTGAGCATTATGGCTTGGGTCAATTTCTTTTGTTTAATATTTAAATTGGATTTGTTTTCTTTTTTTAATAAATCTTTATTGTTCAGATTATTACAATTGTTCCTCTTTTTTCCCCCCATAGCTCCCCTCCACCCGGTTCGAACCCCACCCTCTTCCCTTACCCCCGCCCCCACTGTCCTCATCCATAGGTGTACGATTTTTGTCCAGTCTCTTCCCACACCCCCATACTCCTTGTCCCCTGAGAATTGTCAGTCCACTCCCTTTCTATGCCCCTGATTCTATTATATTCACCAGTTTATTCTGTTCATCAGATTTTTTATTCACTTGATTTTTAGATTCACTTGTTGATAGATATGTATTTGTTGGTCATCATTTTTATCTTTACCTTTTTCTTCTTCTTCCTCTTCTTTAAGAATACCTTTAAGCATTTCATATAATACTGGTTTGGTGGTGATGAACTCCTTTAGCTTTTTCTTATCTGTGAAGCTCTTTATCTCACCTTCAATTCTGAATGATAGCTTTACTGGGTAGAGTAGTCTTGGTTGTAGGTTCTTGCTATTCATCACTTTGAATATTTCTTGCCACTCCCTTCTGGCCTGCATAGTTTCTGTTGAGAAATCAGCTAACAATCTTATGGGTGCTCCCTTATAGGTAACTAACTGTTTTTCTCTTGCTGCTTTTAATATTCTCTCTTTGTCTTTTGTTCTTGGCATTTTAATTATGATGTGTCTTGGTGTGGTCCTCTTTGGATTCCTTTTGTTTGGGGTTCTCTGTGCTTCCTGGACTTGTAGGTCTATTTCTTTCACCAGGTGGGGGAAGTTTTTGGTCATTATTTCTTCAAATAGGTTTTCAGTATCTTGCTCTCTATCTTCTTCTGGCACCCCCATAATTCAGATGTTGGTAAGCTGGAAGTTGTCCCAGAGGCTCCTTACATTATCTTCATATTTTGGGATTCTTTTTTCTTTTTGCTTTTCCGGTTAGGTGTTTTTTGCTTCTTTGTATTTCACATCTTTGACTTGATTCTTGCGATCCTCTAGTCTGCTGTTGGATCTCTGTATATTATTTTTTATTTCAGTCAGTATATGCTTAATTTCTAGTTGGTCCTTTTTCATATCCTCGAGGGTCTCACTAAATTTATCAGCGGTTTCTAGAAAATTCTTGAAAAACCTTATAACCGTGGTTTTGAACTCTATATCCAGTCATTTGCTTTCCTCCATTTCTTTCATTTGTGACCTGTTTCTTTGTCTCCACATTTTGGATGCTTCCCTGACTTGATAGAGTGGCTTTGTGTGCTAGGTGTCCTATAGGGCCCAGTGGCTCAGCCTCCCCAGTTACCTGAGGTGGACACTCTTGGTGCACCCCTTTGTGGGATGTGTAAGCCTTGATTGTTGTTGGTATCACTGGGAGGAATTTACCTCCAGGCCAACGGGCTGTGAAGATCAGCTGTGTCTATGATGGGAGAACTTCTGTGCTGGAGACACCCTTATGAGACAAGACTTGCTTCAGTGGGGCTTTGGTGCTCACTGAGTCTGCCCCCCTGAGTGTGTCCCTTATGGATTTGGGAAATTGTAATCTGGATGGTCCCACTCTGACCCCTGCGTACACTGGCTCTTGGATCTCCAAGGAGGTGCTAATTTAGCCTCTGCCTGAGGCCACCCAGCAGGAGCTATGGAGAGATCTGCAGATTCCTCTTCTTTGTTTGGGTTTTGGAGATGCCCAGATGAGGCCCAGCTGTGAAGTAATGCAAGCTGCTGAGGGGCTTGGGCATTCTTTTGGATGTTCTGGGTCTCACTGACTCAGCTGCAGTTTGTTAGCTAAGTTTAGGATTCAAAGGACCAGGCCATTCATATGCAAAAGCCTCTGTGCTCAGCTTGGATGGGGCAGAGTCTCAGGGCAGAGCAAATAGCAATGGCTGCGTGGGGCGGGATCTCAGGGTGGAGAAAACAGCAATGGCGTCCTGTCAGCCTTGCCCTAAGAGGCCCCTGGGTCTCAGTGTCCTGCGGTAATCGCTGCAAGCACCTCTGAGAGAAAGCCGCCCTCGAGTTTCGCCCAATGCCAGATAGTTCAGTTTCTCCCCGTATGAGTCTGGGTCCCCAGAGTCTCACCCGGAACTGGAGTTCAGAGCAGTCGGGAGCTTTTGTCTCCCTCCTGCTTGAAAAAGAGAGCCGCGTACTCAGTTGCCAGCCCTCTCCGTGCGTGCGCCTCCATACCTCTGCCTTCCACAGCTCCTGTGAGTCTCAGTATGCTTTTCTCTTTCCTTCTAATTGTAGAATTTCCACTCAGCCAGCCTTCCTATGGTTCTGGATGATGTCCGTTTTGTCTTTTAGTTGTAGTTTTGAAATTGTTGTGCGAGGCAGCAGTTCAGGTGTTTAGCTATGCCGCCATCTTGGTTTCCTCTCAATTTCTTTTTAATAGCCCACCTACTTCTATAAAGTACTTAAAGGAAATTTGCGTAAAAGACCATAAACTTGAGAAGGTATTAAAACTTAAGTGGGTCCATACTTCATTGACAAGGCCATTTAAATTCGCTATCTCATTTATTGTCTCAAACCATGTGAGGGATTTTTGTGGAGTATGGATTATCGTCCCCAATTAGATGAGAAAACTGAGGCCCCAAAAAGTGAGTGAACTTGCCCAACTCATAAAACCAAGAAATGGAACAAAAACGTGTTTTTTTGAAGAATGACAACTAAACATCTAGTTCACTGCTTTCTGCTTCCTCCTATTGGTGTGAAGAGGGAAGAACAAGACTCTCTGGGTAGGCTGAAAAAAGGAGCCCTTCTTCCTGCAGGGGGCCAGGGACACCAAACACCCTGGCAAGCCTCCCTTCCACCCCTAGCCAGCTACATTCTCGGGATGCCTAATTGTTTCAGCTTACAGATGATAAACAGAATTCAAGCATCAGAGTGATGGCCAGCAGAGGCTCCAGACTGGCTAGATGATCTGTGTGGCCTCCTCTTTTCAGCCAGGTGCCTAATCATCTGCCCTCTGAATTTTAGGCGCAGCCTTGGGAGATGACCAGAGATAGGCAGAGGTCTGCTATCTACCAGCTGTGCATCTTCACACTAGGGCTTCACTCCTCTGGCCTCAGTTTCCGTCTCTTCAACAGAATCAGAATGTTTGTGGCTTTTCTAGGACATTGTGAATTGAAACAAGATTTGGAGTTAGGCACTTAAGAAATGTCCACGTCCCTTGCTTCCCTTTCAGTTTCTGCTGGCAGCTTCAGCAGGGACTGAAATATTGATTGCTTTCCTGCACTGTGCTTTGGCCAGGGCCTGGGGCTGATTTCCCAGTAGTGAAGTCATTATGTGCTGAGCCAGGAGGATGAGTAACTGCCTTCCTCTCCAGTTGAACTTTGTTTTATACAGGTGTCTGGGGTGAGGCCGTCCAGGTTCCTCTGCCCAATCCCAAGTCAGACCATTACACCCGGCACGTGCTATGAGCTAACAAAACAAGCTCTGCCAATCATGGCTATAAATCCAGGGTGTTTATGTGTAGTCTTGGTGCACCTCAAACTCCAATAACCCCAAGTCCCACAGGAATAGAGAAAACAAGCTGCAATTGTTGTTTACTCATCAAAACCACATTCTTCGGAGGAATGAGGAGCCAGGACACAGATGTCACTCAGTAAATCATCCAGCAGCAACTTGGTAATGATTGCAATGGGTGGAAAAATCTGATCAAATAATGGGATAAAGGAAAAAGCAAGACTTGACACAAAGAAACCAGCCTGGATCAGACTGGAACCCAGAAGATTCCTTCTCCTTGTGCCATTTGCAAATGTGCTTCTTTAGGGTGGACATTAAGAGTGACTCACCTTAAAGTTTCATGAGGAGGGAGCCAGAGCTTCCTTAAGTCTGGTTCAGTATGCTATCTGTTCAAATCTATGGGATGAATTGTTATTTCAGTGATGACAGAAAAATAAAGTTGGCATCCAATTAAAAGATGGAGCCAACAGTGCAAATATAGAAGCAAGCTGGAGTTCAGAGAGCTCACCCCAGACACCTTCTGGCCTAACCCAGCAAGCCTACTCAGACTCAAAGATGGCCTCCTCTGAATAGACACAGGTATTGAGTCCTGCTGGCCCTGCCCAGGCGTGGTTCAGGGCCAGTTGGGGTGAAATTCCATGGGGCTCTTGCTGGGAGGAACTGGGATGTCAGAGAAGAAGGGCACTTAGAGAGGACATCTGGTGATGAGATCAACCCCTTCACTTTAAGAAAGAATAAACTGAGGCCAAGAGTGGAGAAGAGTGTTGGTCAGTCTTGCCATGCATTTGATGGTATTATTCACACTGAAAGTACAATGTGTAGCCTCTTGAATTTCGGTGCAGTTTCATTTATTCTGAGCTATTTACTCAAAAGAATGGAATCTAAGAAATGTAAGGGCCTTATCTAATCCTGTGATGGAGAATGTGTGGCCTATTTGATGCCAATCTGCCTCCCTTGCATATAGCTCATATTAGTACCTAACCTCAGGGTATATTCTACCCAATTGGCTTTCCCAACCCCTTCTGCTGAGAAGAGCTCCTTGTTTTTTGTTTTTGTGTGTGTGTTTTTTTGTGTGTGTTTTGGGGTGGTTTTTTGTGTGTGTGTGTGTGTGTGTGTGTGTGTGTGTGTGTGTGTGTTTAATATATTTTATTGATTTTTTACAGAGAGGAAGGGAAAGGGATAGAGAGTTAGAAACATCGATCAGCTGCCTCCTGCACACCTCCCACTGGGGATGTGCCCACAACCAAGGTACATGCCCTTGACCGGAATCGAACCTGGGACCCTTCAGTCCGCAGACCGACTCTCTATCCACTGAGCCAAACCGGTTTTGGCAATGTGTGTGTGTTTTTGTGGCGGGGGTGGGGAGGTGGTTGGTTATTTTTTGAAAGAAAAAATTCACCTCCCCATTCTGGAGGTCTAGGTGAGAGTATTAATCACAGTGCTCCACCCCCTAGCACAAGACTGAAGGCATGTGACACAAGATTGGCAAATCAAAACACCTCCTCTCCTGGCCACACTGATTGAATTGGATATGGACAAATTACCCAAACCTAGCCAATCAGAAATCACCCAGGACCTGTCTACCAAAGTAAACTGGAAAGATGGTCTGTTTCCCTGGAGATGGCTAAGATGGAAGCATATGAGTGTCTGAGACTGCCAGCAGACATGTAGCCCACCCAATAAAAAGAATAAGGAAACTGAAACCCACCAAAGTTAGACAGAGCTGAGGGATGGAGTGAGAACAACATCATGTGTGCCCTTAGCTCTAGCTATGCCTAAGGCAGTTCTTCCTGCAAGCACCCCTGCTAATGAGCCAATGCATTCTCTTTTTATTTATAGTTGTTCAATTTAGATTTCCATCACTTCTGCTCTAATGTTACTAATCACTCACAAAGCTCTTTATTGTTGAGCCCAGACACAGTCTCATACTTCTCCTCAACATGATGCTTCATGTTCTTGACATGTTTATGTGATGAAATCAGTTGGCCTTCTCAGATTCTAATCCAATGCTTTCATTTGGCAAAAGAGAAAACAGAGGTCTAGAGAAAGAAAGAGCTTTGCTTAAGGTCATGTCCAGCTAATAATAGAACCTGTTTCATGCCCCAATGGTCATTTTATATTTTTTGAGCAACTATTTTGCACCTGAAAACCTGCTGCCAACAGTTGAATGAGAGCCCATGGAAAGTTCTGCATCTTGTATCAGGATTTGGATACTCCCCCTCCACCCCACCACATATTTCCCCAACCCCTCAGCTACATCCCTATATAGTCTTGAAGCTGCCCATGATTTCAGTGTGATATTTCATGTGCCCTCTCAGAATATGGTTTTGAAGGGAACTCTTGGAGAAAGCTTCTAGTGTTGGCATTGGAGGAGTAAAAGTAACCAGTTTTACTTCTACTTCCTTGGTCAACAAAACCAGTCCTATGGAAGATTCTTTTCTAATACGCACTCATTTATCTGGTTCCTTCATACCTCATGGTCTCAGAGCTGAATCTTTTATTCCAGAGGTACTCTAACCAGAGGGAAATTTGTCCCTCCTTTAATTCAGATACTGTACTTCTTTCAGTGCAATCTGTGCTATCATTAGCTTTTGGGGACAGCCATGTGACTAACTTCAGAAATCAAAAAGCAAGGGGAAAATAAACAATTGAAATAAGAATCTTTAGCTTGAAAATGAGACTATTCAGGGAAGCACATTATTTTCATATTTTTAAATGACTGTCATGGCTCAGAAAATTTTTCTATAAGATTCCAAAGGGAAAAAAATGGTATGAATAGGTATAACCTGTAAGAAGACAAATCTATAGATTCAGAAACTGAGGCTAAGAGAGGTTAAGGTACTCCCCTGCACATTGTTTTGACAAATAAGAATGTCAATTAAGACCTCCTGAATTTTCTAACGGCCTGAGACAATTGAGTGAGACAAATCCTGGTTCAAATACAGTTTCCACCATTTCCTCTCTAGGACAAGGAGCCCCATGTCTCTGAACCTCCTCATCTATAAGAAGGGGTTCAAATTGCTGAGGTTCCAAGAATCAAATGATAGAATGTGGATAATGCAACCACCATTGGGCTTAGTTTATATTGGCACTCAACAAATCTTACTTCTCCCACCTGTACCCTTTCACCTCACCACATTGCCTCTTCTTTTCCTATAATTTGAAAAGCACTTTAACCCAGTGTCCAGAGTAGGATTTTCTTACTTTAATCAAAGGCTAGTTCCATTGGGCTCAACCATTTCCTGGTCCCACCATAGAATCAAGTGACAACCATGTATGTGGGAGAGTAGGTGCCCAGAAAGAATCTGGCAGAACTGTAGAATATGGAAGATGGTGCTTCTGCCACATCTTACTGGCTCCTTCCCTGAGCACCCCACCCATCACCTCTCCAGCAAAAGCAACTGTATGCTCTGCTCTCTTGCCAAAGGTGGTGCTCCATTTGGTCTCAGCCCTACCAAAATGAGTTCCCAGAATCCACTTTGCCATGTCCAACTTCCAAATCAATGCCTATGCTGTTCCCTCTGCCTGAATTGTTTCTCTTTTTCTCGTCCATTATTCAAAATGTAGATGATTACGTCATCTTCAGAAAGCCTTCCTTGGCTCCAGGCTTGTTTGTCTTAGTTTCATTCGTTTAAAATTAATTGCCAGGCACAATAGTGTCGCTAAAACCTACCTTCTATCATCATTGCTAGCATCATCATCACTGGCTAGAGTGTAGTCTACCTTTGGGCATAACTGGAATGGCAACTGTAGGAATGAGCACAGCATGGTTCTCTTCTTACTCTTTTAAAGTGATCAAGACACTAATTGGGAAGAAAGACTGACCAGCCCAGAAATCCTCACCATTTCCTTGGTGAATGTTCCGGTATGTGGAGGAAAACCTAGGATGACCAAGCCCATGGGACTGATGTATAAACCCTAATACTCTTAAACTTTTTTTACAATGGAAATTGAACTGCTGAGGAGTAGAGAGCCCTGTTCACTTGCTCTCATCCACCTCCAGAATGATGCCTGATGAACAGAAAATCAGAACCAAAGAAAACAGAAGTTGTGTGATGCAAATTTTTCATCATCAGTCTTCCCCTAGAGCAGTGATGGCGAACCTATGACACGCGTGTCAGCACTGACACGCGTAGCCATTTCTGATGACACGCGGCCGCTGAGGCGGCCACATGCCGAGGATGAAACATTTGCGAAATAATGTTTTTTCCTCAAAGTGACACACTACCTGAGTTATGCTCAGTTTTTTGGCGAAGTTTGACACACCAAGCTCAAAAGGTTGCCCATCACTGCCTAGAGAAAGAGTCCCCTCAAAGACCAAACAGGCCATGCTCTTGAACAGTTTGATTCCTACTGTCTTAATCCACTCAGGCTTCCATAGCAGAATACTATAGACTGTGTGGCTGAAACAACAGGAATTAATTTCTAACTTTTCTGGAAGCTGGGAGATCAAGGTACTGACTGATTTTTTTCTCATGATGAGGGCTCTCTTACTGGTTTGCAGATGGCCACATTCTTATGTCCTCATATGGTGGAAAGAGAGGGAGGAAGCTTTCTGGTGTCTCTTCTTATAAGGACACTAATCCCATTGTGAGAGGCCCATCCTCATGTGCATGACCTCATCCAAATCCTAATTACTTCCCAAGTGCTATGTTTCCCCCAACTCCAAGTGCCATCACATTGAGGGTTAGGGCTTCAACATATAAATTGGGGAAAACACAGTTCAGTCTATAGTACATATTATTCACCAAGAAGCCAACTGGTTCCATCTCCTTTGGAAACTGGATATTGTATTCAGATATCCATCTTCCTTTGCTCTGTATTTAGATATAAGCATTAAATAATATTATCTTCTACAGTAGTAAGTGAAAATTCATAAAAATTCATATGTCTAATCCCAATTTTTCCCCAGAATGCTGTGTTCCCAAAACCCTTCCTCTGGTGCCCTTCCCACTGCCAACTTAACTTTTCAGCATAGTGCATGATTGGAAGTAATAGTTACCAAATGGCTAGAGAAAGAGAGCCACGATGGACAGTAGGAACAGTGAGAGGTGGCCTTGCCTACTTTAGAAGGCTGTTCCCAAGAAATGGGAAACCAGACATCCTGGTACACAGGTGGACATTCCAGCCTTGTGCTGTGGTTCTATTTTTGAGGTCATTTCTCAACTTCATCCCATCAATGCTGTGGTCAGAGAGAATTCCTCCCAGAGACTTGAAAATTATTCATGGAAGTCATTCCTTCCAGGCTGTTGCAATGTTAAGTCTTATTGTGTGTTTGGGAGTTTCCTATGGAAAGATGGGTGGTTAAAAACCACTATCATAGCCCAAAACCCCCTAATTTTTAATCATTAAAAATGCTATTGAGCCTTTTCTTGGTTTTAATCCAACATGGATGTGGCATGTTTCTGGTCAGCTTGGTGGCAAAAGCTCTTACAGGAAGTCTTGTGTGTTTTTTATTTTGCCACCAACGTTTTTCTAACCCAGATATATGAGGCGTGACTGGTGAGGCTTTTTCCAGTCATGAGACTTCTCCAGAGAAATCCATTCACTCAGCAAACCTCTGTGAAAACCTGCCATGTTCCAGGCCTTGGGTTGGCCCTGAGATTCAAAGGTAATTAAGGACAACCATCCACATTCCAAGATGCCATGGAAGCCTTACCTTGTTTATGGCCTGTCTTATTCTGTCTTCTCAAAATGAACACCTGGTCAACATCATCTAAGTGATAATTCATCATCCCTTTCTTTTTTGCACAAAAGTCTGTCCCTACATGATCCTCAAGGACATATCTACTGGGATTTAGTCCAGTATCCAGCTGTGCATACATTTAGGAGGGTTACCGGACCTTTGGAACCAAACTTGCTTTAACTTGGTTCAACTACAGAAACCTTTCTTAGACTCAAGTTTAATATTGTTTTCCTGAGCCTTGTCTGTTCTCCATTGCCTCTTATCTTAGGTTCTTCCAAGCCACCTGCTGCAGCTGACTCTGTTTCACTACCCCAGACTTGAAGAGTCATTTCCTGTTTCAAGTATTGGAAGAAATTTTAATAAGATGATACAGAGCAGCTGTTTTCTCAAGCCACAGAAGGTAGAACAAAAGGAAGAGACTGAGTTTCCATCCACCCAGTCCCCAACTTGCTGAGTGGTGATTGAAAGTTTCTCTGGACCCATCGCTGTGATCTCCTTCTGAACCTCAGTCCTTCCCTCCACCTAGCTCACTCCTACCCCTTTCCAAAAGTGTCTTTTCCGAGGTCTTAACCAAGTCTTACAAAGGCTCATAGGAGCTAATTCACACTGAAATGTTACTTTCTGAGCATGTGAGCCATTATTAAAAAACAGTAGTGCTGGGGCAGACACAGACAAACACCCCATTTACACCTTCTTGCTCAAACAGCACTTCCCCTTTCCTCAACACTCACTCTGACTCAGGCACTTTGCTGGAGGCTGCACAGACGAAGATTAAATAAGGTTATACACAAATATCAGAGGGAGCTCTGGAAGTTCAGGGGGGAACCTAACTCATCCTGAGGGAGCAAAGAAAACCTCCTGAGAGAGAGCATTGCCTCCGCTGGCTCTGGAAGGAAGAGCATGGGTTAACTAGAAAGAAAAGGGGGAGGAAGGTGTCCCAAGCACCATGAGTGATTACACCAAGGTGTGAAGTCGCATAGTGTAACTAGGAACCTACCAGAAGTGTGAAGTTACTAGAAGAAAAATCAAAGCTGGAACAGGCAGATGAGGATGGAAAAGGGAGAAAGAATCGAGTCCCTAAAGTCCTTGCAAGCCAAGAATGAGATCACTCCTCAGTTTACAACCTTTCAGTGGCTTCCTCTGCATCCAAATTAAGATCCAAATCCCAACAAAGAATGCATACACTTGACTGATTCTCCAAAGGGCCAACTGCCTGCATTTGTTTCTTTAGTCAGGTTTTTTAGAGGTTCTTTAAGTAAATGGAGCATTTTCTAACTGTGCGGAGAAAAGTTTTATTTTTTCTATTTTAAAGCACAGAGAAATGACATACAAGTACATCATCATCATTGTTATTGTTATTATGATTATTTCATGAATATAAAAAGTACCAAAACAGTATAACAAACATCTGTATATCCCTTGCTTTTATTGAAAATTAAGACTACAGATACAGTTAATGTCACTCTCCCTAACCTCATTCCCTTCCCTGCATCCCAAAAGAAACCACTGTTCTGACATTTGTATGTTATTCCCTCTCAGATTTTTACACTTTTATCATATACATACTTGTAAAACAATAATACTGTTCTTGCATGTTTTAAAGCTTGGACGATTTGCACTGATTCTTCTACAACTTGCTTCTTTCATTCAACATCGTTTTTGAGATTTATCCATATTGATACATGTAACCCCATTTTATTCATCTTAATGCTGTATAGTATTCTATTGTATGAATATACAGAAAAATACACCACAATTTATTGTTTCTATCCTCCTGATGATGGGTATTCATTTCTAATTATTTGCTATTGCTAATAAGGCTGCCATGACCATATTTTCACATGTCTCTCTATACATGTGTACAAAAGTTTCTCTTGAAAATCTCTCTTAGATTTTTTTGGTCATAGGCTGTACACACCTTCAACTTTATTATCTATTGTCAAATTTCTCTCCAAATTGATTTTACCCATTTAAACTGCTACCACCAGTGTATGAGAATTCTTGAGATCATATTCTTACAAATGCTCAACTTTTAAATTTTTACCAATTTATCTAGTGGGCATGAAATAATATCTTAATTTGAATTTATTTCATTACTAATGAGGTTGAACATCTTTTCATTGTTATTGAATATTTTGTGAATTGCATATTTAGCATCCTTTGCCCATTTTTCAATTCTCTCTTTCTTAGTAATTTATTGGAATTTATATATCTCATGGATAAAAACCCTTTTCATTGCACACATTACAAGGATTATCAGGAAATTTTGTCAGACTGGAAATGGGCAAAAGAGATTCTTGGGTGTTCTTTCAATTGAATTCTGAGCATTATCCCAGGGTTATCAGAGTCTATATACCTTTGTTTGTTTTTGATTGACTAAGCGATTTTATCACTCTGTGGGGGATAAAACTTAACTTGCAGAAAATTAACGGTAATAAAAATGTTTCCTGTTCATGACAATGCAAATAATTCCTGCTCATAGGGATCAAAATGTATTTTGTATGAAAGAAAATATAAATCTCTATAAGTCAAATTCTCTTTTAACCTCTTATTATTGATGAGGTAACTAATAAGTTAAAATAAAATCTTTAATACCTATTTATATTTGTACAAGGATAGTGATTTTACCATGATTAAAATTCTATTTTAGCAAGTCAGAAGATTGAGGACCTGAGGCCATCCCACAGTGGGTAGCTGATTCTGAGCCCCAGAAAGCTGAGTCTGAATGAAGGTAGATGAAGATGAGTGCTTAGAGGTAATAGGAGGCTGTGTGGCTGGTTTACGGCACAGCATCACCATTTTCCTAGCTGGGTGATTTGGACAATGTATTTAACCTTTCTGCACCTCAGCCTCCTCATCTGAACAACTGGAATAATAACATTTATCTCAAGGCTTCCCCTGAGAATTAAATGAAATAAAACATGTGAACCACTCAATGTATGATATGAGGATATTGTTATAGCAATAATAACCATAGCAGCTAACATTTATTGAAAGTTTCTTTATTGAAGTAGGTAAAAAGCTACAAATGAGGAGACTGAGGCTTACACATTCCAAAGCCCAGGCTTGTAACCAGGCAGCTAACTGGTAGCTATTTTGATTGTCCTGGTGGAACAAACAGTTGTTAGGCACCCAAAAGCAAGTTCAAGAGCAGATTCTGCCTCCAACAGTCATGGTGCCTTGTGCAATTCACACTCCTTCTCTGAGCCACAGCCATTCACTCACTACCTCTACCGAGTCCTATACTATGTTGTTGGTGCTGGAGAAATGAGGAAGTTTAGGGGCTCCAGTTCCTGAACATTTAAGATAGAGATGAAATAACTACTCATTGAATACCTTATTAGTATCCTAGGGCTGCCATAACAAAGTACTTGAAACAACAGAAATGTATTGTCCCATGGCTCTAGCAGTTGGAGGTCCAAAATCAAAGTGTCTACAGTACACTTCTCCCTCTGAAACCTGCAGAGGAGAATCCTTCCCTGCCTCTTCCTAGCCTCCAGTGGTGGCTGGCAATTTTTGGCATCCCTTGGCTTGTTGCTACAGCACTCCTGTCTCTGCCTCTGTTGTCACACAGTCTTTTTATAAGGACAGCAGTCACATTATATTAAGGGCCTACCTTACTCCAGCATAACCTCATCTTAACTAATTACATCTGCAAAAACCTTATTTCCAAATAAGGTCACATTCTGAGGTGCTAGAAGTTAAGATTTCAACTTTTTCAGAGACACAATTCTACCCATAACAATACCCCAGATGGGAACCCTGAGTAGCACAGGCCTTCAGGGCCCGAGGCTGAGCTCGCATGATTTTCCATGGCAGCACTGGAGCTTTGGCCTTCCAGCTCCAGGGAAAACAGATGCCCAAATCCTAGAAGAAAGGAGTCACACTCCCCAGTGCAGAGTTTGCATTGTTGCAGCCTTATGAACTAAGTCCAGATAGCAGTGGGATAGCTTTGATAAAACGAAGGGGAAAGATACCATCCCACTCTTTCATCCTGAAAGATTAGGTAATCAAAGTGTCAACAGTGTTATACTAGAAGAGTGCTCCCTATTCAGCAAATACAGCCCAATTCTACAAGCCATGATAGGCAATAATTTTTTTGTTATTTTAAAAAAAAAGTTATCTAGGATACAGGAAGGGAAAAGAGCCAGCATTTTTATTTACAGCCTTCTCCTTTGTGCCAAGCCATATGTGGAATGGCTTACAAACATCGTCCCTTTCCATCCTGGTGATGATTCTTTGATTATTAACCCCCCTTGACAGATAAGGAAGCAGGTTAAGAGAAGTTAAGTGAGTTTTCCCAAGTGCCACTGTGGAAAAGGTGATGGTACTAGCATTTAGACCGTGTTGTCTGACAATCAAGTGTATAATCTTTCTACTGCAGTAAGCTGTCTCTTCATTATTTTATATCAGATAACATATGTGAAAACTGAAGCATTATATCTGGCAGACAGAGAGTAGTCAATATGCATTTATATCCTTCCTCCAGAGAATGTTCTGGAATGAATAAATGAATGAATGAATGAATGAATGACCATGGATGAAAACACAGTACCCTCTGATTCTTCTTTCTTCATGTGAACTCTCCCTCCTATTTTGCACACATGCATTTTAAAAATAAATGTGTCCCAGAGAAAAGGGTAGGAAGCAATAAAAAAGAAGTGAATTCTCAAGATCATCCTCTGTTCTTTACCCTGGGTTTAAAGACCAATTTTTAAACCTTTTGTTACCTAGAGAATCCTCTGTTTATCAGGTTCCTAACATGTGCCAAGCCCAGAACTTGATGTACTGTATATGGTCTCTCTGCCAACGCTCAGAGCAGTCCCAGGCAGGATGTTCACTCTCACCACCTTAGAAATGTGAAGACCAGAGGATTGAAGTACCTTGCCCAAGGTCATATAGCTAATAAGTGGCTGATTGGGATTTGAACACAGATCTGCCTGGTTCCAAAGCCACACGCTTTGACTCCATGATTCTAATATTAAATACCTAGTATGTTTCCAGCTAGGGCTAATTTCCATGGAGAATAGTAAGATAAATCAGATACAGACTTACTGTTTGCTAAGTAATATCAAGATCTTTTTTTCTTACGGAAAGTAAAGGGATGGGAGGGTGTCAGACCTAACTACCTCTGCATCCTTTTACACATTTCTAATCCCCTCTGGGCTTCATTTTCCTAACCTATAAGAGAAGAGCAGTACCTATTTCCCAGAGTTTCTAGGAAGATTTATTGCTCCTTTTGATTTCTGGGTAGGTAACTTTATACAATCATAGAATGTTAGAGGAAAAAATATCATCTAGTTAAAACTTCCCATTGTACAGATGAGGGATCTGAAGACCAGAAAGCATGCCTTGCACAACATCACACAGTAACTTAATATCAGAGCCAGAATTCAAGCATACATGTGTCTGAATTTAAAGCCCCAGTTATTTCCACTTCATTATGTTTTGGATGCCTAGCCTAAGGCTTGGCACTGACTTTTGCATTCTTTTCTGTGTAAACAATGCCACCTGTTTGAGGCAGGGAGCAGGTATAGTTCATCTTTGTGTCTTGAGGGCCCAGCATGCAGAACAATTCTCTCAGTGAGTAGTATGTGATGCTTGAATGGCAGATGAAACAGCAATAATTACCCCCATTGTACTGACAAGAAACTGAAGTTCAAAGAACGTAGAATATCTGTCTAAGGTTACATGGCTCGCTGGTGGCAAGTCAAAATGCAAACCTGGTTTTTCTGGCGCTGGATGCCACACTTGGCTCCTGACAGGAGGACCTATGCAGGCACCAGCCTCACAGTAACCTGGACCTCAGGCACAGCATTCAGTCCCAAAAAAGGACCCTGGCCTGCTTCCTCTTGGCACTGGGAAGAGCCCTGGGGGTGGGGGTCCTGCAGCAGGACCAGGTACGTGACTCAGCGGGAAGCCGTGACAAGTGTGCAGGGTGGAGAAAGACACGTCTTAGCAAGGCCCCCTGGCAGAGGAGCCTCTGGCTCAGCTGGCCAAAGCAGTCACATATGTTTGGAAGTCAGTGAGGGGCCTTGCTGGGGACCAGGAGAAATATCTGTTCTGGGGGTTCTGCCAGGCCTGGAGATGAGGCTGCCAGAGGGAGGTCAAGACAGGGGGAGGACAGATGTGTCCAAGGCCCTGCCAGAGGCCATGCTGGCCCCAGTGAATTAGTCCTCTAAGCAGAGCCATAACTCTAGTCCAAGCTCGGAACGTTCTGGTTCCCAGATTAGACCATGGAAAAGTGATTCCATGTGGACTTTGCAGCTTGGTCTCTTACACAGCCCCCACCCGCAACCCCACCTCCAGCCCAGAATCACAGGACGGCCATTTCCTGTCAGAATGAGGATGCTGCTCTTTATTTTCTTCTCTCTTGAGCACATAAAAATAACTCTGCCAGGCCCAAATATCCATGTGAGCTCTCAAGAAGCTGGGCTTAAACATGTTTGCACGTCAGGACCAAAGCAATCCCACATGTGGCTGCTGGAATGGGGTGTCCCCTACGTGGCAGCGGCTGCCTCCTCCAATCTCAGGGATGCTAATGGAAGGAAGAAGGGAGCACATATGCACCCCTTCCTATGCTCTTTAAACGGTCTTCCCATTTAATTTATTATCTTAATTTTATAGATGAAAAACGTAAGGCTCAGAGTAATGGGGATAGTTCAAAGTCATTCATTCACTCAACAAACATTTATCATTTCCACCAATGTTCTTAGAGTGGATTTTGTAGAGAAAAGCCTGTTTCTTCTTCTATATAAAAAGATTCACTAATGGATTCCCTTGTGTTTTCCATGCAAAGTTTCCAAAATACATAAGGTAAAAGACTAAATCTATGAGAATTTAACAGGCATTAGTGGAAAATGAGTTATATACACAAATTAGCCTAGAAATCACTGATTAAACAACAGTTATATAGGAAACCACTGATTAAAAAAACTAAACAATGTAAGATTTTCTCAAGATTTTTTTAAATTAGCCAAAGTATATTTGACTCCCCAGCACAGTATAGAGTAAGCAAGATTTTCCCAAACTTATGAGCTAGAGTTCTAAGAAAAAAAATGTTTTGAGGCACTTCCCCAATATATTAGGTTGAATCATATGAAATTGCTAGTATTCAACTCTTTTTTAATCTACAAAACAGCAATTCCACATGCCTCAATCTAATGTGTACAATAGGGGTTGTCATGTGTTTCATGCCTCCTTTATCATATTTCATAATGTGATATGGCTAATAGGCCCTGAATTCCTTCAAGCAAACTTAATGTGTAGCTTTTTATGTGCTCACTGTTAGGGCTGGAGATAGCCTTAGAGTGAGAAGGTGCAAATGGCTACTCTCTACCAAAATGCATGCTTGTCCTTCCATACCATAGTGCGGGGTTGTCATGGGAAGCAGCTGTCTAACCAGAGACTATTTGTCCAGTCCTCTTACATCCAGTGGCTGTAGGGGGCTAGTGTCCACTATGGGCTGTCCTAGTGATACATGTCACTACCACACAAGGGCAGGTAAGAATCAGGTGTGTCTTCTTCATTGTCTCCTTTACCCATCTCTGGCTGAATACAGAGGACTTCTTAGACCCAGAGGTTGGAAGATGCACAAATTGAAGGGGACTCAAACCTGATTCACTACCTGTGAAAAGCTACTCACCAATCAGGAATGCCCACATTGAACTATTAGGTGAGGGAGAAAGAAACTGATTACCTTAAGCCACCAAAGTCTGGGTGGGAAGGGAGTGTTGTCATCACAAGAGAAAGTATTATCCTAACTAATACAGTAAAGTTGGGAGCAGATGACAAGAATGGCCATCTAGTACCCTCAAGGTGGTGGCAGAGCAGAGCAAAAGAAGACCCACATCAACAAGGCTCACATAACAAAGGAATCACTGGTCAGGGTGACTAATTGGGCTCACATGCTTGGAAACTGTTTTAGCCAAGTCAAGATGCTATAACAAAATGCCATAGACAGAGTGGCTTATAAACAACAGAAATTTCTTTCTTACAGTTCCAGAGGCTCAGAAGTTCAAGATCAAGGTGCCAGGCAGATTTGGTGTCTAGTAAGAGCCTACTTCTTGATTCATAGATGACTTTTCACTAAGTCCTCACATGATGGAGGAGACAAGGGATCCCTCTGGGTCTCTTTCATAAAGGCACTAAGTGCCTTCATGCCCTAATTACTTCTCAGAGGCCCCATCTTCAAATACCATAACATTGAGGATTGGATTTTAACATATGAATTGGCAATTTGTTCTTCTTGTTCCCAATGCAATTTGTAGGATATACAATCTGAATGAAGACCTGTGCTGATTTTAAGGGCTAATCATTTGATTGAGATGTCCTTGGTGTCTTTCTCCCAATCACACCTTCCATATCCAATCAGTCCTCATGTGTTAATCATCCTTCATCTTTCCCCATGAATAGAGTGAAGGGCACTAGATGTGGAGGTGGGAAGCCTAACTCTTCTTCTAGGCTGACCACTAGGCAGTACTCAGCACAGAGTGGTACATGCATGCTTTTGCCAGATCCCTGGCTCCCAGTTTCCTAAGCATCCTTCTGCTCTCATTGCCACACTTGGGTTCAGTTCCAGGCACAAGAAGGTGGTTGTTTCCAGACAGTGTGCTACATTTTGCTATCTCCGTCATGTAGAATGAGAGCCAAGCTCTAGAGGGCAAAAGAGACACTCCCCCAGATGTCCCCAAAAGAAACAACTGTGCCCATCAGAGAAGTAAATGGGGTAGCAATGGGCATGCTAGCCCTGGGGCCTATCAGCAAATCAGCCTCTAAATCAGGCAGGCAAGATTTTATATCCTTTCTGCTGATCTTTGGAAGTAAGGCAGGAGAGAAAACATTTGCCTCCCCAAGCAAACATCTGCTTTGCAGTTTCTGAGGATGAGCCCACAGAGAGAGCTCTCCTTCCATGAAGGCTCCCAGGAGAGACCAACCATGTTTGGGGCACTTTCCCATGAAGGAAAGGTCAAGTTCCCAGAGAAGTCCGTAGGCCATTCCTCCCTCAAAAATATTAAGACCCTCTTTACCCACCTGTTCTTCCTTCTGTGGGCCTGAAGCAAATCGTATCTTTAAGGTGGTTCATCTCATCGTTGACCTCATTTTATGAAATAAGTATCATTTTATTCATTTCAGTCCCCAGGTTCTGACAATGTGTTACAGTGGCCCCTTTACTTTACTGATATTCTTCAGCTAAAATAAACTATAGGGCCTGGCCGGTGTAGTACAATAGTTGGTCGTTGACCAGGTTGCAGGCTCAATCCCCAGTAGGGTGTGTGCAGGAGGCAGCTGATCAATGATGTTCTCTCATCATTGATATTTCTATCTCTCTCTCCATCTCCCTTCCTCTCTGAAATCAATAAAATTTTTTAAAAAATAAACTAGAGGACACAGGCAAGAAATGGTTCTTATACAAAATCCTCACAAGAATGCTGGTTGTTATATAGAGCAGAAAGAATCCTGATATAGCATGTGTTGGCAAATCATAGAATTATGACATCTCAAAATTCAAAGTAGTCATATTTAGCTTGAGCTTCTCCCATGTAACCCAACAAACTCCCTAGATCTTTATGAGAATTAAATAAATGAAATATTTCAGATTACCTACTAGAGAGCACATTTAAAAATAATTATCCAATTAACAATTTATCATGTATGATAGAAACTATTGTTTGACTACCCAATAGACATTTCCTTCCCACATTTTTATGGTGACATCTATACACACACACACACACACACACACACACACACACACACGTTCATGGTTTCTTAACCTTCCCTACAATTAGGAGTAGCCATGTGACATAGTTCAACTCAATTATATGCACAGAAGAATTTACTAGAAGGCTTCTGGGTAAAGAGGTTTCCCCAAATAGAGAGAGACCACTCTGTTCAAATGCTGCCTTGGCTTCCTGCCTTTGAACATAGCTATTGAGGACTAATGCTCACAGGGAACAAGCCTGAAGACAAAAGCTAGTATTCTGGGGAAAGAGGACCAGAAAGGTGGAAAGAGGCTGATTTGGTTTTGATGCAATTTTTTATTTTGTTTTTCTTAGCCACTTCACCAGCTCAGAACTGTCTACTTCTTAAGCCATTGTTAGTTAGGTGTTCCATTATTTGCACTCAAAGTATCTTAATTCTGACCTCATGCATTTTTGACCCATAATATAATAACACCTTGGGACAGAAAGATTGCATGGGGAGTAGATGGTTTCATGGTTGAAAGTGGAAAATAATCCTTTAGAAAAACTGGAAAATATGTAAGTGAATACTTAATATTATCAATAGATCCCCATGTGAATGTCTCTGTTTGTAAAACAGGAATGATAATAATATGGACCTCATGGGATTGTTCTAAGAATTAGATGAGTTAATATATGCTGAGTAAAGTTAAAAGTGCCAGGAACATAACAAGTACTATCTAATTATAGCTATCATGTTAATCAGTACAACATAACTTTCTTTAATAAGGAATATGAGTCTGGGCAGGACACAGGATTTGGAATCAGAAAACCTGGCTTGTGAACAGATAGTTCCCTTTGATCACATATCAATGTTTGTGGCTGTTTTTAGGACAATGAAATCTCCATGGAATATAGTCCCTGTGTCAAAGGGTGTTGAAAGCTTGACAAATCAGATGAATTTTGAGTTATCACATGTTACCAATTGAGTAATGAAATAAATGTATCATTGGAAGTCTAAAAACACTTAAAAATATGCTTGTAAATAAATTGGAACGTTTGGTTATGCAACTAAGGAAGAGCCTGAAGGTTTTTAAATAATTTCATATGAAATTTGTTTTTCTTTCCTAAAACAATAGCTGGACAATAACAAATATGAGCAGAAAAATGGAGTAGAAGAAGATGGACAGGGAATTGGCGTGCCGGAGTGAGTTCGTGTCCTACCGCTAACTGGCTGATTTGCCTTTAAGCAAGTCTTTTCCCATTTCTGTGCCTCCTTTTCCTCATTTGTAAATTGAGGGAAAGATCCTGGAACTAGAGGAGGACACCACAGGCCTTACCCCAGGTCCTCTCAGCTATGAGACCTGAAATAAGCCACGTTCTCTGAGCTCCTTCTCTAAAATAGGGATAAAAAAAAAAAGCAGCAACTTCACAGGAAAGCTGTGAAGACCAAATGTTGAAGCATATGAAAAAATTCCTGGCACAGGGCAGATCCTTAATAAATGCTGGTTGGAGCATAATACATCCCAGTTCCAACATTCTACAATTCTATATAAAGTATGACCTGGCCCTAGCCAGTTTGGCTCAGTGGGTAGGTGTTGGCCCATGAACTGAAGGGTCCTAGGTTCAATTCCCAGTCAAGGGCATGTACCTTGGTTGCAGGCTTGATCCCCAGCACCCCAGCCCCAGTCCGGATGTGGGCAGGAGGCAACCAATCGATGTTCTCTCTCACATCGATGTTTCTCTCTGTCTCTCCCCCTCCCTTCCACTCTCTAAAATTCAATGGAAAAATATCCTCCAATGAGGATTAACAAAAAATTTAAATAAAATTTTTAAAAAATAAAGTATGGCCTGGAAGATCCAAAGAAATAAAAGAGATAATGTATTCTTTCTCCCACAAGACCATCCTCAGATAGGGTGGCTTGGGCCCCACCAGGAGGCCAGAGCTCCCTTGTAAACAATCAAAAGGCTCTTGGCCATCCTTTAGCATAAGGATATTTATTAGATTCAGGAACCAAAAAGGGTTCATAAAGGCCCCTGGGTTCTGGTGTAAGGAATGTTCACCAATAAATATGGGAAAGATACAAGCTCTAAGAAATAGACTTCTATAGGATGTCTTCAGTGCCTGAGTATTCATGATCAGAATTCCCACAGTTATGAGGTCAGGTAGGGAAGCAAAGATTGAACATGAAAACATTCACTAATGTATTCACCACCTATAAAAGTAACCCTCATTCAAGGAGCAGCCCCCCATACACATACATGTTTTACGCAAAAGATTATGACTCACAGAGAGGTGGATGAGATAGGAAGAAAGCCTCTCCTTCATGGCCAAATGTGCCACATCTAATAATACAAGGAATATACAAATCCAATGGCCTACAAAGTAATATTGCAATTTACAAAATATGCTGGATGTCACGAATTTAATGAAAATGATGCTAAAGAACTGCATGAATCACACAGCAGAGTCAGTGATAAATGATAATCTGGCAGATAGACCAGTTACCAATTGCAGACCAAAAAAAAAAAATTAAAAAGGATAACAATACAATAAGTGCTTTGAAGTATTTCTAATATAAATGAAACTTAAGGGAAAATTAACAAGACTTCTATTATATTTACACCACTTACCCTGCTTTGATAATGCTGCAAAGTCACAAGTAAACAATGCATCTTGAGCTGGCACACAATGCTATCAGAAAACTGGGCCAAAGAAACCAACATTTGATTCATTCTTGGTTCACTGGAAGCCATTTGCATGTAATTGCAATGCAATCTAAATTTTGCTAAATATGAGACAAAATAAGCATGATGCTAATTTTTTGTCCATTTTCTCAAAATAATTTCCAACCAAGCCTTATCTCTTTTTTACCCTTCACTATGAAACTATAATCCTTATTTTAAGTTTATTCATTTCAAGTGACTAATTTAAAACATTCAGATTTCTTTTATATGGTCAGACAGACAATCACCAGCCCTACACTGAATCTAGCCCTTGCATACTCTGGGCTCTGAAGATCTGGGGTTGAGCACATCAGACAGAGGAAATAGCTTAGATGAAGACCTTGAGGTAGGAAAGGCTTTGATGGCCTGGAAGATGCAAGGAAATGAGTGACAGAAAGAGAGTGGCAATGTGAGTGAGCAGGGTCAGCACAGACCAGGTCTGTGTCAGGGAGTTAGAATAAAAACTAACACTGGGAAGTGACAAGAGTTTCAAGCAGATGTTCTGCCCTGACCATTTGGTGGAAAGAGGTGCCACTCCAGGAGACAGGGAGACCAGAGGAGCAGATCTGAGAGGAGATGGTGAATTTGTTGGAGGGAAGAGACAGTTTGAGGTGCCTGGAGATTTGCATGTGGACAGCCCAGGAGGCATTAGATAGAGAGGTCCCAGGTGGTTGGAGTTGTGTGGCCTGAAGACAAGGGTTGGGGAATTAGTTTGAAGAACCCAGCTGAAGCCATGCTATGGATGCAATGCCCCAACGAGAACATGTGGATGAGAAGAGAAACCCTGAAATAGGTGAGAGAGCTTGCAGCCTGCCCAGATGACTCGCTGGAAAACTGTTACCAGATCCCTGAGCAGTAATGAGAGGAAATTGTAGATAGAAATGAGGAGTCCAAAGGGACACTTTTATGGCACTGGAATATTAGTTCTATGCCCTCTCCATGTCAGAAAGTTAATATTATTAATGAACTTGACTTGTTACATGTTGCCAATTCACTAATGAAATAAAAGCACTAACTTGATCTTTAAGGGGAAACTTTGAATTGGCCAAAATAACCTTTTCTCCTTATAAGCAAAAGAAAGTTCTCTGATTGTGCAACTGAGTACAAGGCCAGCCAATGTTAAATAATTTCAGATGGAACAACTCCACCCCCACTTTCGCTCTAAATTAATATATCACATGCGAGGTGGCAGAGTTGAGAAAGAAGGGAACTAAAAGAGGTGTCAGGAGGCCTGGGGCCTAATTATTGCTCTGTCACTGATAGGTGTTGAGACCTGAGATAAATTATTTCTCTCTGTCCCTCAGTTTTATCATCTGTGAAATTAAAAAAACAGGCTTGATGATGACTTCAGTCTCCTACAGTGTTATGATCCTACAATTCTAAAAAACAAATAGGCTAGTAGGCAGCTAACTTTCACCGAACTTCTATAATGTTCCAGACCCATATGGTCCTTATCTTATTGAATACACACAACATCTCTATGAGGCCAGCATTGTTGTTGCCAGTTTAGTAAAAACTGAAGGTCAAAAGAATTGGAGCTTCAGTGTCACATAAACCTGGGTTAGAATACTTACTGTGCCAATCATCAATGGATTGTTCCTGAGCTTTGTACTCATCCTTCATTGCCCAGCTTTGTCATGCAGGAGCCGGGCCCTGTGACCATGTCTCCTTTGCCAACTGGCATAAGGCTAAACTTTGTCAGTAGAGGGCACTGGAGGGCACTACAGGAAGGAGGGTCTTATCTTCCTGGCTCCCTGTGCTTTCTTTCCACTTGCTCCTGTGGTGAACAGCAACCAGGATGTAAAGGACACCCAATCTCAAAGGTGCTTACACCTCAGCAAGTGTCACTGGCACCCTAGAAGGCAGCTTCCCAGCAGATGTCAGCAGCACTCTCACTAGCAGCTTCTTGAGATGGGGGGCGGGGCGTCTTCATCACACTCCAGAAGATAGATCCCTAGAGAGTTTTGTGGGCACCCCAGAGGCTGGTTTACCACTGGGGGCACCTGAGCAAACCTCTCCGTTATGCAGTGGACTACAGTCACAACCTCTCCATTGAGGTCTGAATCTCAGCCTAGGAGTGGGGTTTTCTTCCAAATGTGTTTCTTCCTTACACATGAAAAGCAAATCTCTTGCTCTCCTTTATTCACAACTTTTCTGACACCAACCAGTTCTCCAACTCTCAGACACTGACTGGGCGTCCTACCATTTAATCATGACATAACTACCTGGAGTTAGCACTGACCCACAGGGTAAGGGCTCAGGCTGCACAAAACCACCTTATGACTTCGGATGCCAGTCATAGTCCCAGATTGTCACCTAGACTTCTGACCAACTAGCTATAACTTGGGGGTTCCCATAACCCTCTCTTAAATTTACCAGTTTATTATAAAGGATACATAATCACTCTATTATACACCTGAAACTAATATAATAGTGTATATCAATTGTAATTAAAAAACAAATTTAAAAATAAATTAAATTAAGGGCACAATAAAGGATACAGATGAACAGCCAGGTGAAGAGGCGTCGAGTGTGAGATCTGGGAGTGTCCTGAGCACAGGAGCATCTGGCCCATGGAGTTAGGGTGTGTCATCCTCCTGGCATGAGGGTGTGTTTATCAACCCAGAAGTTTTCCAAACCCCACAGTTTAGGGAATTTTTATGGAGGTTCCCTCACATAGGCAGGCAACTCCTCTCCCATCCCTGGAGGATAAGGGGTGGGGCTGATGTTCCAAGCTTGTAATCATGCTTGGTCTTTCTGGTGACCAGGCCCCATACAGGAAGGATCCCACCAAGAGTTGCATCATTAGAACAAAAGATGCTCTATCACTCAGAAAATTACAAGAGATTTAGGAACTCTGTAAGGCACTGCTATCTCCTCCATCACTCAGGAAAGTATAGGGCTTTTGGAGCTCCATGTCAGGATTCAGGGGCAAAAGACAGTATATATATTTCTTCTTATTTCACAGGTACCCTGCCACAACCCTGAAGGTAGAGACTGCAACTTAATTCTCTATTTCTGCATTCTTCAGTTTTATCCTTAGCCCTTCTCTGTAACTAGTTTATAATTCTTTATATTAAACTTTCCCTATTCAAATTACTGTATGGTTTCTATCTTCTAACTAGACCCTGACTGACAGGCTTAAAGAGAGTTACTTAACCTCTCTGAGCATCAATTTCTTCTTTGGTAAAATATAAATAATCCTATATAATAAAAGGCTAATATCCAAATCGACCGAATGGTAGAACAACCAGTTTCTATGATGCGCACTGACCACAAGGGTGCAGACACACAATGCCAGAGCTGCCCCTTGGTGGTCAGTGCGCTCCCACAGAGGGAATGCTGCTCAGCCAGAAGCTGGGGCTCACAGCTGGTGAGCACAGCGGTGGTGGTGAGAGCCTCTTCTGCCTCTGAGGCAGTCATACATCCCCTGAGGGCTCCTGGACTGCAAGAGTGTGCAGGCTGGGCTGAGGGACCCCCCACCCCAAGTGCACGAATTTCATGCACCAGGCCTCTAGTAATAATAATAATATCTCTCTTACTGAATTACAAAAAATAAAAAATAAATAAGAGCTGTTGTAATATACAGCACTTAGAAGAGCATTAGTTACAGTGCTCAATAGTTGAAACTGGTTTTGTTTCATTAATTTATACCCTAGTAAGTGGTGAATCTGGAATTGCACCTGGATCTAAATTATTCTAAAAAGTACTTTCTTTCCACAGCTGCATGTTAAAATATCCATCTCTTAAGAAACATGAGTTTTTAGAAAGCAGTCAGTATAGTGGTTAAGAGCTTGGGTTTTGGAAGCCAAAAAGTCTGAATCTGGTGCCAACATTTATCAATTGTGTATCCTGAGCAAGTTACTTAAGCTCTCTACACCTCAGCTTCCTGGTCTGTACAAAGGGATCATGGTAGCACCTGCCTCACAGGGCTATTTGAGATTGGGAGGGTTATTATGCAAAGTGCTCAGCTGGTGCCTTGCCCAGAGCAAGAGTTCAACAGTCAGTATCATTTGTCTTACTTCCCTTGCACTCATCATGGTGGCTGGAGCATAATAAGCATGCAATAGATGTTGCTGGCATTGGTGCTGGTGTTGTTGAATATATTCAGCAAGTTCTTTGAATAAATAAATAAAAGCATGTGGAAGAGCCAACTGATAGAGAAATTTGCTTTTAAAATGTTGGGGGCTAGAAAACATGCAAAAGCACTATGTAGAATGCCCTCCCCTTGCACGAAGCCCATGGGCTCAGGGCAGCAGCCCAAGAACCTGGAACTTCTCTCCCAGAAGGCAAGAGGCCACCAAGGCAGTGTTGCCAAGGCAGCCCAAGCCAGGAACACACAAACAGAGCAATCTGACCTTGGGAGAGAGATCATGTTCTGCTTAAGGATGTGTGAAGTGGTGCCTCCAGTGAGGATGAGGGAGGGCATGAAGCAGGGCAAGCAGTCAGGAGGCTTTTGAGGAGCAAAAACCCACACCCAGAGCCAACCTGGACATGTAATAACAGTAAGCACTGTTTGCCAAGCCACTGCCTGGGCCACCACTGTGCTAGGCCCTTTACCCACTCCACTCATTTTTCACACTCCTGAGGGATGGGTATTAAATCTGGTGGCTTCTACTCCAGGCAGCTCTGGGCTATGACTGAGAATCTGTGACCTTGGACAAGGTCCTTCACCTCTCTGAGGTGTTCTGTAAAGCAGAGAAATGACAGTGCCTACCTCACACAAGAGAAGAAGGAGAGACAACATTCAATAGTAAACTTCAGCCTCCCTTTGCAAAGCTTCCTCAGTCTGAGCAAAAGCTGAGGCAGGAAGTGGAAGCTCACCGGGAGAGTATGGCCTCCGAAAGTAGCTCTGAGTTCACATTCAGGCCTAAACACATTCAAGAATGTTCTCTGGATAAAATTGGCTCTCGGCCAAACTGGGGGGTAGAGGGAGAATAGTAGCTAACTTTTATTGAGCACTCTCTGTCCTCGGCAAGACTCTGAGCTCCCTAAGGTTGGAGTCTATTCAGTGTGTCTGCCTCCCATTTGTCTGCCCAAGACAGAGCCTAGCACAAGTGGGGACCAAAAGCCCTTTTAATCTTTGTCTTTTAGAGGCTTTGAGGTCTTGTCAAAGTAAAGGCAGAGGCATTAAAAGGGACCTAAGAAGGTGAAACAATTATTAAGACCCCAATTCCCATGTTATCACATGTAGTCATGAGCACAGCCCTAAGGGACATGGATTACTACTCCCACCCTCCTCATTAAGGAAAATGAATCACCCAGCCAATGTGGCTCAGTGGTTGAGCATAGACCCATGAACCAAGAGGTCTCTGGGCTATATCCTTAGTAGGGGTCATGCAAGAGGCAGCCCATTGATGTCTCTCTCATGGATGTTTCTATATCTCTATCTCTCTCACTCCCTCTCTCTCTAAAATCAATAAAAACATATTTTTTTAAATAAAAGGAATTAACATTTATGGGGCAGCAATTATGTACTTGGTGCTCTGCTAAGTCATTTACAGTTATCCTCATTTTATATTTATTCTTTAACTGAGACTTAATGAAGAAAAATGACTTGCCCATACTCCTGAGTAATAACTAATCCTACGTAATCCCAAAGCTGGGATTAATCCCAAGGCCCATGCCTTTCATCTGTCCATTTAAAGCACAGTGCCTGGAACATCATAGGTGTGCTGCCCCTTCCCACCCCATGGCATTCCTAACCCTGAAAGTCCAGAAGCAGAACCGTGAGGAGTGAAGGATGGGTAAAAGGGCAGACATATCCCCTCCCCACTCCAGGTCCTTCAGGCCAAAGCCTGGCCTGAACCAGGGGAAAATTGAGTCCCAAACTGGAAAGGAGATTGAAGCTTGAAAAGACTAACTGGCCAGAGACACTCAGGGCTATCAGACATTCTGAAGGCAGCGATTAGAGGGAAAATAAATGTGTCCCATGCTGGTATCTCTCTAAGACCTACTCTTTGGTGTACTAGTTATAAAAGCATGGGGCCCATATGACAGGAGAGGCATGGGGTTCTAGAGAGGGATGGAGCAGAGGCTCAAAGCCCAGCCACATGGGGTCAGAGAGCTCCCTGAGGAGATTCACAGGATGAACCATTGGAGACAGCCTTCCAGGCAGAGACCTGGTGTGGAAACAGAGAGACATTTACAAGAGAAGTGAGTGTGAAAGGCTGGAGAAGTGGGAAGGCACCAGATCATAAAGGCCCTCGTCGGTCAAGGTGAGGAGTCTGGACTTTACTCCAAGGACAAAAGAGAACCTTTGCTGGGTTTTATACTGGAGAATAACAATCTGATTTGACTTATACAACATAGTCTAGTCTTGAGGTATGAAGTAGAGATTGGAGAAGTGAAGTTGCAAACTCTAGAAGCCTATGAAGAAAGTTAAGCAATGACGGTGGCTTGGACCAGGGACAATGGAGATAGGATGGGAGTGTGTGAAAGGATTTCAAGGAGTTCAGCAGTCATCTGTGGTGAAAGGGTCATCACCTATAATTTAGCCAGAGGAAATCCAAGACATCAGGATGAATCTGTGTCACACTTGATCCAAAGATGTGCTTGACTAAGGGGACCCTTGGCTGGCAGTATGGCCTTGCCCCTGACCAGTGATGTTGGAAGCTTTGGAACATGGAGCTGGGAGGGAAGGGAAGTGGCCCAATGACTGGACCAAGGGCGGTATCTGGCAAAGGCGCCATCTAGTGGCTGATATGTAAAAATGCAAAGATTGCTTAGCCAAATCCCTCATTTTACAGCTGAGGATACTAGGACTAATGTGTAGTGGCTGAAGCACAGTCTCCAATAGCCAGCAGACCTGGGTTTCATCCTGACTTTGCCAATGACTCACTGGAGAAGTCACTTGACCTCTGTGAGCCTAGATTTGCCCATCGGTAAAGTGGGTATAAAAAGACTTCTCTGTCAGGAGTTTTGCAGGGGACTTAAGTAAATTACTGGTAAATCACCAAACACAGTCCATTTACTTACTTAGTCCTTGGAAATGGGAGATGTGAACAGACCTGGAAGATACTCAGAAGTTAGGAAGAACAGGAATTGGTGATGTTGGGGGGGTAAATAAAGGGCAGAGGCCCAGATGATGCTCAGATTTAGGATGCGGGATCCCTTCCACAGGAACCCCAGGTTCCAGGAAACTGAGCAATACTCCACTCCTCCTTTCCTCATCACCAGAAATTCCCCAGAAGACTGGGGTCCCATAAAAATTAAAATAAGAAAAACAACATTCATCGAGCATTTGCTACATGGCAGCTGAGGACTTGACATGTATTAAGGTCGTTTAAAGCTCACATCCACCTGTGAGGAAGCAAGTAGTATTATCCCATTTTATAAGTGAGAAAACTGAGGCTTGGGGGGGGGAAGCAGCTCACTCAGCCCTCCTGGCAAAAAAAAGTGGCAGATCCAGGTCTCAAATCCGGACCTGACACTGGCCCACCTGAGCAGCTGAGGTTGCAGACACTTTTGCTGGGAGCACCCGGCCCTGCTGCTCCACACCCTCCACTGGGCGGTCTAGCCAGTTGGCAGATGACTGATTTAGTGGGGAGGCTCAGTAGAAACAGCCGGGTGCCTGAGTGAATTTGTGACCCCACAACCAGGTGTTTCTGCTGCCTGCTGACAGCACCTGGATTACGTGTGGCAGGAAGAGGAACAGGCCTGGGTCTTTTGACATGAAATCGCAGCACCAGCCTGCTTCGGCTCTCAGGGATCTCCTCCTGCTCTCAAAAGTTTGTGGTCCCCAACAGCCTTGCTCCACAATGGTGGTCCGTAGACCAGGAGCCTCGACACCACCTGGGAGCTCATTACAAATGCAGAACCTCAGGCCCCACTGGACTTTCTGAAACAGAATCTGCATTGACATCAAGATCTACAGGGGTTTGGTGTAACAGGAGACACAGGAGAAAGAGCACAGGCCCACAAGTCCAGACACCGAGGTAAGAGTCCTGACCAGCCACTGAGAGGCTGTGACCTTGGGCAAGTTTCTTCTCCTCACTGAGCCTCAGTTTCCTCATCTGTAAAATGAAAGTACTTAGACCAGATACTCTCTGAGGGGACACCAGCCATTGGAAGGAACAGAGGCCTGGGAAGTCACACTCAAGCTCTGTGAATATTTTAACTAAGTAATTAACACCACAGATTTGTACTGAGCACCTACTATGTGCCGGGTACTCTAGGCCCTGTTGATACCAGTGATAAACAAGTCCTTGCTCTAATGAAGTTTATATTAACTAATGAAATGGGATTAAAACCCCACCTCTACTCCCTAAAAGCTGTGTGATTTTTGTAACACAATTTAACTTTACAAGTATCTAGCTTTCTCACCTATAAAATAATAATAAGAGCAGCTAACAATTATTAAGCACTAATTATTTAATGTCAGGCACTATTCTGAACACACGGATTCCCTGGGAGGCCGTATATAGCATGAGTCCCAGTCCCCTCGAAAGCTGTGTGACTTTGGGGCAATCATTTGACCTCTCTATGCCTGGGATCCCGATGCTGTGAGTGCCCCCAGGTGCCCTTCAAGGAATGAAGCACTGAGTGCCCCTCAAGACAGCCCACAGCTGTCAGCCCTCTTTGGGGATGGCCTTGGCTAAAGAAAACTGCCTCACCTAAGTTCACGCTCGCATCCAAGGTCCAATCAATACAGGGGTACAAAGCCCAGTCCCCTCACCCCAACTTGGACCAACTGAAGAACCATCCACACTCCAGAGCACCCCGTGGGGATAGCTGAGATCCTGACTGAGGCCATGTCACAGCTTAGCATCTCCCTCCTGCTCTCCTTCCCCAGATGCTGGTCCTAAGAGCACTCCCTCATAAACAGCCTGCATGCCCATCTCCTCTGAGTTGGCTTCCTGAGCAACTTAGCCAGCCAGTGTCCCACCTCTACAGTGGGGATGAGAGCAGCGCCTGCCTAGTAGGGCTTTTGTGCCCCCATCGAGCTCATTCGCTCAGGAAAGAGCCCCTCCAAAAGCACATCTACTCTGTGTCTGCAATAAATGTTTGTGGGGCAAAGAAAGGCAGTCAGATTGGCCCAGAATATTTGAAATAGGTATGGCATGGAGGTGAGAAAAGAAGGAATTTGGAGTTGTTTTCCTTTAACTATGTAATTAACACCACAGATTTGGGGCCTGGTTCAGTAATTAATATTTAATTAACTAATGAAATGGGATTAAAACCCTGCCTTTTAGAATGCTGCAAATGCATGAACTTATGTCGAAGCAGTTGCACTCCTGAAAGCTTCTCCTGCAGTTAAAGCAGACTTATTATGAGGTTATTCATTATCACAGTGTTTGTAATAACAAAAGATTAGAAACAACCCAAAGGATAATCAATGAGAAACTTAGTAAAAAAAAAAAAAAAGATACATTCCTACAATGAAATATTTTGATACTATAAGTGAAAAAGAATAATTTAGTATGTGCTGTTATTAAAAAAATCTCAAGATATACTGCCTACTGAAAAAAATAAGTGCAGAACAATGGTGAACTGTGCTAAGTAAAAAAAAAAGTGCAGGACTAGTACTCTATGTTAGTGTACTTCATGCGTGTATGTTCATAAAACATCTCTGGGCAGAAAAACAAGAAACGAGCAATGGTGGATGCTGGTGAGCAGCATGAATTAGCAGATGGGAGAAAGAGGTAGATGGGAAATTTTCACCTGAATGTCATTCTATACTTTTTTTCATTCCGTTACATGTTTGTTTCTGGTGAATAAAAAATAATAATTTATGTGACCAGATCAGTCTAGTAATGGCATTAGGCCTCAGGGCAGAGCTTAACTTTCCTGTTTGCTTCTGGAGTTCACACCTTGGTGAGAAGCTGCTCCCTGAGTGAGTGAGCCCCAGCCTCCTGCTTCGGGGAACCTCATTCTATACTTGTTGATGTTTAAACCTGTTCCCTGGTCAAAAAAATAAAGGAGGAAGAGTAGAGAAAGAGCAAGCCCTCTCCGATGTTTTCATCCCATCCAGGCCCCTAACAGGGACCAATGTCAACCCCTGCCCCCATTTGTACGGCACTATGTAATTAACACCACAGATTTGGGGCCTGGTTCAGTAATTAATATTTAATTAACTAATGAAATGGGATTAAAACTTGGCCTCATTCCAAGTAAACTCACTTCTCTTACAGGATCACCGATGCATAGATGTACAGAAAGGATGGATCTCTTTCCACAGTTAAGAAACTAGAGCTTAGCAAGAATAAGTGACTTGCCCAAGAACATATAGGCAGTAAATGTTTTCAGGTAAAAGTAAGAGATTTGATTTAAAATACAGTATCTTGAACAATAAAGGGTTTATTAAGCCACATAGCAGAGGTCAGGAAGTAAGGGGAAATTCTACGTTTGGTGACTCAGGGGCAGGAAGACGTCATCAGGGCTCAGGGGCCTCATGTCCCTGTGTTTTGCTTTCTCAGCACATTGCCAAGGTCTCTCCTCCTGGTCACAGATGGCTGCAGCAAGGGCTGCTTAAGGACACATTATCCAAAAAAAGAGGACATTTATTCTTGTGAATCTCTTCTATGGCAATGAAATCCTTTCCCAGAAGCCCCACCTCGATTTCCCTCAGGTCCTATTGACTATATGATTAGTTCATATGTCCACACCTAAACCAGTTACTGACAAAGAGTTCAAGACTGCCCTGGACGGCTTAAACCAATCATGATTTATCCTCCTGGGTATGAGAATAGAGCCATCTCCCCTAAGCACCTCATACCCCCAAATTGAAGAGACATTAGCAAGGGTGGAATAAGGAATGACTATTATGCAGGCACCTAACAATATCGGTCCAGGCAGTAAATGATGGCATCTCAACACAAAGTTGGACATGACCTGGTTAACCTAGGTCATTAACAAAACTCATTATTCAGTAAACCTTTGCTGAGTACCTACTATGTGCAAGGCAATATACACAGGGTACCAGGGATTCTGAAACAAAAGGCATGATCCTTTAAGGCCTTTCTCACAGGAATACAGACAAGTAAACAAGCAAGTCCAACCCGGCATGGCCAGAACCATGAGGAAAAGAGGAAGGGAGGGAGAGGCAACTGGCCAGTTCAGAAGGTTAAGGGCAGATTTTCAAGATGTTCTAGTGGCTAGGGCTGGTAAGGAAGCCTCTCAGTGATTTGCTCCAGGGTTCCACAGCATCCCTTGTGATTTCCCTCCACCCTGCCAGAGCATCACAATGGTTTCTTTATTAATGTCTTGATGTACCCTAGTTTGAGAATGCTGTCCATTTCCTGACGGGTGCACAGGCTAGTCCTTGAACTTCTGAATTGTGCACTCTGCTGTAACCCGGGTGAGCTGGGACAGACACTGACGGCACCCCTTCTAAAAGCTAACCAGGACCACCAAGCTAAGCAGCTAACTTTAGGATCCCAGCTAATTCAGGACCCACCAGCTAACTTGAGGATTGGCCCAGTAACTTTGGGATTCGCTGACAGTCCCCACACTATGGCCAAAGTGACTTCTCAGGCACCGAAACTGGGTGGTGCCCACACAGTCTCTAGCCCCGGCAGCCACCCTGCAAGGCTTGCGGACTCACTCCCATTTTACAGACCAGAAACTAGGGCCCGAAGAGTGGAGATCAGAACTGGTTCATGAGGCTCTTTCCCTCCAACCTGCTCCCCTCTAACAAACCTGCGCTGGATGGCTGGGCCGCAGCAGGGTGATCTGAAAAGTGGCAAGACTCAGAGTGGAGAAACCGGCTTGAATGGGGCATTCTGCAAATGAGGCAGTTTGGGGCAATATGACATACAGCTCTTAGGCAGAAGGGGCTGGGAGGGGTTATATAAGATTTCAGGGCAGGTATGGGATGATCCAGAGCAGGTATGGGAAACACCTGGCATTTTCACCTGCCTGACATCCATTTCTCCTCCTTGTCCTTAGGCACCCTTATTTCCCTTTGACTTCTAACTGTTCCCAGTCCAACTGGTTCAAATAGAGGGCTCCACCCTGTCTCAGGGGTTTCTGCCAATGAGATCCTGAGGAGGGAATGGCCTTTCCTGTGAGTGGTTCAGGTTGGGCACATGACTGGAGTTAGTAGAACTGAGAATCAGCATGAGGGCTTCTCCTAAAGCCAGGGCGGGAAGCCCCAGCTGGCAGAACCAGAGCCAGGAGCTGCTGGCACCAACTTTCCCTCACTTGGGAAGCTCCTGCCTGGAATGCAGCAAATGCAAAGGAGCCCAGAGTTAAAAGAAGAAAAATTCTGCCATTTCAGCACAACCTTGGACCTTTCAGTGAAAGAGGCCAACACAATTCCTTTTGTGCTTAGTCCAATTTGAGTTTCTAATGCATGCAACTAAGAATCCTGACTAATGTAGAAAGTCTTAAACTCCATCAAAGATTTGAGGTACAGATCAGGAAACTGAGGCAAAAACTCAGGTGTATGGGACAACAGAAAGAGAGCTGCAATTCCCAGCATAACTAATAGTTAAGTGCATGGCCTCTGAAATCATGTGACTGGGTCTGAACCCAGGCTAGACTATTGGCCATGGGAAGCACTGTCTCTGCCTCAGTTTCCCCATCTGTGTGACATATATTCAAAAGAGTACCTTCCTACTAGGGTTGTTGGAAGGATCAAATGGACTAGCACAGAGGTCGGCAAACTGCGCCTCGCGAGCCACATGCAGCTCTTTGGCCCCTTGAGTGTGGCTCTTCCGCAAAATACCACAGCCTGGGCGAGTCTATTTTGAAGAAGTGGCATTAGAAGAAGTTTAAGTTTAAAAATTTGGCTCTCAAAAGAAATTTCAATCGTTGTACTGTTGATATTTGGCCCCGTTGACTAATGAGTTTGCCGACCACTGGACTAGCACATGTGAAGCCCTTACAACAATGACATAAACATTAGGTGTTGCCATCATCCTAAGGCACACAGGCAACCCCAGACTTATTCCAGGCTGTCCCCACCCACAGAGGTAAGACCTCTGAGGCTGGGGAGCTGGACTGGAACCTGGGTTAGAAGCCTCAGCACTGACCAGCTCCCATGGGATTGGGGCCCCCAGCGGACAAACTCGGGGAATCCCTAAACTGTCCAGTGCAAACCTCAGATCGGGCTGCCACTGCAGAGCCTGCTGGAAGCCCTTCTATGACCACCACCCCATTGTTGGAATGTTCCTTTCATGACCACTTGCAGCCCCAGAAAGGCAGGTGTAAGGCCAGGACCCAGCCCCTGTCCCTGCCTGTGAGAGCCGTGGCCAGGCTGCCAATCAGTTTGTATTTGTGGTGCTATGCCCAGAGGTAAAATGGGATGTCTTTGGTTGTTTAGAAATGAAATTGTGAAAAAGATAAAAAAAGAAAGGAAGGAAATTGTGGATTTTTTTATTGAATTAAAAGTACCCCTGACCAAGAAAGAAGAAAAAATGTGTAGTGAGAAAAATTCCTGGAGCAGAAGTCAGGAGGTCCAGGCTCCAGTCCAGGTCTGTCACTGACTCACTGTAGAATCATGGCTGGTCTCTTCTCCTCTCTGGACCCCAGTTCCCTTGACTGTAGACTCCTGGGTGGGAAGCAGCTGGAGGGGAGAGGAAAGGCCATTGGGTTCAGCAGTCTTGGTGTCCTCCTTCCCATTCCCTTTCACCACAGAGACTAATAGCTTTGTAATCTGAGAAAATGAACTTCCTTCAATCCTGGCACTGGGGTATCTTGCCCTGTGCTTTCTCACCATTTGCTTTCCCCTCTTTGTGAGTCTCTCATTAACCCACAGCTGTGCCCTTTCTTAGAACCTACTTGTTGATAATATTAATAAATGGCCAACATTTGTATTAGCCCTTTGCAATTTAAAGCTAACTTCACATTGTTTGTTTATCCTGAGATTAACGGAAGCCTATAGTCATGTCATCCTAATGACTTACCCCTTCTCTATTTGCAATTGCTTATTTCCTTGTCTTCCTTGTGAAGGAAAATCTTTAGGACTGTGAGGGCTGCTTCTATCTTAATTGCCTCTGTACCTCAATGGTAAAGCACAATGCTGTTGTATGGTAGACTCTTAACACATTGCGGACCAGTAGTTTTATTGCTAGCTTTACCCAGTGGCCAGATAAGTTTCTATTGAACGAGTACAAAAAACTTTTTACATAAATGTTAAAGGCACACTTTAAAATTAAATACCCATTGCATTTTGAAGTTATTTATTACATGTTCTTACAAGCTAATATCTTTTTAAAGTATGATACTTTGTAAAACACTGTGTAATAAATACTAGAGGCCCAGTGCACGAAATTTGTGCACAGGTAGGGTCCCTAGCAGCTGCCGGCCGCCGGCCAGGGCCTCCCTTCATTCTGTGCCACCCCCTGGTGGACAGTGCACGTCATAGCAAGCAATCAAACTCCCGGTTGGTCAAACTCCCGAGGGAACACTTTGCATATTAGGCTTTTATATATATAGATATGTTGAGCAAATCAGCCAGGCCCACAGCTGGTTGAATATGGAGCTTGAGAAAGAAGGAGGATCCCTCTCCTAGTGAGTGGCACCACTGCCCCCTGGTCACCTCAGGGACAGCAGACCTGGAGATAGGAAAGGAAGAGCAGTGGTTAGAGGACCCAGTCAGGCATCACTGTAGTTTCTCCAAACTCATGACATGAAGATCAGTGCTCAAGTAATGCTTTTGTGGGAGCTGAATCTGATCATTCCACAGCCTATAACACTGAATCAGATAGGCCTGCTATATTTTGTTGCCAGAAAATCATCTGTGACAACTTAGGCAAGTTAGGGGAATATTTGGGCTCAGATAAAGCTGGGGGGAAAGTTCCATAAAAGTTTCAAGAAGAAAAAAGAAAAATGAGCTCCATTGAAGCGAAGGTTCCTGGCCCAGGTCACTTCTGCAAATAAAACCCCATGAATGTTTAGTCATGTTGGTCAATTAGCTTAAAGGAGCATTTACTACACCTCCCAAATGCTTTCTCCTTTGGAGGGGGGAGGACTTTAATTAAAAGGCCAGAGGGGGTCTGGCACAGAGAATGACAAATGGGAAGGGATCACCTTAGAGAAGCCATTGGCCCAGAAACAGAGAAATTGGGCTGGCTGGGATGTTCAGCATTTATTAAAATTCCCAAAGTGTGAACTCACGCCTGAGTCAGACTGTCAGTGGGCTGCCTGGGGAGGAGAGTGGGGCCCATAATAAATTCTACAGCTACATGTCTCACCACAAATTCTAGTTCCAAGACTGAGGCTGAGGCAGAGAAGGCAGGAAACCAAAGTTTGCATACGGAGCCTTAGGACAGCAGAATGCTAGTGCAGAGCAGGACTTGCCTTGGTGGGTCATCCTAGCATGGGTGGGCTCAGAACGCAGGCATGTCTAGGCCTCACCCAACAACTAGCCTAAGGGGAATAAAGAAAACCAACCATGGGTTGCATGGCTGTGTCCTAAGCAGGAAGGATGCTTGTTATTTGGAGCCAGGGGACACCTGAAGAACCTTTGTAGGCCCTCCTTTGTCAGTCCATCCCATAAATGCCAGCGCTCCAAGCATTTGGTCTTGGCCCACTTCTCTCACAGTTACTCCTCTCCAGCTCGAACCTCATTCATTGGACCCAGACTCATACTGCAACCTGTCTGCTGGACTTCCCTTCCTGGGTGCCTCAGAGGCCCTTCAATGAATCTCCAAACCAGATTCATTTTCCTACATATCCCATACACTGCTCATCCCCAGAGGACCCTCTGTGAATGAGTAGCAGCACCCTCTGTGAATGAGTAGCAGGACCCTCTGTGAATGAGTAGACACCTGACCCAAAAAGCTGGATATTGGCCTCTACCCATTACTCACCAAATCTAGTTCTGTCTCTTAAATGGGTCTCAAACCCCTCACCACCTCCTACCTAGACTGCCTGAGAAGCATGAAGGTATTTCCCTGCACATCCTGGGGTAGGTCCAGCCAATGACAGCAACTCAGAGACCATGGATGGTTCCGTTTGCTTCACCTCTTGTTAAACTGCAAATGTCCTTCCTCAGGCTTGAATCCTAAAACCAAGCTAACTAAGCCAGCTCTGACAGGACTCAAGATACTAACTCTTTGCCCTTGTTCCTCCCAGCTGGGACTCCTGAATTGATCTTGACCTGGAATCCCAACACCTCCCACTTACTCTGCCCCAAATTCTTCAGGTACCAACATGCCTCTTACTCCTCATCCTCACCCTCCCCCAGCTCACTCTGAGCTGCTCTGTAGAGCCTCCTCAGTGATCTCCAAGCCTAGGTTAGGAGCATTCTCTATGTCCTCGTAGCCTTAAGCATGTCCCTATCACCACATTCATCTCACTGTATTAAATTTCCTGGTCACTTGTATAATTGGCTCTTTAGAAAGGGCCACTTAAAATGATGTTAGTTTCTATTATATCTAGAATGAAGGCAGCAAGTCACTTTAGAGAAAATCACTTGTGTGCCCAAATCAATGGTTTAACACAGTGGTCGGCAAACTCATTAGTCAACAGAGCCAAATATCAACAGTACAACAATTGAAATTTCTTTTGAGAGCCAAAATTTTTAAACTAAACTTCTTCTAACACCACTTCTTCAAAATAGACTCGCCCAGGCCGTGGTATTTTGTAGAAGAGCCACACTCAAGGGGCCAAAAAGCCGCATGTGGCTCGTGAGCCGCGGTTTGCCGACCACTGGTTTAACACATTAAAAGTTTATTCTTCCTTAATGCTATAGCCCAGTACAGGTTGGTCAGGGCTCTGGGTGCTCTGTGCATTATCCAGGAACCCAGACTCCTTCCATGTAGGTCCTTGGAGTACTTTCCATATAGCCAGCTGGTGAAGAAAGAGAGAGCAAGGATCGAATGTGGACCAGTTCCAGAAGCCATGCAATTACTTCCACTCACGTTCCCCTGGCCAGAGTCATTCCCAGTCATAGGACCACATCTAGCTTCCAGGGAGTCTAGAAATAGAGTTGAAGACAAAAACATGAACTTTGGTGAACACTAGCATTTTCTGCCATGCCTAGCAATGTTTAGCAAGCAAGATTTTTGTCCATTTGATCAGTAACCAAGGTTAACCTTGGGACAGAGAATTATTCACCCTTGAAGAATCCTGGTCAGTAGCAGCAAGAAAACTCCCTTCACTGCAGATCCCCTCTCTAAGCACCTGGCAGCCACCAGAGCTTCTCAAAGCAAGCCATTTCCTACGGAGGTGGGCACCTCCTGCCTTAGAGAGCAGGGTTTGAAGCCTGGTCTCTTGTGATGACCTAGGAGACACCAGGACCAGGCCTCCCCATACACACAGTAGTGAGTATCCAGGGAGTCTACTGGGGTTACTAGAGGAGAAGGAATGTACTTCTTTTAATAAAAGCAGGAGGAAGTTAGAGAGAAGCTTGCACTCCATACACTACTAGGGAGTGCATATCTGCAGCCCAAACTGTGAAATCAATCCCTTTAGTTATATTAGTTGATCTTTTCAGCTAAACTCTGACCGACTCAGAGGCATAATCTCTGTCTTATTTATTCTACTAGAGGCCCGGTGCACAAAATTTGTGCACGGGGTGGGGGGGTGTCCCTCAGCCCAACCTACACACTCTCCAATCTGGGACCCCTCAGGGGATGTCCAACTACCTTTCACAATCCAGGACTGCTGGCTCCCAACTGATCACCTGCCTGCCTGATTGCCCCTAACCACTTCTGCCTGCCAGCCTGATCACCCCCTAACCACTCCCCTGCCAGCCTGATCAACACCTAACTGCTCCCCTGCCAGCCCAATCATCCCCAACTGCCCTCCCCTGACAACCCTGTCACTCCCAAATGTCCTCCCCTGCATATTCCCTCTTTATTAGATAGGGTTTTTTCTTTAACATATTGGACTGCCCTAACTGGTTTGGCTCAATGGATGGAGCATTGGCCTGCAGACTCAAGGGTCCCAGGTTCAATTCCGGTCAAGGGCATATACCTTGGTTGGGGGCACATACTCAGTGGGGAGTGTGCAGGAGGCAGCTGATTGATGTTCCTCTCTCATAGATGTTTCTAGCTCTCTATCCCTTTCCCTTCCTCTCTGTAAAAAATCAATAAAATATATATTTTTTTAAAAGAAACATTTAAGATTCCTCCATATCTGCCTGGCCGGTGTGACTCAGTGGTTGAGACTCCAGGCTGCCGCTGCTGAGAGGGGATAACGCTGTAGGGGTGCATGCCCCTCCCAGGCTGAGACCCCAGCCCAGGCTGCTGCTGCTGGCAGGAAATCATGCCATGGGGGTGCACGCCCCTCCCAGGCTGAGACCCCAGCCCAGGCTGCCGCTGCTGGCAGGGGATTGCACCATGGGGGTGCACACCCCTGCCAGGCTGAGACCCCAGCCCAGGCTGCCGCTGCTGGCAGGGGATCAGGCCGTGGGGAGTGAATTTGTTTTTGTTTTTTATAAAGGGTCAGGAGGGCCTCTGGGCAGCATTCCGCCAGGCCACTTACTCTGCAGGCTCTCAGCGGCAGCCCTCCCTGAGACTGGGGGACTCCGGCGGGGCTGAGAGGACTGGGCACCGCCATCTTGTGGCTATGGGTGCCGCCATTTTGTTGTGGAGTGATGGTTAATTTGCATATTACTCTTTTATTAGATAGGATAACTTCAGTTCCTGGGGAAGAATCTGGCATGGAATGGTCACAAATCCAGCTCCTCCCTGGACCATACTACCCAGAATCTGCTCTGGGAAAACTGGCTCCATTAAGCTAAGACAGGGCAATAGAACACTCGCTCACAACCTGGCTCCATTTTCCAGTGGAGTCACCAGAGGTACAACTCTAGAGGTGTCACTAAACTCAGTCCCTTTGATTATTGCCTGCTAAGGGCAAATAGAAACAAGAGTTATTGGCCAAAATACAAGTTGCAACATGATCAGGTTTAGATATTTCTGGATAAAGGAGAGAAATAATATAGGGCTTTAGTAAGCCCTATATTAGGTATGGTGCACTCATTCGGTCATTTAATCTCATAACAACTATATTAAATAGATTCTTGGGTGCCCACTTTGCAAGTAAAAAAACAGAGACTCAGCAAGCATAAGTAACTTTCCTAAGGTCTCTCAGCAAGAGAATGGTTGGATCAAGATTTGAACTCCAATCCTTCTCCTTCAAACCTGACATCTTCACACACACACACTGTGATGCTTGCTCCCTCCCACCAACAAAAGCAGCTAAGCATGAATCCCAGCTGAGGGGTCAGCACAACTGGGAAAGCAAGGGGGTTGGGTGTTGCTTCAGGAAAACTAATCTGTGAGAATGACAGGAGAATGCAAAAAGGAAAGCGCATTTGTTGAGGGCCAGCAGTGTGCTAGGCATGGACTTAACACTCTTCCATGGATTATCTCATCTAATCCTCACAAAGGCCACTAAAAGAGGGACAATTATCTCCATTTTACAGAGGAGAACACTGGGCACAGAGCAGTGAAGTAACTTAGCAAAAGTTGCAAACTATAATGGAGCTGAGATTGAGACACTATCTACCTAACTCAAGACACGCTGAAAATTCCATGCCCTGGCCCATGTCCTCTGCCCCTCTCAGCCTCATTGTGTAAAATCCAAGACACTGCCCAGCCAGAGTGGCTCAGTGGTTGAATATCAACCTATGAACCAGGATGTCAAGGTTTGATTCTTGGTCAGGTCATATGCCCAGGTTGTAGGTTCGATCCCCAGTGTGGGATGTGCAGGAGGCAGCCAATCAATGATTCTCTCTCATCATTGATGTTTCTCTCTCTCTCTCTCTCTCTCTCTCTCTCTCTCTCTCTCTCTCTCTCTCTCTCTCTCTTTCCCTTCCTCTCTGAATCAATAAAAATAGGTATTTTTAAAATCCATGATGCTGACTGCTAACCCAAAAGGTCTATGAAGGCAAAAAGTCAGTGTTTGGCTAGAGCCCAGCCCTCCTCAGCGGCTCTGGACTCAAAGAGGGTGTGTCACAGTTAATACTTGGAGCAACAGTCCTGAAGCCTGAGAGCTTGGGGAAAAGGCAGGACAGATCCTGGCCCTTCTCCGCATCTCAGGCCCAGCCTCTTGCAATGGAAGCACTTGTACTGCCCCAGAGCCAATCCACAGGTGTGTTGTACTTTGGGAGGAAAAAGCTGCAAAGATAAACAAGGAATAGAACTCAACAATACATAAAGGCCCAAGTGACAAGACTTGCTGTCATTAAGGCGACTGCCTGTCATGAGGATGCTGGCTTGCTAAAAGCTGTTTCAAATGCCACCTCCTTCAGAAAGCCCCTCAGGGCAGGAATCCCTCTCTCCTGCACCTGCACTCTGTTGCACCATTAGCTTAGACTGTATCATATTTCTTCCCAAAATGAATCTACTTCCTCACTGAATTGTATTCATATTGAAAGCAATGACCCTGCCTTCTTTTCAGTAATTAAAATGAACTAGTGGCCATGATTTATTGGGTGCTCACTGCAACCCACATGTTCTACAATCATTGTCTCTCCTGTAATACGCATGACAATGCATTTGTCTCACCAGCCTGGAAACTCATGTCAGGAAGATCACCCACAGGGTGAGGGTCCAAACCCAGATCCAAGACCAGACTCATTCCAATATACTATGACAATGCGCCTAGTATTTACTGGAAAAGTATTTGTTCAATATTTGTGAATTTGTGGTTTTCAACCCCATCACCTGCATGTCAACTAAAACTGAACATGATAGTACATCATGTCTATCCCTGCACAATAAACCACCCCAAATCTTAGTGTCATGGAACAACAACCATTTTCTTAGCTCCCAATTCTGAAGATGGGGAATTCAGGCAGGATTCAGGGGGACCACTCCTCTCTACTCCACATGGAGTCTGTTTCCCCCTCATGGCCTCTCTCTCTGTGTTGATACTCTGGACTTCTTGCATGAAAATATGTTTCCCTCCGAGTGAAAGCAAAAGCCTTCTTTAAATGCTTTTTAAACCTCAGGATGTCAATTCTGCCGCATTCTATAGACCTAAGCAAGCCACACGTGCAGCCTAGATTCCAGAGTGGGGAAATGGACCTCACCCCTTGGGAGGTACATGTGAGGTCCCATTGCAAAGCAATGTGAACCTAGGAGAAATAATCCACCAGGGGCCTTTTTTTTTTTTTTTTTTCTTAGCAATCTGCCAGATAACAAATGACAGATTCTGATCAGAGCATAGAGCCGCAGGATTAACTGTCGGCTCCCTTAAAGAAAGGGAGATAACACCAGTTCTGATCTGGAAATCAGAGCAGCGCTGCAGCGGATCCAGGACTTTGCAAGGGTTTTCTCGTTTCTCTGCTTTGGCCAGGGTTTGCTATGATAGTCATCACATCCACTTTCCAAAGACATCCACAAACATTACTGCTTGTACAGAATTGAACGGGCTCTAAATTAAACCCTCTTGCCAACCAGGGCCTTTGTTGTGGCAGGAACAATCTGAAGAGGGCACCACTGCCACCAATTCTGGACCCTGGACACTGTCACTGGCACCACCGTGGCCCCCACTGGACATGAGGCACAAAGCAGGCACCGCTGGCACCAGATTAAATGCGAACTTGCCCCTGAGTCACTCTCTCCAGATTCAGAGCACTTAAAGTGGATATCTCGTTATCTGGAAATTTTACTATGTGGAAAATTCCCAACTGGGCAGGGACTGGAGGAGAAAGAGGCTAACAGGGGAGATGATTCAAATCTACCAGTGAGTGCCCAGAGAGACATAGCCTGTCCCAATAGCAGGCATTTACATTCAATACCCTCTTTAATGCATGTGACAGACAACCTTTTCAAGGCAGTTCTCTACCTCTGTGGTGAACTATATGAGTTTTCAGCAGACATGGGTAGTGCACTAAATTCACACTGGGGGTACGGAGTGAATAAAAGGACTCTTCTTAAAGATGGAAGCAGAGTTGAAGGAAACGAAGGAGAGTAGTGCAGTGCCCTGGGGTTACACCAACTCAGCTGCCTAGAACTTAGGCAACTCATGGTCTCTTGGCTGGGAGAATGCCCTGCAACGTCACCTTCCTCCCACCTCAATCTCCCGCCGGTACCAACCATTGGCTGAACCCAACCAGAAGCCAGAGGGCAATAGAATCAATAGAAGCAGCCTGTTAGGGTCAACTTCCCAGGGCACAGAGCAAGGTAGAGAAGAGATTGGAGCTGGAAGGACAAAAGACAGATAACCAGCATACAGCCCCTATGCTAAGCAGCACAGCCTGGGGAGTCCTAAAGTTTGCTCCCCGCTCACTCCTGACTTGCTAGTCTTTAAAACCCAGTTTCACACAATTACACATTTGTAGGGGGCAGCAGGAGGATAGTACACTGAGATTTTCCCGTGACACAGTCTCTAAGGCTCAGTGCTCTGTCCTTTAAGTTTCAGATAATATCTTTTATTTCCCAGGGTTGTTGGGTAAGACTTCAATAAGCTCATGTACATATATGCTCCTTATAAAGTATAAAGTAATATACAGATATGATCTCCTATATCTTAAGGGGGTAGGAAAACCACAGATATGAAGCCACATCTAGACCATGGAGGATACATCCGGGCATATCTCAACCAGGTCACTCCCGTTCCATCACACAGGTCATAGCACGTCACTCCTGCACGAAAGGCCCAGGCTAGCTCCCAGAGTCCCTCACAGCTGACGTGTGAAGCCAGTGAGGAGTCAGCCAGGCCCCTACAGCATCAGTGATGGCCGCCTGGACGGGCAGTGGGGAAGTCGGTCCTTCGTCAGCCTGACTGACGAGCTAGAAACGCATGAACGTCATTTGAGTTTTTGTTTCACAACACTCTTCTCTCCAGAGAGGTCCTGTGGGGCCTTTAAATCCACAAGGTTTATTTAGGGGCTTATGAAATAGGACGAAGGTGCCACAGAGCACATTCCCCAGGGAATGGCCGCACAGAGGACGCTGGCCAGAGAGAGATGCAAAAGTTGGCCGGGCCCACGGCTGTCCATCCACATCCTCACAGGACCCTCGCCAAGTGCTCAGCAAGAATGGCTCCAGAATTTATAAAGCCAAAAGAGGCTCTTAAAAATGATTTTTTTTTTTTTTAAAGAAACTGGAAGGGTGTAGTGGGAACGGTGTACCCTTCTCAGAGGGGATGAAGCAGCATGAGAGTCTTGGAAATGGCACCAAAGCAATCACCATGCCTGAGCCCACTTGACTTATGAATAAATTTCCATTTTACTCAAGAAGGAAGGCAGACTTCTGCTCTCCTTTCCCATAGTGTGGCTCCCCGCTGCCCACAAGACAATGCCCAGAGCTCCTTAATCTGGTGCCTCAGAGCCTCCCTGACTGGCCCCAGACCACTTTTACAAGTTTATTTCCCAATACTACACCTCCTGGACTCACAGCTCTGGCGTCACATGCTGGTCAGACGCACGGGCCTCAGAGCTGACACATCAGATATTTTTATCTGGGCTCCGTCCCTTTCTAAGCTATATAACTCTGGGCAAGGGGTCCAGCCTCCGGACTTGGGTTCCATATTTTAAAAATAATAATGTCACAAATTAAAGGAGGTGATGCACATAAAGCCCTTAACACATTGCCTGACACAGAGTAAAAACTCAAAAATTAGCCACTAACACCAGACCAATCTCATGGCTGTGCTGTGTTCCTGGTCTCCAAAATCCTGACTTCACAGCCCTCCACCAACACAAGCCCACCCCAAGTTCAACATCTCCATCTGGTCCAACCACACATCTCTTCCCTGGCACTGACCTTTATTTCTCCCTCAGGGCCCCAAGAAACCACAGTCATCCTGCAAAGGCCGCCACCGTGAGATAGAAACACTGCTGGGTGCAGACCCAAAGACCCCAGCTCAAGTCCCAGAGTCTCCAGTGATTCACTGCCTGACCTTCCACCAGTCACTTGCCTCTCTGGACTTCTGTTTCCTCTTCCCTAAATTAGGGAAAACACCCCTGTCCACTTGCTGTGGAAAGTCAACACAGTGACATATATAAAAGGACTTTGTAAACTCTGAAACACTGTGGAGTGTTAAAAAAAAAATTAAAACTATTAACCTGAAGGGCAAAAGTAATATTAAACCACAAAAGTGTACTTTTTTTATGATCCAGTTCTGCATTTATGGTCTATTATGTTTCCGTTAGAAAACCCAGTGTACTGATTCAATTACCCAGGCCACTCCAGCTCACTGTCCTGAGAAGCAGAATTTCCATGGACTCCTACTCTTGCCTCAGGCCCTCTCTGAAAAGTACAGAAATCATTTTTGTTGTTGTTCAGACAGTGGGAGTTCTACTACTCATCTGCAAGGTAATTTAGTTTACGAACTGCTTACATATCCCAGGACCTAAGGACATGACTGTTGGCCTACAGAGCCAGGCAGACTTCCCACATCTCCCTCCAAAACAGAACATATGGTTACTTGAAAACCTGAGAGCAACCCACAGGGAGTGGGCCTAAGCTGTTAGTCGGACATACTTAATACTGCCACGGAGGTGGGAGAGGCTCCTGCTACCACCGCTGCGCCCTACAGCCGTGAGCCCGGCTTCTGGCTGAACAGCGCTCCCCCTGTAGAAATGCACTGACCACCAGGGGCAGCTCTTGCATTGAGCGTCTGCTCCCTGGTGGTCAGTACACATCATAGTAACTGGTCATTCTGCCATTCAGTCAATTTGCATATCAACCTTTTATTATATAGGACTAGAGGCCCAGTGCATGAAATTCATGCATGGGGGGGGGGGTCCCTCAGCCCAACCTGTGCACTCACAATCCAGGACCCTTAGGGGATGTCCAACTGCCAGTTTAGGCCTGATCCTAAACTGGCAGTCAGACATCCCTCTCACAATCCAGGACTGCTGGCTCCTAACTGCTCTGCCTGACTGCCTGATCACCCTTAACTGCTCACCTGACTGCCTGCCTGATCGCCACTAACCACTCGCCTGCCTGCCTGCCTGATGCCCCTAACTGCTCACCTGCCTGCTTGCCTGATCACCACTAACCACTCTGCCTGCCTGCCTGCCTGATGCCCCTAACTGCTCACCTGCCTGCCTGCTCAGTGCATGTCATAGTGACCAGTAGTTCTGCCAATCAGTCTAATTGCATATTACCCTTTTATTATATAGGATTGTTCTCAGGATCTTTATGAATGTAAAATTAAAGTCAAAAACACATGAAAGAGCTTTCTAAATTGTAGTAGACTAACACTTATAAAAAGCACCATGCTAGGTATCTTGGATTTATTTCTTGCCTCATTTAATTCTCACAGCACTACTGTAAAGTTGGGTTTTTGGCATTACAACCTAAGAAGATCTTATTAATACACTGTGAACTCTTCCAGAGCATGACTGCCTCAGTCACATCTTTGTCCCAGTGCTCAGCCTGGAGAATTCAATAACTGTTTATGGATGTATATGTTTTTCTGGAGGAAATTGTGTGACTCCTGAGAGAGTAATTGTAGCCATATCTTGGAAGGTGAAGCATGACTATTAGCATGCATTGGGCTGACCTTAGAGTGGTTTCAAATCCTAAGGGCAGTTGAGGGGGTGATACATGGACTTTCACCTAATGATCCCAAGATGGCTGCTGCAGCTCCAAACACCACACTCTCATGGTGTGTTTCCAAAGTGAGAAATCATGGAGGTGGCTGAGACAGTGAAAGAGAGCTCTCCGTGAGTACTTATCTCCTTCTTTCAGGGAGAGAGAATGTCCCCAGCTGACTTTTCCTTAGGACTCACTGAGTCACATAGTCATCCCTGAGTACAAAGGAGGCTGGGAGTATAAGCACTTGGGGAAAAGGCAAGAGAAGAAGGTGTAAGGAATACTCATTAGGTAGCCAAGCAGTAATGTTTGCCATAGGGAGTGTCCCAGGTATTCTTCATTGTTATTTCATATTGCTGCTGTCACAAATTACCACAGACTAGTGGTTAAAACAACACACATTATTATCTTACAGATCTGGAGGTCACACATCCAAAATAGGTAGAATCAAGGCATCAGTGTGGCTGTGTTCCTTTTGGAAGCTCTGGGGGGAAACCCACTTCCAGCTTCTGCAAGCTGCCTTCCTCCATGACTTGAGGCCCCTTCCAGAGCATCTGACTCTGGCTCCCACTTCTGTCCTCACATCTTCTCTGGTCTAAGCTTCTGCTCCTTCTTCCAGTTTTTAATGACCCTTCTGATTACCGTGAGTCCACCAGGATAATCCAGCACAATCTCCCTATCTAATCACATCTGCAAAGTCCCCTTTCCATGTAAGGTAACATAGTCACAGGTTCTGGGGATCAGGATGTGGACACCTGTGGGGACCCATTATTCAGACTACCACACCCCACATGGATCCTTGCAAACCTCTTCTTCCTGAACACAGACTAACAGCTCCTAGAGGAAGACTGGAAACAAAATGAAACTGCAGACTCACCAGGCACTTTATATATCTACCTAATTAAACATCGATGGTTAACATTCGAAAGGTTAGCTCAGGCCATTGTCCACCTCGGAAAGTTCTCCACCCAGTTCTGGAGAGGAGATACTGGTACACAACACAAATTTGGGGGGGGGGGGGGGGGGGGGGGGGGGGAATAAATGTCATTCCTGGGTTGAGGGAAATACTGGTTTTTTAGACTATCCAATAGCACCCCCCAGTGCCCAGAAACAGAAAGAGGAAAGGAGGTGCTAGTAGTTGGCCAAAGAAGCAGAATATTTAGCCCAATGAGTTCCGCTTTGCTGTGCCTCAGAATCAGGAGGCACGGGTGCCCAGGCCCTAACCTCAGAGATTCAGATGCAAATGATCTAAGGCTGGGCCCAGACACAAGCAGCTTAACCCCCCAAGTGACTGTTCAGCTGAAACCCCTGAGTTCAGCATAGCAATAAGTATGGTCTGAAAGGCTACTAGGCCCTGGGTTTTTTAAAATAAATATGACAGAGCTCCTCCTCTCAAATAGCTTCCGGTCTAGATAGACTACAAGAGCTAGAAGAGATGTTGGCCACAACTAACTGTGTGATGTAAAGCAAATTACTTAACCTCTCTGTGCCTGATTCCTCATCTGTAAAATGAAGGTAATAAGAGTTCCTGCCTTACAGAGTTGTTAAGAGAGTTAAATGATACAATGTCCATAAAGCACTTAGTAGGGTGTCTGGCACACAGGTATTAGGGGATCCTAGCAAGTGCCAGGGACAGAAAATGCATGACCCACCAGCTGCCACCCCTGTTCCTCGGGGCAGAAATAGCTGATCTGAATGACCTTTCCTACTGCATGTGGACAGAGCTTCTGAATTCTTCTCAATCTATTTCTCCATTGGATGGGGGGTTGGAGATCCAATGTGTCATGCAAATTCCCTTTACATTTTTATTTAAGGAAACTGAGACTCAGGGAGACCAGGTTCACTGGATGAGCCAATGCAGAACTGGGAGGAGGGTCCAAATTTTCCAGGCCAGGTGTTCTGTGCATGTGGCTTTTAAGCAGTCACCAGCTTGCTGGGCTCTCTCTAACTCAGCTACAGCATGCCAAGCTCACAGTCTCCTTCTGCTCAGGGCTCCTGGCTATTCTTGTCCTCTCCCCCTGCTGTTTCCTGGGTGTTGTGACCTCAGAGTTCCTTTGTGGGCCAGACACCCAATCACACCCAGGGATTAAAACCACTCCCACTAACAGAGCCCTGACACCTGCCTTTTGCTAATTGTTTGATTGTATCTGATGGATCTCAGATAACCTCATGTTGATCCTGCCAGGCAAGGATTTTTTTAGCCCCAAGGTATAGATTTAAAAAACTGAGGCTTCAAGAAGTTTAGTGTTTATCCCAAGCTGAAATTACTAAGAAGCAAAAGAGGATTCAAACCCAGGGCTGATTCCAAAGAGTTTAACCAATGCAGCATACCTTTTAGCTTTACATATCCATAATTTCATGAAGCAGATTCATTAAACTTTGTCATGCTCCTAAAATCCCAGTGCTTCCCCCTCCATCATAACATTTACTACGTTACATTGAATCTGTCCTGCCCACTTAAGGATCTCTACCATAAGACTCAGATCCCTCAGCAACTACCCCCTGACATGCACACATGCATGGCATACACACCTTCTCTACCTGTATCCTACTCGTCTTTCATTTTTATGCTTGTAAGTACTCCTCCTCCAGGACTGTCAGGTGTCTCTGCTATATGTGCCAGAATCAACCTGTATTTCCCTTGTCTTAAAAATTGTCAAAATATATGGAATATGTTCTCTGATTACAGTGCAATTAATCTAGTGATTTTAAGTCCTCATAACGTGAAAATTAAGAAACTGACAAATAGGAAATCCAAGATGGTGGCCGACAGGATGGCAGTGAGAAAGACAGTGTGAGTGAGAGAGCGAAAGGGGAGTGCTTCGACATTGGGGGGGGAGGGTGTACGTGTGAGTGAGGGACAGTTATATTCTGCAGGATTATTCGGGACTGGTGGACCAGGCTCCCCTAGCCGGGCAGCCTCTACTCCTGCTGCAATCTCTCCTGGGGCAGCTAGCTCTGCCGCAGAGATCACGCCATCTTGAAGGGGAGAGCGGCTGTGACTGGGGGCCTACCCTCACCTCCACCCAGGGAGACTTCTGATACCACCCGGGACCCTACAGCCACACTGGCCAGGGACCAGCTGCCTCGGCTGCAAACCCACAAACACCGAGACTCCATTCTCCCCGGGCACGGGCACCTAAAAAGTTTGTCCAGGGGGAGACAAAATGGCAGCTGAATAGGTGGACAGCTCCAGTGCTTTCTCACGGAACAGATAGAAGAAACAGCTAAATAGAATAACATTCATCCGGAATTGGCAAATTAAACACAGCTGATGAGGCAATCTGTGGATGGAAAGGTCAGGTCACTTGGAGAGCAGTGGGATAAGGGAGTGGGGCTGGAGGAAGAAACACATGCAGCTGGGAATACAGTGTCAGAGGGAGACTGTGTTGCACCAATGCCACATCCCTTGGGGACAAGTGTAGCACTCAACTGTAGAAGGGGGTCCACAGGGCTGCTGGCAGTGGGGGACTCCAGATCTAAAACCACAGCCATGGGAGGCTACGCCCAAAAAGGCAGCCTGAAGCTCTGCACCAGGCGCACAGTGCCAGGAGAAGAGAGACACGCAGCAGCATGGTTGCTCTGTCTTTATAATTTCCTCACTTTTACCCTCTAAACCCAGGATCTCTGAATCACAAACACTCACCGGGGTTGCGGTGCAGGGGAAGGTGGTTTTGTGGAACCTGGGGAACAAAATAAAGAGAGACAATCAGAAAGCCAGCTCTGGGACAGTCCGATCCCTCCAACCCTGAACAGACATTTTTCACCTGGAGACCAGGCCCCTCCTAGCAGCACAGCCATGCCCAGCCTTGAACTCTGTGGGGAAACAAAGGTTTCAGGATTGGGTTGAGGGGCCATTTGGTCCCAGAAAGTAATACAGAAACACCACCACCTAGAGCCCATGTCAGAAATAGATGCTGTGTAAATACAACTGAAAGCAGGTAGAAAAACAAAGCAGGCAGATTGATCCCGCCTGGCTGAAAACAAGGCTGTAAAGTTTGTTTATAAACTTTACACAGAGGATCGGTGTGCTAGGGTCTTTCCACTGCAAGGGTTCAGGAATCTGGAGAAGGGGCTGTGACGTAAATGGATATACTAGAAAGACTAGACAAATATAAATTTGGGAGGCATGCAGAAGCCAGGGAGGCTCCACTTTCAGTTCCCCAAATGTCTGGACCCATGGCTTTTTATTCCCACATTTTTCCCTGTAGCAAAGCAGATATACATATCAAAGGTAAGGTTTGGTAAACAATAAAGGACCATCAGGTTGGGGGAACTGCCCTCAGCTGTCTGGCAGCAGGCAATAATATGCAGATCTTCAGCCCTGCTGAAAATATCCATCAGCCTCCTGATGGACTTCTTACATAATATGACCTGCTGGAATTTGCCACCAGCAGCGGTGGATCTGCTGGGAGCTTCAACACAGTGCTGACTATCTAGCAGGAAGCTGAGACATGGCAGACAGAATAGTGGAGGGGGGCCTTAGACCAGCCCCCATGGGACATTAAATACTCAGCTGAAGCAAATGAACTTCACTGCTTCACTTTTTTTATATCTTTTACTTAAGGAACTAAATTTTTTTCTTTTCTTTATTTTATGTATTTTTTATTATTATTATTAATTAGAGGCCTGGTGCACAGATTTGTGCACCGGTGGGGGCCATCTGCCTGGCCTACCCCATGGGGATCAGGCCAAGGCTGGCAGTCCAACATCCCCAGAGGGGTCCCAAAGTGCAAGAGGGCATTCTGCAAAGTTGCTGTTGCTCAGCAGCTCCTGCATTGAGCATCTTCCCCCTAGTGGTCAGTGAATGTCATAGCTATTGGCTGGTCAGCCAGTTGGATGGTTGCTTAGGCTTTTATATATATGATTTTTTAATTAGTGTTTTACATTCTATTTTTATTCTTATTTTATTATTTTTTATCATTATTTTACTCTATCTTATTTTTTCCTTTATGCCAACACTTTCTTCCTTACTTCCCCCTTTTTCACCTATTTCCCTTCTCCTGTTCCTGCTTTAGTTTTTCTCTCTCCTTTCTTTTTACTCCTTGATAAAAATTTATCTTCTTTATCTGCCCTATTGACACATTACTATTATAGTAGACTCTGTGGGCTTACTCATATATCTAATTTCCTTTCCCCTGCACCATGTCCAAGCACCCTTTTCTTTTCTCTTTCTTTGCTAGCCAATTTTGTTTTCTTGTTGTTGTTTGTTTGTTTGATTGTTTGTTGGTTGGGTAAATTATTTTTGATTTTTACTTTATGCTTTTGTTTTTCCTCTCCTTGCTTGTTCTCTTCTTCTACTAATAGCTTAATTAGTTTCACTCACCAAACCAGGTCTATCTGTACCCTACTCTATTCTCCTTTTCCAAAAAATATATGAATACATAGATAGATAAAGAAAGGGGAAAATTTTTTTAATTGAGTATTTTGGTTTTTTACTTTTCTTCTTACACACTCATTCTTTTTCTACCTTCTCTATACTGAATTGTGGCCTTTCCCCCATTCATTCAATTCCTTTACCTTACCTTCTGAAAATAAACTTTGCCTCTTCAGATTCAGCTCCCCTCCTTTTTTTCTGGGTGTTTGTTGTTCACATTTTTTGGTTTAGTTGTTGGTTTTGTGGAGTTTCCCCCCCCCCCCATATACATATATTTTCCCCCTTAATTTTCTTCTTTTTGTTTTCTCTCTCTTACTTTTTTTTTTCCTTTTCTCAATATCATTTTTGCACTCTTTTCTCTCCCCTAAGTCTCTTTTTGCTGGTGGTCACCTTTATTTGGGGTTATCTGTTTTGTGAATACACTCGTGTTATGTTACCTCTGTGTTGTGTCTTGTTGAGTTGTATTTTGTGCATTTTGGTCAACCTGGTAGATAGTGAGCAACATAACCAGACATCCTGAGAGGAGTGAAAATGGGGAGACAAATAAACAGCCCCCATATGAAAGAAAAGGAGAAATCACCAGAAAAGAAAGTAAATGAAATGGAGGCAAGCAATTTGTCAGAGAAAGAATTCAGAACAATGGTCATAAGGACACCGAAAGGGATGAAAGACAACTTCAACAACATGTGTAAGAATCAAGCGGAAATGAAGAATAACCAAGAAAAAATGAAGAATGTCATTGCTGCAATAAAGAACACAATAGAAAGCATCAACAGTAGGCTAGAAGAAGCTGAGGACCACATCAGTGAGCTAGAAGACAAGGTAGGAAAAAACACCCAAGTAGAGCAGAAACTAGAAAAAAAAAACTTAAAAAACAGGAGGAGAGCCTAAGGGAGCTTTGGGACAGCACAAAAGGAAACAACATAATAGGGGTGCCAAAAGGAGAGGAAATGATCAAGGACTAGTAAACCTGTTTGAATAAATAATGACAGAAAACTTCCCTGATATTGGGAAGAAGGAAAAACTCACACAAGTCTAAGAAGCTCACGAAGTCCCAAACAAGATGAACCCCAAAAGACCGACACCAATACACATCATAATTAAATTGGCAAACACCAACAACAAATAAGAATCTTAAAGGCTGCCAGAGAGAGACAGAAAGTTACATACAAGGGAAATCCTATTAGACTATCAACTGATTTCTCAACGGAAACACATCAGGCCAGAAGGAAATGGAATGAACTATACAAAATGATTCAAAGCAAGGAAATGAATCCAAGAATACTATACCTAGCAAGGCTATCATTCAAAATGGAAGGTGAAATCAGGAGCTTCACAAATAAAGAAGGGCCAAGGGGGTTTATTACCACCAAGTCAGCAATGCAAGAAATGCTAAAGGGACTGCTATAAAAAGAAGAAATAGGAAGGGAAAAGGAACCACAGGTATAAAGAATAAAAATGGTGACAAACAAGTACCTATCCTATATAATAATCCTATATAATAAAAGGCTAATATGCAAATCGACTGAACGACAGAATGACTGGTTGCTATGACGTGCACTGACCACCAGGGGGCAGACGCTCAATGAAGGAGCTGCCCCCTGGTGGTCAGTGCACTCCCACAGGGGGAGCACCACTCAACAGAAGTCCTGAGCTGGGCTCACAAGCTGATGAGCACAGCAGAGGTGGCAGGAGCCTCTCCCACCTCTGTGGCAGTGCTAAGGATGTCTGACTGATGACTTAGGTGGGGAGCGGGCTTAAGCCAGCAGTCGGACATCCCCAAAGGGCTCCCAAACAGCAAAAGGGCACCGGCTGGGCTGAGGGACCCCACCCCTCTGGGTGCACAAATCTCATGCAGTAGGCCTCTAGTCAATAATAACCTTAAATGTAAATGGATTAAATAGTCCAATCAAAAGACATAGGGTAGCTGAATGGATAAGAAAACATGACCCATACATCTACTGTCTACAGGAGACCCACCTCAAAACAAAGGACTGATAGCAAAGGGATGGGGAAAAAAATAAAACTCACACAGACTGATAGCAAAGGGATGGGGAAAAAAATAAAATTCCAGCGAATGGAAGTGAAAAAAATGCTGAGGTAACAATACTTATATCTGACAAGTTAGACCTCAAAGTGAAGGCCATAACAAGAGATAAGAAAGGCTACATACACATAATACTAAAGGGAGCAATTCAACAAGAGGATATAACTCTGGTAAACATATATGCACCCAATACAGGAGTACCCAAATACAGAAAAAAATCTTCTGGAAGATATCAAGGGAGAGATCAACAGCAACAAAGTCATAGTAGGGGACTTTAATATCCCATTGACACCACTGGATAAATCCTCGAAGCAAAAATATCAGCAAAGAAACATCAATCCTAAATGACTCACTAGATCAGATAAACTTAATTGACATCTTCAGAACATTTCATCTCAAAGCTACAGAATATACATTCTTCTCCACTTTTAGGACTATATCCCAAGAAACCAGAAACACCAATCAGAAAGGATATATGCACCCTTATGTTCATAGCAGCACAATTTACAGTAGCTAAGATTTGGGAACAACCTACATGCCCATCAGCAGATGAGTGGATTAGAAAACTGTGGTACATCTACACAATGGAATACTATGCACTGTTATAAATAAGAAGGAACTTTTACCATTTGCAACAGCATGGATGAGCATTTTGCTAAGTGAAATAAGCCAGTCAGAAAAAGATAAATATCACGTGACCTCACTCATATGTAGGATATAATGATCAACATAATTTGATGAACAAGAATAGATCCAGAGACAAATAGCAGGGGAGTGGGGGTTAGAGAGCAACCAAAGGACTTGTATGCATGCATATTAGCATAACTAATGGACACAGACACTGGGGCAGTGGGGGCTTACCTGGGGTGGGAATGGCTTGGGAAAGGGGGTCCATAGGGGGAAAAAGAGATAGATGTAAAACTTTAGACAATGAGAGAGAGAGAGAGAGAGAGAGAGAGAGAGAGAGAGAGAGAGAGAGAGAGAGAGAGAGAAATATGTTGGGGGAACGAGATGAAAGAAACACAAATAGAGGCTAAGTTTCTTGTTTCTGTGTCTGCTCATATGGCCACAGTTGGTTTTGGGCTTACCAAATTTTCTATCCATTCTGTTTCCCTTGAAAATCAGAGTTGCTCTCCCCAGCTTACACTCCTTCCTGAATTTGGTAGAATAGCTGCCACTCCACACAGCTCAGTCCCCACCAGCTCCTCGAGCCCTGGAAGCTTGTTTTGTCTCCAGGCTGGGGCAGCTACAATGACAGTTTGGCCTATCTATGACTGTCAAGCCCAGGTCAGCACAACCAATGCCTCCTTCGGTCATTAGTTAATTGCTTCCCCCTTCCCCTCAGGCAGGGAATGGGATTCTGCAAGACCTCCATCATCTTCCTATAGCGGCTAAAAAGCAGCTAGCTCCATGGCAGCTCAGGGTCTGACTGGGCTGTGGCCAGAGAGAAGCTGGCCTCACCAATGTCCTAACAGCAAGGCTAGATTATCCAAACCTGGAAGTGTGGGAGTGTTACCACCCCCAGAGGCACACTTTAAAGATGAATGGCTGGTCTTCTTCTACAGCTGTCAATCAGGTTCAATGGATCCACAGGGCTCTCTAGGGCCCTCTCCTGTGATTAAGCAACCTGCTATAAAGTTTTCTTGAAGCCATAGCCAGCTCAGTACTACCCCACCTTTAACTGCTTTCCTTCTGGTCTTTCCCACATCTCCTCTCCACTCGTACTTCCTTGGGATTGTATCTTCAATCATGTCTTCACTTGTGTTGTCTAGAAAAGAGACTGAGGCAAATCTCAAGAGTTCTATCTTGCCCTAACTGGTTTGGCTCAGTGGATAGAGTGTCGGCCTACAGACTGAAGGGTCCTGGGTTCGATTCCAGTTAGGGGCATGTACCTTGGTTGCGGGCGCATCCCCAGGAGGGGGTGTGCAGGAGGCAGCTGATCGATATTTCTCTCTCATCGATGTTTCTGACTCTCTATCCCTCTCCCTTCCTCTCTGTAAAAAAATCAATAAAATATGTGTTCTTTTTTAAAGAGTTCTATCTTGCTTATTCTGCAACCACCTCTTGGTTTATCTAGAACTGTAACTGAGTATCTAAATTATCAATAAAATGTGCCACAATTTTACTATACTTTGACAATTCCCAGTCACCCAAAGGAATACTACACACTCCCAAAATTATAATGTTCAGGACATGGCAAATGTTGATCACATTTAATTGATCACATTTTAATTGAAAGCATATATTCACATATTGCACAAGGAAGAAGGAATTTGCTTTAAAACCTTAACAATGAAAAGACATGTATAAGAATGTCCTTAGCAGCTTATCTGCAATAGCCAAAAGTTGAAAGTTTCCAAAAGTAGAGTATTAAATAATGTTTAAAGATCGTCACATTAGGCCGAAACCGGTTTGGCTCAGTGGATAGAGCGTCGGCCTGCGGACTCAAGGGTCCCAGGTTCGATTTCGGTCAAGGGCATGTACCTTGGTTGCGGGCACATCCCCAGTAGGGGGTGTGCAAGAGGCAGCTGATCGATGTTTCTCTCTCATCGATGTTTCTAACTCTCTATCCCTCTCTGTAAAAAATCAATAAAATATATTTTTTTAAAAAAGAATGTAACATTAGAATTGTCAAATAATATACAAGATGCCTGCCAGAGACCACCGCAGAGCAGCATTGGCATGACAGTACAACAAGAAATGTGGAAGGCCATAAACCCTGGGTGTCAGCAGGGCTGACGCCAGCACAGATTGCTCTTGCTGAGATTGCACTGTCTGGAAGCATTCCCTGACCTGATAATCTTTGAGTAAATGTTTACTGACCTTTGATACTATCAGCTTACTATGTGCTCTGCCTACATGTGTGACCAAGCTGAATAAAAACAGGCAAGACCAGGACTCATGGATCCTCTCCCAAAAGAGGTTCCACCTGGCCCCATGCTTAAAACTTATTTCTTGAGTAGTGTCTTCATTGTGTGTCGGCCCTCCTGCAGTCCCTCCTGAACCCGCCATGCAGGTAGTGGCAGATGCCCCTTTAAATGTTAGGAAAATGATAATTTTACAGTATAGGCATATCACAAATAGTGCATGGGACATGTTTATACTAAAAATACTTATCTGAAATTCAAATTCAGTTGGGTATCTTGAATTTTTATTTGCTAAATCTGATAAACTAACCTATAATACAGTGATGGGCAACCTTTTGAGCTTGGTGTGTCAAACTTCGCCAAAAAACTGAGCATAACTCAGGTAGTGTGTCACTTTGAGGAAAAAACATTATTTCGCAAATGTTTCATCCTCAGGAGCAGCAAATGTTTCATCCTCGGCATGCGGCCGCCTCAGTGGCCACGTGTCATCAGAAATGGCTACACGTGTCAGTGCTGACACGTGTGTCATAGGTTCGCCATCACTGCTATAATAGAATATTATACAACAATAAAAATGACTGAGCTAGCCCCAGCCGGTTTGGTTCAGTGGGTAAAGTGTCGGGCCTATGGACTGAAAGGTTTCAGGTTCAATTCCAGACAAGGGCACATGACTAGGTTGCAGGCTTGATCCCCAGTGTGGGGGTGTGCAGTAGGCAGCTGATCAATGATTCTCTCTCATCATTGATGATTCTATCTCTCTCTCCCTCTCCGAAATCAATAAAAATATACACTGAGTGGCCAGATTATTATGATCTCTGAATGCATAATAATCTGACCACTCAGTGAATATCCTATATAATAAAAGGCTAATATGCAAATTGTCCCCTGAACCAGGAGTTCGACCAGCAGGCAGGCCAGCCAACTGCCTATGTCCCCTCCCCCTGGCCAGGCTGGCCAGACCCCACCCATGCACAAATTCATGCACCGGGCCCCTCTAATACACACACACACACACACACACACACACACTGAGTGGCCAGATTATTATGCATTTGCATTCAGAGATCATAATAATCTGGCCACTCAGTGTATATTTAAAAAATGACTGAGCTATAGCTACATGAAATAACATTAAGCAGTGTTGTCTTTACATAAAACTCAAACTTGGGCAAAACTCGAGTAGTTTAGAGAAATACACACAGTGGTTACAAGGGGGAAATAGAGGACAGTGATGTATAAGGGGGATGAGTGGACCATCTGGAGTAGTGATAAATGTCTCAAACTATGTGGGAGATGTAGTTACCGAAAATTTTTCATGTTGCTTTAATTCACTGGGGATTTACAATTTTTGTACTTTTCTATATACAAACAAAAATGAAAATATGTCCTTGGAAAAATCATAATGACTTCAACCTTTAATGTTCTGACAGTTTCTCTTTTTTATTAATCTTGAAGGGATACTTTAGGGGAAGTATCTCTTGCCTAGAGGAAATATGTATATGAATTCAGCAATTCCATCAACGTCTCTTTCTTTTATGCAATTCAAGTAAATTTAAAATTGTATCCGAAATATGATTGTTATGGTTTTATGAAAGTACCTCTACCCACCTGTTCATTACCCATGCTCCTCTTCTTGTATTTGCATATTAAGTTGTTCAAAATGATGTTCACCGAATGTTATTGAGTTATTCTAGCTGGTGGGATTTGACTTCCATCTTTGGGGTTTCAGCATGTTTTACTGAATTCTTTATAATTAACAGATGCCAGTTTTTATTTCAGAGTGATATTTTTCTTAAAAAGAAATATAGGAAGAAAATATAGCAATGACCTATTCATTCAACAAATATTTACTAAACAACTCAATGCCAGCTTGCCATGTTTACTGGTAGTTTTAGGTTTCTGGTTACCACATTTTTAAATCTTTTCTCCTAAGTCTCCCTGAAATTATGGCACACCACCACTAGGTTACAGTAGACACAGCAGTATTTGAGGAGGTGCTTCCTTTGCTTGCAAATTTATTTATTTTTTTATTTACTTACTTATTTACTTATTTATTATTTATTATTTATTTATTTATTTTCACCCAGGTCTCAGATGAGACTTTGGATTCCAGGAGTGTAAGTTCTCATTGGCAACTTTTGTTTTGTTTTGTTTTGTTAATTATGACTATTGTGTATATGTTTTAAATCCCACAAGATATTATTTAAAACAGTCCCTATGTATTTAGTTTTATCTACCTCTTATTTTGGCACTCTTTATTCTTACTCTATTTACTCCCTTCGTCGGGGATAGTTTTCCCTCTGCCTGATGAACTTTTAATGTTTCTTTTGAGTGTGGGTGAGCTGGTGAGAAATCCTGATACCCCTTGGTGTTCCCTTCTGAAGGGTCTTCTAGCCTAGTGCTTCTTGCTCCATTTAACACAATGGTGTCTTTTCTGCTGGCTACTTTTAAATTTTCTCTTTAACTTCATTTTTCACCAGTTTGGCAGGGAGCACTCAGGGGTTCTCCGAGCTCCTTGAGTCTGTGGCTTGATGCCTTTTGGAAATACTCAGCTATTCTTTCTTCAGATATCACTTCAGCTTTATCCTCCCCTTTCCTCCTAAGGCCAGAATCTCACATGTGTTACACTTTTCCACAGTGTCTCCCATCCCAGCTGAGGGAAGCACTGAGGCCTGGTTCTGACCTGTGAAATGGGAATGATGTGCCCAGTGGGCAAGGGCTGGGTGGCAGGGTGACTCTTACTTTCTGCAGTAACAGGAACTGGCCAGCAGAGGGCGACAGCCTCTGCTGCCTCCCAAGGCAAGCAGCTGGGCTGGGCAGAAACCACACCTGGTTCCCCTTCAGAAGGGGTAAGGGGGAGGCTGAAGGATGGCTTTGGGACCTGGTGGGCATCCAGCTGCCCTGGGAGGCCTGTTTTGCCTACCACTCTGCAGATGGGTCCCCTCTGGTGGCCGCACTGCGCAGGCTGAGCCCTCCAGGAGCTGGACATCAGCAAAGACTCTGTGCTCTCCGCATTTCCTCTGGGGACAGGGGAGGTGGGGTGTGTGTGTGTGTGGTGGGGGCGGGGGGGGGGGGTGTAATGGAGTGAAGGGGGCGGAGTACCCACCTTGTGTCTGCACCCCTCTGCCTAAGGCGACAACCCCCCGGCCCCTCCCAGACTGATTTGAGGAACCTGGTGCTGGAGGCAGGACCTGGGGAACCGGTGACGCGCTGAGGCTCCGGCTCAGCAGGTCCCTGGAGCTAGCTGCAGGGGAGTGCTGAGGGTGCCACGTGCTGAATGGGGGCCCAGGTGATGAGAGATGCTGCCACGAAGGTGGGGTGGTGTCAGGGACTTGAATGCAGGAAGTCTGCTGGTTTGCAGACCCCGAATCAATTTCTTTTCCGGGTAAAACAAAATCTGCCAGGAGAGGCAGGCGGCATAAGCCAGATGGGAAAAATAATGGTACTTTGTAATCTAAGCCACAGAGGGCAAGGGGAGGCGGGATGTTCTCCCCGTAAGGCCCTCGCCCCAATGCAGTGGGGCTCCGCCAAGGTTACCAGCTGGGAGGGACCGTGGGACAAAGAGGGCAGCTGCCCAGAGGCACAGGTGCAATGACAGGACCCCTGTCTGCTGGGGATGGAGGAGCGGGGTGAGGGGAAGGGTGAAGCCCATCAGAGCAAATGGCCACAGGGTGAAGGGCCGCTTACCCAGAGGTCACAGGTCAAGGAGACAGAGGCTCTGGGCAGCTGAGGGTTCCATTTTCAGCTCTGTCCTTTCACTGCTGTGTACCCATGGAGGAAAAAGTCACTCGCCCTCTCTGTGCTGCAGTAGCTTCAGCTGTACAATGGGCACGTGAACAGGGGGTGGGGCCACGTGGACAGCCAGAAGTGCGCACATGAACACAGTGTGGGGTTATGTTAGGATGGAGGAGGGGCACCTGAAGATGGAGGAGGAGTCACGTGAGGATGGAGGAGAGGCCGCCTGAAGATGAGGGAAGATTGAAGGGATGGGGCCAGGAGCAAAGGAGCACCAGGAGCCCCCAGAAACTGACCAGGCAGGAAGGACCCTGCCCTGGAGCCCTCCAAGGGAGTACAGCCCTAGACGCCCTGATTTCAGATTCTGGCACCCAGACGGGGAGAGCACTTGTTCCTGTTGGTTTAGGCCAGTCAGTAGGCATCAGAGCAGCAGCCTCAGGAAATAGACCCCTCCTTTTGGGGCTTTGACAGTGTTCTGAGAACAACTGAGCCCTGTGTTTCATGGCAGAGGATACCCCTCAACCTCCCTAGATCTATCACTGCCGGGCCCACAGGGAGATTCTTCCCTGTGTCTGTGCCTCGGCCCTGTCTCCGGCTCCCCTGTCCCACTGGGCTCCTCGGCAGTGACAATTCTGTGGGCACAGCAGGGCAGGCTGCTGGTTGGGAAGTGCAGCTAACTTGGCTCACAGACTCCTCCACTTGCCTAGCCCTAGGCTGTAGGATAATGCAGGGTACTCCAAAGCCCCGCCCTTACCTCCAGGCCTTTCCCCCAATGCGTTTTGGACAAAAGGGGCCACATGCTGACCTGACAAGCTCAGGGGAGGCCTGCATGACAGTCTTGCAAACTCAGAGACCTAAAGTAACCACAAAGGATGGTCTGAAATTAAACTTTAACTAAACGCAGTTATGGTGGGCAGTTACATCCTAGGCCAGTATCTTCACTGACAAGGTCAACCTTTACCTTAACTGAGCCTATCTGACTTTTTGCATCTATGATAACATACCCTTGAAATGTCTGGGTAACTTGTAACTTCCCTTTTTCTGGAGCCCCTGGGGCACAACCCAATGTGGTGGGCACCAGGACAGATGCCACAAATTCCTTCATTATCGTGTTAATTGTTCCTGCACCCACCTAAGTATGTGTCCATCATTTTACTTTTTATCCAATCCCAGGGGTTTCCTCCGATTTGCTTTATCCCACCTCCTTAATCTTTCACCAATGAATTTCATGTAACCCACCTATGTCCCTCCTTTGATTGCAGTGTATAAATACAAATGTAACCCGCCATTCTCCGGAGCATTATCTCAATCCGTTGAGGTTCTGCTTCCCGGCGGCATATGTCCACAGTTTGGCTCAAATAAACTCACAAAAATTCTTTACAGGTTTCAATGGGTTTTTTTTACGTTAACTGCATCCAGCCTGGGGCTCCCCTTTCTGAAGCACCCTGGTTGACAGGCGCCATCAGCCGAGTTTTCGTGCCCAGATTCTAGATGTCAAAACTGAGGCTTAGAGAGGGGTATCAGAGGACCCTAGCCCTGGCCCACCTCCCAGTCAACTCAGCCCAGCTAACAGGCAGCTCCACAAGCTGCCAAGGGTGCAGGGCCACATGATCAGGCAGAAGTGGGCACCTGAACAAGGGGGCAGGGGCAAGTGAGCAGCCGGAGGTGGGCACAGCCGGAGATGGGCAGGTGAACAGGGGTGGGGCTTGTGATCAGCCAGAAGTGGTTACAGCTGGAAATGGGCATGGGAACATGGGGACGAGGCTGTAATCAGCCAGAAGTGGGCCCAGCTGGAGGTGGCACGTGAACAGGGGTGCATGGCCACGTGTTCTTCCAGAAGTGGCACAGCCAGAATTCGGCACCTGAACAGGCGGCATGGGCATGTGAGCAGCCAGAAGTGGACACTGGTGGTGGGCACCTGAACAGTGGGCCAGGGGCATGTCATCAGCCAGAGGTGGGCACCTGAACAGAGGGGCAGGGGCTCCTGATCACCAGGGAGTGGGCAGGTGCACAGTGGGGCAGGGGCAGGTGATTATGCAAGAGATGTTCCTGGAGGATGGAGGAGGGTCCACATGGAGATTGAAGGGATGTGGCAGGAGCCCCCAGAAGCTGAAGAGGTAGGAAGGACCCTCCCCTGAAGCCCTTGAGGGGAGCACAGTCCCAGACACCCTGATTTCAGATTCTGAACCCAGAACAGGGAGGTCTGTGTTCCTGTTAGTTTAAGCCAGTCTATATTCATGGGAGCAGCAGCCTCAAGGAATTTACACCTCCTTGCCCCTCCTTTTGGGGCTTCTGAGGACAGCAGGGACTCACAGGGAGATTCTTCCCTGTGTCTGTACCTCAGTCCTGTCTCCTGCTCCCTGGGGCTCCTCCGCAGTGACAGTGAAGTGGGCACACCAGGCTTGGTGGGAGGCTGCTGGGTAGGAAGCATCGGCCACGTGGCTCAGGGACTCCCCACTGCCTTGCCCAGGCCCCAGCTGCAGGATGAAGCAGGGAACTCCCCAGCCCCGCCCTTACCTCCCCCCCCGGGCCTTCCCCTAAGTCAGTGGTTGGCAAACTCATTAGTCAACAGAGCCAAATATCAACAGTACAACAATTGAAATTTCCTTTGAGAGCCAAATTTTTTAAACTTCAACTTCTTTTAATGCCACTTCTTCAAAATAGACTCGCCCAGGCCGTGGTATTTTGTGGAAGAGCCACACTCAAGGGGCCAAAGAGCCGCATGTGGCTCGTGAGCCACAGTTTGCCGACCATGGCCCTAAGGAGTCCTGCCTGGGCCTGGGCTTCCTGGAGCACCTGGGTTGACAGGAGCCCACAACTGGGTTGCCATGCCCATATTCTAGATGCCAAGTCTAAGGCTCAAGAAGGGGAGCAGAGGTCCCTACTCCCAGCAAAGAAACACCTCTCTTAGGATTGGAGAGGATCTGGATCGTGAGCACCTGGCACAGGCCTGGGCACGGAGCAAAGCCCACTCCCTTCCTGCCTCCTCCACTTGAGCCTGGGCTCCAGCACCTTCTTCCTCATCCCATTTGGAGCTGTCTCAGGGGTCCTCTCTATACCCACAGGCCTGTGTCTGTTGTCCATTTGGATGCAAGGTAATCACATCAGGGTGCAGACGTGCACTTGACTTCATAAGGAGCTCCGTGTGTTTGGGAGAATTGGGAGAAAGGCTTCCATTCTCAGAAATTCCAGACCATGCAAACTTGCAAGGGCCTGAGGGCTGACCTTGAGCAGGGGTTTTCAAACTGAATACTTTCTTCAAACAAAGCCTTACCTGACAGACATTATATAAGACAGATGGAGACTAAGCTGCTGGGAGCTGGGTCCCTGGGAGGTGGGGGTTTATGTTGGTCCTGGCAGTGGGTTGGGGCAGCCAGGAGAGAGTGAGAGCCCTGGGGAGAGTCCAGTGGCTGACATTTACTAACTGGTACAGAAGGGCTTCAATATTTTCAGAACTGCGTGTTCATGCCCATGTGGCTGGGCCAACCAACTCATCTTTCACAGCAAGAAGTCAGTCTATACCAGTGGTCGGCAAACTGCAGCTCGCAAGCCACATGCGGCTCTTTGGCCCCTTGAGTATGGCTCGGCGTTAGAACCAATTCTTCAAAATAGACTCGCCCAGGCCGAAAACCGACTTCTGCGCATGGGCCACGAAGTTTCAATCGCACTGTACATGCGCGCCTGCTCGTGGTATTTTGTGGAAGAGCCACACTCAAGGGGCCAAAGAGCCTCATGTGGCTCGCGAGCCGCAGTTTGCCGAACACTGGTCTATACCAACAAAAATGAAAATATGTCCTTGGAAAAAATTATAATGTCTTCAACCTTTAATGGTCTGATAGTTTATTTTTATTGTTTTAATCTTGAAGGGATACTTTAGGGGAAGTATCTCTTCCCTAGAGGAAATATGTATATGAATTCAGCAATTCCATCAACGTCTCTTTCTTTTATGCAATTCATTTAAAATTGAATTTAAAATTGTATCTGAAATACGATTGTTATGGTTTTATGAAAGTACCTCTACCCACTTGTTCATTACCCATGCTCCTCTTCTTGTATTTGCATATTAAGTTGCTCAAAATGATGTTCACCAAATGTTACTGGGTTATTCTGGCTGGTGGGATCTGGGTGCTTTTTTGACTTCCATCTTTGGGATTTCAGCATGTTTTACTGAATTCTTTATAATCAACAGATGCCAGTTTTTATTTCAGAGTGATTTTTTTCTTAAAAATAAATATAGGAAGAAACATAGCAGTGATCTATTCATTCAACAAATATTTATTAAACAACTCAGTGCCAGCTCGCCATGTTTACTGGTAACTAGGTTTTTAGTTACTACACCTTGTAAATCTTTTCTGCTTAGGTTTCCCTGCAATCATTGTACGCTGCCACTAGGTGGCAGTAGACATGGCAGTATTGGGGGAGGTGCTTTGTTTTCACCCAGGTCTCAGATGAAACTTTGGATTCCAGGAGTGTAAGTTCTCATTGACAACTTTTGTTTTGTTTTGTTAATTATGACTTGTGTATATGTTTTAAATCCCACAAGATATTATTTAAAACAATCCATATTTATTTAGTTTTATCTACCTTTTACTTTGGCACTCTTCATTCTTACTCTATTTACTCCCTTCGTCAGGGATAGTTTTCCCTCTGCCTGATGAACTTTTAATGTTTCTTTTGAGTGTGGGTGAGCTGGTGAGAAATCCTGATACCCCTTGGTGTTCCCTTCTGAAGGGTCTTCTAGCCTAGTGCTTCTTGCTCCATTTAACACAATGGTGTCTTTTCTGCTGGCTACTTTTAAATTTTCTCTTTAACTTCATTTTTCACCAGTTTGGCAGGGGGCGCGCAGGGGTTCTTGGAGTTCCTTGAGTCTGTGGCTTGATGCCTTTTGGAAATACTCAGCTATTCTTTCTTCAGATATCACTTCTGCTTTATCCTCCCCTTTCCTCCTAAGGCCAGAATCTCACATGTGTTACACTTTTACACTATGTCTCCCATTTCTCTAATGTTCTTTATCTGTATTTTCCATCCCATGTCCTTTCCATGCTTCAATCTGTGTATTCCCAACAAAGCTAAATTCTAGCTCACGAATCCTCTTTTCTGCTCACACAGGTGCCCTCTTATTTCTGAGCAGAGCGCCTGGCGGGATATCCCTGCAGCATGTGGAGGAAAGAGCAGAGGGCTCTGATCCTAGAGGCTGGGTACCAGTCCTGGCCACCTCGTCCCAGCTTGTGCCCTGAAGGGACCTCTGTAAGCGGCTGTTTCTTCCTCTATAAAACTCAGTGCCCATCTCCTGGGGGGTGGGATGTGCAGGTGAGGGCATCAGCGTGAAGACGGGGAGGCACTGCTATGCAAATGGAAACTGTCAGCGCCCATGTTGGTGAGAGTGGTGGAGTCAGAAGCTGTCCTTCATTCTGAGCCACAAACAGCAACACACACACACACAAACACGTGCGCAGGTACACGCGCCCACGCACGCACTGAGGCCTGAGCGCATCTCTTGAGCCAGAGCCACTTGCACTTCCCCAGGAAGCCACCCACACCAACCTCAGCCAAAAGATAGTTCTCACTGGAAGACGTGGTGCTGATGTGAGAACTAGCCGGGCTTCTCCGGGCTATTTTCTCGGGTTCAAATGACTTGTCATCACATGATATATTTCAGTTGTGAACCCTGCCCCTCACTCCCTGGGAGCCTGGGGAGGCCTTGATAGAGTTTGACCAGGGAGCGAGGGAGCTGGAAATCCCAGCACCTTCCAGCCAGGCTGCCTAACTGGATTTGGAGAAAATCACACCAGCTCAGTGCCTGCAGCCCAGAGCTAGCCGGGGCTCTTCTTTCATCTCTCTCTCTCTGTCTCTCTCTCTCTCTCTCTCTCTCTCTCTCTCTCTCTCTCTTTATTTCCATCCCTGTCTGTCTCTGTGTGTGTCCAGCGATCCCACTTCTGGGTATCTACTCCATGGAAGAAACGAAGTTCAGGGCACCAGGATTCTGATTCAGATATGTCACCTCCATGAAAGAGACTGGAAGACTAGAGCTCGGTTTCTGACCCCTCTCCACCAGGGAGGAAACAAGAGGGCCAACTCTTCTGATTCTGACCTGTCTCCACCTCGAAGGGCTCAGCCTCTGGGAAAGAAGGCTGCACCGGTGTATTCTGGGGCTAGCACTGTGTTGGTGTTAACTGACAAACAGCGAGAGCAGCAGGAATTCAAGAAACCATGGCATGTGAAGCTGAATTCCAATATGCTGAAACCCTATTTCAAGATTAGTCTGGTCATAAGAGGAATTTGAAACTGGAAAGTTTAGAGCAAAGGAGAGAAGCAGAGAAGGACTCAGAGACATGCTCTATATGCCCAGTGGGGGAAGGGGCTTGTCCAGAGCTGGCAGCTGCAACAAAATGTGGAGGATGCAATAAAGAAAATGAAAAGCCTGGCCCGCTGTCTTAATGATAAAGATGTGGATCAGATGCTGAGAGAACAAGAAAGAGAGGGGGACGCCATGGCCAACTTTATCAAGAAGAATAAAGCCAAGGAGAACAACAATAAGAAAGTGAGACGTCACTACAGTGGCCCAGCACCTCCTCCCAACAGATTCACCATCTGTCCTGGATATCACAGGGGTGGAGGTACAGACCCAGGGGATCTGAGCAGAAGCCCTTTGCCAGGCTTGCCAGCAGGAAGGCGATGGAGAGACTGGCCCACAAGTGGAGTGTTGAGGGTGTGTAACTTCTCTGAGGCTATGGGAGTGGCTGAGGGTTGTGGTAGTGGACATAGAGCAGCCAGCTGTCCCGCTGTAACAGTTGTCTATGCTAATATTTAAGCCCACACACATGAGCAATTGTTGAAGACTAGTTTTGACCACTAGCATTTGAGAAGAATATCTGAGACCTGACGTTTGGACTGAGGCGCCTGTGACGTCTCAGGTGTGCCAACACCAGTGATTGCTGCTGACTTACAGAAGAAACTGATTTCCCAGCGTCCCAGGGTTTGTTCTTGGTTAGGTTTCTAATAAACTTTGATGTTTGTAAAAGTTCAGTCTGACTGATTTCTCCTTGGCATGCCTGTGGGAAGTAGCCTGGCACTATTGTCAGTGCTGGGTATGTGAAGTGTGTAGCCTGTAGGGTCAAGCAAGGATATAGCCCAGTTCTACCTCCCAGTCAGTGGAATGGTGTCCGCCTGGCCAGTGTCCACGAGGACCAGGGCAGCACTGACCCGAGTGTTTCCCTCGCCCTTGATGGCTAACAAGCTTTACCAGACTCTCTGTCCTTGGTCTGACCACAGGCCTTTCCCAGCTTGGCTCCCCCCTCTCCCTTTCCCCTTCTCTCCTCTCCTTTCTCCCCTCAGCTAATTAAGCCCCTAGCCTATCCTGGTCCAATGTGGAAACTCACCCAACTGGCAGCCATCAGGTCTTCCCCAGATATAAGTAATGAAGGCTATGTCTTTCCCTCTGGTCCCCCACATGGTTTTTTTCTATCTAGATCTAGCAAAGAACAGCCTGGCACTTCCTGGGTGGAGCTGCTACAGTACATAGCCATTCTAGAAAATGACAGATTTCTCCAGGCAACTTTTGAGGGTCTAGAATCACAGCTCTCAAACACTGCTACTTGAATATTTAGTTAACGAAACTCCTGTTGAGACAAATTAACCCAAAATGCTCTTTTCCCGCCAAAATCCTGGTAAGTTTGTCTCCTCTCCCCCTCCACCAGCTAAAGAGGTTCACTTGCTGTGACTACAGCCCAGATGTCCCTTCTTTGCCAGATAATCACCTCCACACAGTCATCTGTTCACCTTAAAACCTTTATGTGGACGATAAGAAAAATTAGTCAGATTTCCATGGAGGTCTATAAACTTGTTACAAGTCTTACAACACCTCGGGTCATGAGAATCAATTCAGTCTGTCTGAAATGGTTTCACCAGCTGGTAGCCCTCACTCTGCTGGAGAAAGAATCACTGGATTGGAAGCGCCCTTGGCCACGGGCTGTGGAAACTTGAGTCTGTGCAGAGTGGGGAGGCAGGGTCAGAGGGGGAAGTCAGCCTCTTCCTGAGAGCTTTCTGACACTATGTAGAGAGACTACTGGGAGGCTTTGTCCTTTAGCTTATGCTCATTTGTGTTAATTGTAGATTCCTAAACATCCATTTCTCTGGCAGGTCAGAGAAACATTCCCCACAAGATTACAGACTGTGCACAGCTTGACTCAGGAAGTTCTAGTTAAACTTCTGCACTTGCCTGGAGTCCCAGCTGAAGGTGAATTCACTTAAGGCCCTCCCACTGCAGGAGTAGCTGGGGCGCTGCACCACCTTGCGAGGCAAAGGTCTTGTTAGTTGGGGAGGGCAGTTGGGGGCGATTGTGGCTGCAGGAGAGGGCAGCTAGGGGTGACCAGGCCTGCAGGGGAGGGCAGTTGGGGGCGACAAGGCCAGCTGGGGAGGGCAGTTGTGGGGGACCAGGCCCGTAGGGGAGGGCAGTTAGGGGCGACCAGGTTGGCAGGAGAGGGCACAGCTGAGCCACAACTTCAGTGTACCAACTTCATGTGCTTGATTATAAGACAAGACAATTGAGGTTCCTGAGCTTTTAAGATCTGAGACAGAGGATAAAGGAGGGGGCCTAATGCCAGGAAAGTTGAAAAACATGTGCTCAAACTCTGCTTAACATCGGTGGAAGCAGCCTCATGCGGGGCTGCTATCAGGTGGACATACCTAGCACCAGTTGCTTGTTTCCGTATTTGCTCAATGACTTGTTGGTCTGTGGTCTCCACCTAGATGTTGAGGCTTGCACTGGACTTAGAACACCCAAAATCAACCCAGATTCAGCCATTTTACCACCCCACATGACTTCTAGATGTTATTTCACATTCAAATGCATAGTTTCAGTTCCTGTTTCTCCCAGAACATTAAATGAAAGAACAATCACTTTTATTTTATAACTAGAGGCCCAATGTACGAAGATTTGTGCAAGAATGGGCCTTCCTTCCCCTGGCTGCCAGCACCACCTTCGCTTCAACCAGAGCTGCCTTTCTGCCTTCCCATGCTGCCCAAAGGCCCAGAGCGGCTGAGGCCGTGTGCAGCCCCTTAGCACCTGTGTATGCAAATTAATCCCCCATCTTTGTTGGCTTAATTTGCATACTCCTGATTGGCTGGTGGGCATCACGAAGGAATGGTCAATTTGCATTTTTCTCTTTTATTAGTGTAGATAACTAGAGGACTGGTGCACAAAATTCGTGCACTGGGGGTGTGTCCCTCAGCCCAGCCTGCACCTTCTCCAATCTGGGACCCCTTGGGGGCTGTCCAACTGCCCATTTAAGCCCAATCCCTAAACTGGCAGTCAGACATCACTCTCACAATCCAGGACTGCTGGCTCCCAACCCCTCACTTGCCTACTTGCCTGATTGCCCCTAACCACTTCTGCCTGCCAGCCTGATCACACCCAACCACACCCCTGCCAGCATGATTGACACCTAACAGCTCCCCTGCCAGCCTGATTGCCCCCAACTGCCCTCCCCTGCAGGCCTGGCTGCCCCCAACTTCCATCCCCTGCAGGCCTGGTTGCCCTAAACTGTCCTCCCCTGCAGGCCTGGTCCCCCCCTGCTCCCCTCCCTCCCTTGCAGGCCCAGTCGCCCCCAACTGCCTTCCCCTGGCATTTGGTCGCCCCCAACTGCCCTCTCCTACCAACCTGGTCGCCCCTAACTGCCCTCCCCTATGGGCCTGGTCCCCACAACTGCCCTCCCCTGCTGGCCTTGTTGCCCCCAACTGCCCTCCCCTGCAGGCCTGGTCACCCCTAGCTGCCCTCCCCTGCAGGCCTGGCTGCCCCCAACTGCCCACCCTTGCTGGCCTGGTGCCCCCCAACTACCTTCCCCTGCATGGCTGGACCCTCCCTAACTGCCCTCCCCTGCAGGCCTGGTCACCCCTAGCTGCCCTCCCCTGTTGGCCTGATCGCCCACAACTGCCCTCCCCTGCCGGCCATCTTATGGTGGCCATCTTGTTACCACTTGGGGGAGGGGCCATCTTGTGCAAGGGTGTGGCAGTCAATTTGCATATTACCTCTTTATTATATAGGATTTTTATTAATTTCAGAGAGGAAGGGAGAAGGAGAGAGAGATAGAAACATCAATGATGAGAGAGAATCATGGATCAGCTGCCTTCTGCATGTCCCCATTGGGGATTGAGCCTGAAACCTGGACATGTGTCCTTGACTGGAATCAGACTGGGACCCTTCAGTCTGCAGGCCAACGCTCTATCCACTGAACCGAACCAGCTGGGGCACAATCACTTTTGATTGTGACCACTGAAGTCTCTGCTTGGCTTGCTTAGTGGTCAACTAATGATTGAACAGAGACTTCTTAAATGCTTTCACCAACGTAAGAAATGTTCAAAGCTGTCGAGGATTTTTATCAATTTATTTGAGACAAAACTCGATCTCAAATGCTTCAGCAAATAACAGTTTTGTAGTTTCTTTATTTTTTTTCTAAAGAAACACATTTTAAGTAATGCTAGTTTAACCAATGGAGAAAAAACTTCTATCAAAATATACAATTTCCATTACAGACTAGAAGGCTAATATTTAAAAAAAAATAGTTGTAGGCCCAAAAGTTTGCTATGAATGATAGGCATCATATGATCCCTTTGAAGCACAAAGCATCAGATGAAATCTTTTGCTCCATCGGTGACCTTCTTCATTTGTGATTTTGATAAATTCAGAGCTTGACACTCAGTCTCTAGAAGAAGGTATACCCACTCTTCTTAATCCAGATTTCCAGACGGGAAACCACGTAATTCAGAATCTCAAGTGGGATTTATGCCTTACCATGTACCTATCCAGCGCTTCCCAGAAGCTTAAGAAAAGCCGTCTGTCCGAGTGGCGTTTGTAATAGCTGAGCTCTAACACCGTTACGTCCCACTTCTGCACGTTGGGGTCTAGAGGAACTTGATCATATTTGAGATGGAAGGCTTTAATTTTAGCAAACATGTCAACTGGAGATCCATCAGGCAAAAGCCCTGGCCACCCTTTGAACTGCCAGGCAGGACCGTGCACGAAGACGGCCACGACCCGGTCCCAGTCCTGAGGCGTGAGCTTCAGAGGCTGGTCTACGACCCTGTAGGGCACCGTGAGGCTGAGCGCGGTGCCCCTCGGCTGCATCTGGTCTTTTCTCCTCTGTATCAGAGTTTCATTTTCTCGTCGGCAGCCCTGTTTCTTCTTCTCCTCTGATGGGACGAAGGTCAGGTCCTGCAGAAGGTCCTTTGCGTTCAGCATGGTTATTAAGGAGGTGGCGGCGGCAGGGATTATGATGATGGGGGTCAGAGAGCCTTTCTTCTGATGAGGAGGGGGTCTTGCTTGAGAAACGGGTCTCGGTACTGGCTGTGCCGCGGGGGTCTGAGTCTCACCGGCCGCCCCACCCTCCGTCACGGGCTCCAGCATCATCCCATGGTAGGTGCTTCCGTGTCTTTTCCTTTGAATCGTTCCTGGACATATCTGTTGTAGGCAGCTGGGGTCGGCTGCTTGGTAGGCAATGTGGGAGCCACAGGTGCTGCCTTTGGGGCCGGTGGCTGTTCGGGCGCTCGCCCTGCCTCTCTGGCTTCCACAGACTCAAGAATTGCAAAAATGTCCTCGGCGAAGGTCTTCCCCGTGCTCTGTAGGATGGTTGTCCGTGTCCTCCCCCCTCGCTCTCTGCTGACAATGTCCCGGGTCACATCCACCTCCGCGTCCACAAAGCTCCTCCCTTTGAGAGCGGCTAAGGGACCACCTAGGTCCGTCTTGATGGTGGATCTTTTCTTCGCCATGATTTTGGCTTTGATGGCAGCAATTTTTTCCACGGACATGGTTTCCGACAACGGCCTGATCTGTGCAGGCCGTACAATGCCTTCTCTGTGACCCTGCAAGCGGGCAGCCCACCGCTCCTTGTCGAGGCGCACACGCTCTCCGTCCTCCGTGCGGGGCTTCTTGGCTGCTGCTGACGCGGGGTCCGCAGCGCGCTTCCCCGGAGTGGACCGCTGCAGCCCGAGCTCTGCAGGGGCGCCCCGGTCGATACTCGCCGACCTGGATGCTTCGCCACTGAGATATGCAAGCAGGTCTTTCCGGTCGGGTCTTCTCACCACAGGGATGTTCTCCGTGGCCGCGAGGCGGACATACACGGGATGGGACAGGTGCACGTTGTTCAGGAGAAATAAGACACACTCCAGCGTGTAGTGCTCCCTGGGCCGGCCTTCCGTTCCGGTCCCCCACACCACGTAGTTGGTCTTCACGTCCTTGGGCCAGGAGAACTCGCGGCCAAAGAGGACTTTGTCCTCCTTCACCAAGATCTCCTTCTTCTGGATGTTGTACTGTCGCAGGACACTGAGTACGTCTGCCATCTTCCGCCACCTCCGCCACGGGGGCCCCGTGCACCAGGGCCGCTGCCTCCCTGCCTCACTGGGCCGCTATCTCCCTGCCTCACTGGGCCGCTGCAGCTGCTGCCCGCACCTCCGCCTCCGCCACTGCCACTGCCTCGGCTGCTTATGCCACGCACCCATCCTGCAGTTCCTTTTATACGTTTGAAATTAAGGAGGGGATGTAAAGAAGATTACATGAAGGTGGGAGAAAACAAGACAGGGATTGGATTATAAGATTATGTGCTTTCTTAAGAGAGGTTGCTTCCAAGAAGTCTGAAAAAAAAGAGGATTACTCTGACGTTTCATAGGTGCGTTAACCTAGATGCACATGAATAATAAACAGGGCGTGCTTAAGGCAAAGATAAATATTTTCCTACAGATATAGGCCTGGGACGGGACTGTCCACCAAGACCTGCCGAGTTGGGGATTTGTGACTAGATCACCCTGTGAGGTTACTTTTCAAAGAACCCCCCTTTTACACCCACTCTTTGAACCAATACAGCTCCAATCTCTGCTAGGGACGGTGTGTGCTTTGAGACATGCCTTCAATGCTCTGGCAGGCAGTTTACCACTTTACTGGAGCTTTCGATCCTGTTTATACAGAGCCTCAAGGTCAGCTAAAGACAAGAAATTCTCAATCAACTTGGTCTTTGCTGAGCATGCACACAATTCTGGGAGTGTATGTAGCCTTCTAGGTTTCCAGGACTATGCTGGAGCTTTTCCAAACCCCTTATGGACATGCCATTTCCCAGCTCTTCCTTCCAACGTTTTTGGTCAGCTTGTCGTTCACACCAACTGTTTACACTTCAGACCATGCGATATTAAATGATTGTTGCTGGTTGTTCTTTTCTCTTTCTCCCTTTAAGGTTCTCTCTTTGTCTTTAATTTTTGGCATTTTAATTATGATGTGTCTGGTCATGGGCCTGTTTGGGTTCTTCTTGTTTGGGGTTCTCTGTGCCTCCTGAACTTGTGTGATTTTTTTTCCTTTACCACGTTAGGGAAGTGTTCTGCCATCATTTCTTCCAACACCTTCTCTATGCCTTTCTCCCTTTCTGCCTGTTCTGGAACACTTGGTATTCTAATATTGTTATGTTTCACATTGTTCCACAGCTCCCTTAAGCTGTCCTCCTAGTTTTTAATTGTTTTTTTTTTCTTTTTGGTTCTCTAATTGAGTGATATTCAACCCAGTCTTCTAATTCACTGATTCCATCCTCAGCTTCCCCTAATCTACCATGTATTCCTTCCAATTCCTACCATGTATTCTTTATTTGTGTTATGTCATTCTTTATCTCAGACTGTTCTTTTTTCATAGTTCCTATATCTTTTTTCATGCTGTTGAGCATTTTTACCATCATTACTCTGAACTCTGTTTCAGAGAAATTTCTTATCTCTGCTTCGTTTATCTCTTCTTCAGGAGAATTCTCTGGTTCTTTCATTTGGAGGTTGTTGTTTTGTCTCCTCATTTTGTCTCCTCATGTTTGGGTTTGTGACTATGTTTTAGGTAGATTCTCTACACCTCTCAATCTCTAGTGCAGGACAGTGTTCAAGGCTGTTTCTGATTAATTGGTTCAGGCAAAGACTCAAAGCCTCCAGAGACTGCCTCTGTCTACAGACTAATAGGATTCCAACTTGAATTGCCTCCAGGCAATTGTCCTCAGGTGTGTCAAGGGTTTTTTTTCAATAGGGTAGGGAAGTTGCTTCTGCCTGAAGGCTACTTGTTATTTTTAATCTCTTAAGTAGCCTCAGGGCAAGGTGTTTTCTAATAGGGTGTATCAACTGTCTTCCCCCAGGCAAGGCAAATGTCTATGTGGGAAAGATGACCTCTGCTGGATGAGGAAATGACTCAGCCCAGGAAACTTGGGGTGTCTGCCTTCTGAGCTCTATCTCCTGAGTCCCCAGTCCTGGGTTCTGCTCTCACAGCTTTAGTCCATTTTATCCTCCCTCTGCTGGAACACAAGGTGGGTAACTCCACAGGGAAGTTTGTGCCTTGGCCCTTTAAGAGGGTGCCTGAATTTTTAGGTGCTAATCCCTGGCAGACAGCACACCCTTACTTTTCACAGCTAGATGTTATGTGGGTACCCTCCTCAGTTCTAGTGCTCTCTGCTAGGGGGCCCAGCTTGGGGATTAGATCCCAGAGTTCTCAGTGGCAACCCCCCACAGCTGAGATATCTCTCCTGGACTTTAGTTGTGGTCTGTGGGCGCCCAGCCAGCCCTTTATCGCCTCCGCCCCTCCTACCAGTCTCTATGCAGTCTCCACCTTTGGTCCTCGGGTATCAGGGGTCTGTCCTGTGAGTTTTCCATTGATTATTCAGGAAGTTTTTTTGTATTTTAGTTGTAATTCTAGTTTGTTCCTGAAAGCATGTCTGTGCAGCATCCACTTACTCTGCCACCATTTTTAATCCTCTTTTTGCTGGTTCTTGACAAATGCTTAGTGAAAAGGCAGTTTAAGAAGAGTAAGCTCTGAGTCAGGTCATATAAAGACAATGTCTCTGATTAAAATTTTTCAGGGAATTGCCAGACAGGCCAAATTAAGACTACTCCCTGAAAATCAAGATTTAGAGAAGCATCCACCTCTTTTTGCCCCTTCAGTAAAGGCTATTTTTCATAGTACAATGATTGTGAGGCTATTGGTTTTCAAAGCTGTCATGGATCTGTGGGAGAGGGACCTGGGAATAGGGCAAGATAAAGCAACACAAGTGTTGTTCTTACCAAGATTCCGTTCTTCTTGAATAAACTTTTCTCAAATTGTTGTAGGCCTCTGGCTAATTTCCAGAGTTCAAAAAATTGTTTTTGATAAATTTTTGCTAGTGTTCTTACTTGTGTGGAGATGTGGGTTTTCAGAGGTCCTTATTCTGCCAACCTGAACACTTCCTTAGAAATTAAAAAAAGACATAAATAGAGATATATACCATGTTCATTAATTGAAAGACTTGATGTTATTAAGCTTTTAATTCTCCCCCAAATGATCTATAGATTCCCATGCAATCCTTCTCATAATCCCACCGGGCTTTTTTTTTTTTAGATATTAAAAAGCTTATTCTAAAATTTATATGGAAATACAGAGTACCTAAAATATCCAAAGCAATCTTGAAAAGGGACAAATTTGGAGGACTTGAATGGAGTTTAAAACTTAGTAGAAAGCTCCTCTGACCAACATAGTGTAGTACCAGCATAAGGATCAACAAGTTGGTCTATAAAAATGAGTAAAGGTCCCAGAAATAGACCTACAGTAAGTTGTAATTTGAGTTTTGACAAAGGCAGCACAGTAAAAAGGATAATATTTTCATCAAATAGTTCTGGCACTATCAGACATCCATTTAGAACAAAATAAACCTCAATTTCGGTCTTACACAATACTGAAAACTTAATTTCAGATTATTATACTCCCAATCCTTAAAACTAAAAAAACATCTAGAAGAAAAATTAGCCTATTACATTTTCCCTTTAACTTTTTTAGGTATAAGCACTTGGAGATAAAAGGTTTAAAAGACAGAACTACAAAATTCAATATATATTTTTTAAAGTTAATAAAAAAGAGCACATCAAAATTGAAAACATTCAAAAAAATAAATAATGACAACAAGTTTTGCCCCCCAAAAATTTAAAAACATTCCCATTAAGAAAGTAAGTGTGACACAAACTAAGAGAAATTATTTGGAAATCATATGTCTGACAAGTCTAATGTCCAGAATATATAAAGAATTCTCAAATTTAATGAGAAAAACAACTCAATAAAAATTTATAAAGTATTCTGATAGAAACTATAGGAACAGCCAATGAGCAGATGAAAATATGCTCAAAATCATTAGTCATGTTGAAAATGCAAAGGATTGAATCTGAGTTATGCAGGACTTTTAAGTACTGTGCATTTCACTGCATGAAACTTTTAACTAAGACTAAACAAATATTGAACTCCTTTTGGTAAATTACTTGGTGAACTGTTCAGGGATATAGATCTGATTCTGGACGTTAACTTGAAGTGCATTTTTAAAATGTTGAATTAATGGTAGATTGAATGATAAAGAAAATAATGATTTTAAAAAGATTAATTGTAGAATTTGTTGTGGACATGAGTGTCTGCTGTATCATTCTTTCACCTTTTCTATAAGTTTATCAATGTTTTAATAAAATGTTGGGGAAACGAGATGAAAGAAAATACAAATAGAGGCTAAGTTTCTTGTTTCTGTGTCTGCTCATATGGCCACAGTTGGTTTTGGGCTTACCAAATTTTCTATCCATTCTGTTTCCCTTGAAAATCAGAGTTGCTCTCCCCAGCTTACACTCCCTCCTGGATTTGGTAGGATAACTACCACTCCACACAGCTCAGTCCCACCAGCTCCTTGAGCCCTGGAAGCTTGTTTTGTCTCCAGGCTGGGGCAGCTACAATGACAGTTTGGCCTATCTATGACTGTCAAGCCCAGGTCAGCACAATCATTGCCTCCTTCAGCCATTAATTAATTGCTTCCCCCTTCCCCTCAGGCAGGGAATGGGATTCTGCAAGACCTCCATCATCTCTGCTAACAAGCAGCTCCATGGCAGCTCCAAGGCTGACTGGGATGTGGCCAGAGAGAAGCTGACCTCACCAATGTCCTAACAGCAAGGCTAGATTATCCAAACCTGGAAGTGTGGGAGTGTTACCACCCCCAGAGGCACACTTTAAAGATGAATGGCTGGTATTCTTCTACAGCTGTCAATCAGATTCAATGGATCCACAGGCCTCTCTAGGGCCCTCTCCTGTGATTAAGCAACCTGCTATAAAGTTTTCTTGAAGCCATAGACAGCTCAGTAGTACCCCACCTTTAACTGCTTTCCTTCTGGTCTTTCCCACATCTCCTCTCCACTCGTACTTCCTTGGGATTGTATCTTCAATCATATCTTCACTTGTGTTGTCTAGAAAAGAGACTGAGGCAAATCTCGAGTTCTATCTTGCTTATTCTGCAACTATCTCTTGGTTTTTGTTCTCTCGTGTTCTTCAAACTCTCCAGAGTGGTTCTCTAGAACTGTGACTGAGTATCTAAATTATCAATAAAATGTGCCACAAGTTTACTATAATTTGATAATTCCCAGTCACCCAAAGGAATACTACACACTCCCAAAATTGTAATGTTCAGGACATGCAAAACATTGATACTATAATTTAATCACATTTTAATTGAAAGCATATATTCATATATTGCACAAGGAAGAATTTGTTTTAAAACCTTAATGTTGAAAAGACATGTATAAGAATGTCCTTAGCAGCATATCTGCAATAGCCAAAAGTTGAAACTTTCCTACATAAGAGTATTAGATAATTTTTAAAGATTGTAAAATTAGGGCCCTCGCTGGTTTGGCTCAGCAGATAGAGCATCAGCCTGAGGACTGAAGGGTCCCAGGTACGATTCTGGTCAAGGACACATGCCCGGGTTGTGGGCTCCATCCACAGTGAGTGGTGTGCAGGAAGCAGCTGATAAATGATTCTTTCTCATCATTGATGTTCCTACCTCTTCCTCCCTCTCCATTCCTCTCTGAAATCAATAAAAAAATAATAATGATTTTAAAAAGATGGTAAAATTAGGATTGTCAAATAATACACAAGACATCCATTTAAATTTTAAGAAAATAATAATCTTACAGTATAGGCATATCACAAATGGCGCATGGGACATATTTATACTAAAAATACTTATCTGAAATTCAAATTCAGTTGAGTATCTTGAATTTTTATTTGCTAAGTCTGCTAAACTAACGTATAATAGAATATTATACAACAATAAAAATGACTGAGCTATAGCTACATGAAACAACATGAGTACATCAAGCAGAGTTGTCTTTCCATAAAACTCAAACTTGGGCAAAACGCAACAGTAGTTTAGAGAAATACGCACAGTGGTTACAAGGTGGGGGGAAAAGAGGGCAGTGATGTATAGGCGGCATGAGGGGACCATCTGGAGTAGTGATAAATGTCTCTTAAACTATGTGGGAGATGTAGTTACAGAAAGATTTTCATGTTACTTTAATTCACTGGGGATTTACAATTTTTGTACTTTTCTGTATACATTATAATTACTTTGGATTGTTGTTGTTTTTTAAGAGAGAGAGAGACAGAGAGGAATGGAGAGAGAGAGAGAAAGAGAAACATCGATGAGAGAGAAACATCCATTTGCTGCCTCCTGTATGTCCCCTCCTGGGGGTCAAGCCCACAACCCCAGCATGTGCCCTGACCAGGAATTGAACCTATAACTTCCATGCTCAATCCACTGAGCACACTGGCCTGGCAGGATTGAATTGTTTTCTTTATGCTTTCCTATCTTTATTCTTCTACTTGTTTTTGGTTTTGTTTTGTAATCAGAAAACACTGAAGCAATATTGTTTGTAATTATTGCAATTTGGATGAACAAAAAACATCTTCTGCCACAAAGTTTGGCTGTGAACTCTTTCAGAATTGAGAGAGAAATGAACTTTAAAAAGCTGACTTTACTCATAACCAACAAGATCTTCCCTTCCCCCCTCTCCCCCCCGCAACCCCCATCATTTAGGAGCTGGCCTCTTCTCCATTCCTCAATTTTGAGTAGTAATCAGGGAAAAGAAAACAATTTTTTCCTAGTGGGCTACATAAGTTTTAGAAACATTAGGGATCTTTTTGAAGATTTGACAAAAGGAGCTTTAAAGTCAGGAACTTTGGCAAAACTAAGTTTGAATCAGGCCTGAGGGCAACCTCCTTGGGCAAGTTATTAAAGACCCCAGAGCTTTAATCCTCTCATTTTTAAGCCATTTAAGCCTCAACCTAAGGAGTGACATGCTTAGTCCAGTGCCTGGTACAGAGGAGGCCTTCGATGATTAACATGATAAGCCCACAATTGCTCTCACAAGTCTCTAGTGGAGGGTTCTTCCGTCAGCCTTGAACTTTCTGTGGACCTAAGTCTGCCTGGTAGCATGCCTGAGATTGACTTACTTGCAATTTCTTTCCTCCTTGATTTTTGCAATAAAATACTCTATTAAAATGGGTGGCTGGTGAAATTATATAAATCAAGAGGATTCTTTTCTCAAGACCTCTGAATCATTCCCAGAACAGTCATCTGAGGGAGTTCCTTGTAAGCTAGACCAGCATCTTTGTAAATTTCCTTGGGCAGTGACTGTGAAACTGCCCAAACTACAGGATGCTTATCTTTTTAGTAAAGTAAAATATCTTCTCTTCCCACACCTAATTTAAAAGGGCTGATTTTATTTAGCACTGTGTCACTTGGCTGCCCTCCAGGGTCTTTGAATATTCTGGGGAGAAATGGATGGGGGCTGTGCTTCATTTCTTAAGCTGGCATGAAACAGCAAATGGCAGAAACAGCAGTCTGAAATGTTGGAGATAATTGCTGTTTAATTCTGGATTTGATGAGTTAATGAGCACTGTACAGAAGGCATATGATGGGGCCTCATTTGCAGCCTAAATTGCGTTGCTGTGTGTATTGAGGGAATATACGTATGTCGTCTGTGTGTATCTTTGTAAATTACATTTTTCAGCATAAGTACTAATCCTGCCAAACAATTACAACATTTACAGAATCTGATGCAATCCATCTGTTGAAAAGGCTTTTCTGAGTTTAGGCTGATAAAATATAAAACAGTTGGTGAAGACTGAACAAAAATCTATGGATCTTGATTTTGGGAGCACGTCACGTTCCTTCCAGACTGTGCAATGGGATGACTGGTGAAACGCTTCCAGAGGCTTGTTGGGCTCTTTGGGATGGAGATAGCAACACGGTCTAGGCTCAGCTGCCTTCCGAAATAGACTACTTTCTCACTAAGAACTGACACTAAGGCATGTCCTGTGCACTTGAAATGCAAGGTGTTCAAAGGCATAATCTCTTCCCTTTGCTGCCATTCTTGCCTTTCAGCTAAATCTGGTATATAGTTAATAGACTCAAGGCATCTTAGTTGAATAGACTTCTCCCGTGAGGTTTACTACGGGGGTGAGCTGAAAGGCAATGAACAAGGTGCTTTAAAATTTGAATTTTTGTTTTCAAGACTTGGTATTCTAGTTTGGGTTCTCCCAGATGCAGGCCTGAAACAAAGATTAGATGTCATTGGTTTATTTGGGAGATTCAGGGAACACTGGCTGTTAATGAAGAAGTAATAAGAGGAATGTGGTCAATACCAAATGAATTAGGCTAATTACCCTGTGGGTGGCTGGAGCTTAACCTCAGAAATCATGTAACACACATCCCTCAGGATTGTCCCAGCTGAGAGAGGCAAGGGACCTGGGTACTGCTATCACGGACCTACTAGTATTATGTGCTTCTGTATTTACTATTGTTTGGTTATTTCTTGATGGATCAACTTGAAACATTATCCATTAACTTCCACCCACGAAACTGAGGATTTACCTCACTTAGACACCTCTAGGAAATATCACTTCCCCTCTGTGGGCTTGCCTTCTAATCATTTTAATGGTAGTTTGGGAGTAATAATTTAATTGTTGTGATCAAATTTATCAGTCTCATTTTTGTGCCCTGCTTAAGACTTTCTTTATGTCAAGGTCATGAGATAGTCTTCCAGATTATCTTCTAAGAATTGTATCGTTTTGTCTTTTTATTTTTAGAACCACAATCTATTTGATTTTTAATATGGTGTGGGTCACAGAACAAATTTACATTTTCTCAATGAAAGAATATATTAATAGCATAATAACCAACGAAGGGCTCACTTTCATAATATATAAAGAAAATAAATCAGTAAGAAAAATATTATCCAACAAAAACATGCAAGAATGTTGAAAAAAGACTGCAAATAAGGATATTCTAATGACCAATCAATGTTTTTAAAAGTTACTTAACCTCATTTGTAAGCACAGAAATACAAATTCAAACCATAATAAGAAACAATTGTATATTCTTAAATGACAAAATAATTAAAAAGTCTGACAATAGCAAGTGTTGGCAAGAATGTTGAACATCAGAGACTCTCCTGAACTGCTGGTGAAAACATGAATTATTAAAATAATTTTGAAATTATTTGACACTAGAGGCCCGGTGCACGAAATTCGTGCACGGAGGGGGGGGTGTCCCTCAGCCCAGCCTGTACCCCTCCAATCTGGCACCCCTCAAGGGATGTCCGACTGCCCGTTTAGGCCCGATCCCGGGTGGGATCGGGCCTAAACGGGCAGCCAGACATCCCTCTCACAATCCAGGCTGCTGGCTCCCAACTGCTCGCCTGCCTTCCTGATTGCCCCTAAATCGCTTCTGCTTGCCAGCCTGATCACCCCCTAACCACTCCCATGCCAGCCTGAATAATGTCTAACTGCTCCCCTGCCAGCCTGTTTGCCCCCAACTTCCCTCCTCTGCCAGCATGGTCACTCCTAACTGCCATCCCCTGCAGGGTTGATTGCCTCCAACTGCCCTCCCTTGCAGGCCTGGTGCCTCCCAACTGCCCTCCCCCAGCTGGCCATCTTGTGGTGGCCATCTTGTGTCCACCTGGGAGCAGCCATCTTTGACCACATGGGGGCAGCCATATTGTGTGTTGGACTGATGGTCAATCTGCATATTACTCTTTTATTAGATAGGAGGATAGAGGCCTGGTGCACAGGTGGGGGCCAGCTGGTTTGCCCTGAAGGGTGTCCTGGATCAGGGTGGGGTTCCCTTGGGGCGTCAGCCTGGGCGAGGGGCCTGTGGTGGTTTGCAGGCCAGCCACACCCCTGGCGACCCAAGCAGAGGCCCTGGTAACTGGAATTTATTTACCTTCTACAATTGAAACTTTGTAGCCTGGAGCAGAGCCAAGCCTCCTGCTGGATCCGCGGCTGCCACTTGGATTTGTTTACCTTCTATAATTGAAACTTTGTATCCTTGAGTGGAGGCCTGGGCCTGCCAGAGTGGGTGGAAAGCTTGGCTTCTTCTGTTGCCGGAGAAACCCAATGGTAGCCAATTTGGCTGGGGTTGATTTGCATACTCGCCCTGATTGGCTGGTGGGTGTGGCTTGGCTGGTGGGCGTGGCTTGTGTAGCAGAGTGATGGTTAATTTGCATATTAGCCTTTTATTAGAGAGGATTATCTAGTAAAGTTAAACATACACATACCCTATAATACAGGAATTTTACTCTTTGATGCACATAAGCACAAAGAGATGTGTTCAAGAATTTTATAGCAGTACTAGAGGCCCGGTAAACAAAATTTGTGCACTTGGGGAGCGGGGTCCCTCAGCCCAGCCTGCGCCCTTGGGAGATGTCTGGCTGATGGCTTAGGCCCGCTCCCCGGGGGCCTAAGCTGGGGGGAGCGGGCCTAAGCTGGCAGCTGGACATCCTTAGTGCTACCATGGAGGCGGGAGAGGCTCCTGCCACCGCTGCTGTGCCCACCAGCGTGAGCCTGGCTTCTGGCTGAGCAGCGCTCCCCCTGTAGGTTTGGGCCGAAACCAGCTCTTTGACATCCCCTGAGGGGTCCCAGATTTCGAGAGGGTGCAGGCTAGACTGTGGGACCCCACCAGTGCATGATCAGGACTGGGAGAGAAACAGGAGGTTGGCCAGCTAGGGAAAGACCATGGGAGTACTCCAGTGTGTGTCAGGCCCTGTCTTGTTCAGTCCCGATCAGCTGGACCCCAGCATCAAGCTAACCTACTGGTCGGAGCATCTGCCCTTGGTGGTCAGTGCACGTCATAGTGAGCAGTTGAGCAGCCTTAGCATATCATTAGCATATTATGCTTTGATTGGTTGAACGGCCGAGTGGTCGACCGGACACTTAACATATTAGGCTTTTATTATATAGAACTAGAGGCCCGGTGCACAGATTCGTGCACTGGTAGGGTTCCTCAGCATGCCCTGCTGGGATTGGGCCAAAACCGGCAGTCCAACGCCACCTGCCATTCCTGCGTCCTGCTCCCACTTATCCTGGCCCTGCTGCACCTGCTGTGGACTTGCGCCCAGTCTGTCCCAATTGGGAGAGGCTCGCGCCGCCACAGCAGTGCTCACCAGCTGTGAGTTCTGCGTCTGGCACCTGTCAATCAGCTGAGCAGCGCTCCCACTGACCACTCCTGCATTGAGCATCTGCCCCCTGGAGGTCGGTGTGCATTATAGTGACCAGTCATTCGGTCATTTGGTCATTCGACTGTTTGGTCGCTTGGGCTTTTATATATAGAGATTATTCATTATAGCTCCAGATAAGAAATAGCACAAAAGTACACAAACAGTAGAATGAGTTAATACATGGTAGAATGTGTTTGTAGCAAAGAGAGTGATGAACCTCATGTTATAATTATGAGCACAAGTAACCAACACACACACGCAGTGCATGATTACATTTCTATGAAAATTAAAAAACAAAACAAGCAACAAACAATACCGATGGAAGAACTGTAAGTACAGAGATTATTGCTAATGGATATTGAGGAACCAACTATAATGAGTAAATTAATTCCCTAGAGCTGCCATAACAAAACAACACAGGCTTAAACAACAAAAATTTATTTAATTACAACTCTAGAGGCAGAAGTCCAAGATCAAGGTGTTGGCAGAGTTAGTTTCTTCTGAGACCTCTTTCCTTGGCTTATAGGGAACTCTCTTCTCCCCATGTCTTCACGTGGTCTTTCTTCTTTGCATATTTGTGTCCTAATTTCCTCTTCTTATAATGATACCTGTCACACTGGAGTAGGGTCCACCCTAAAGACCTCATTTTAACTTATCTCCTCAAAGACTCTCTAAATACAGTCACATTCTGAATTATGGGGGGTTGGGACTTCAACTTATGAATTTTAGGGGACACAATTCAGCCTATTGCATTGAAGAGAGGGTATAGTCTTGTTTACCAGGGCTGGAAAATATTTTGCCTCTTGACCTGGTTGGTGATGGTCACATGGGGATTAACTTAGTGGTAATTTATGGCAGGGAACATTTGTTTTGTTTCCTTATTTTGGATGTACGTTATACTTCATGATACAAGGGTTAAACGTAGATACAATTAAGATGTGAATGTCAGGTTTGCTGAGATAACAAACAACCCTAAAGTCTTAGTAGTTTATAACAGTAAACATGTATTTCTCACTCACATTCCTTCTTGGTGGCTGTGAATCTGCTGGACCTAGCCTGAAGGAATAGCCCTTATTTGGGACATGCCATTCTTATGGCAAATAAACGGCCGAATGACCAAATGACCAAATGACTGGTCGCTATGATGCACACCGACCTCCAGGGGGCAGATGCTCAATGCAGGAGTGGTCATTGGGAGCGCTGCTCAGCTGATTGACAGGTGCCAGACGCAGAACTCACATGATTTCCGTTCAAGCAGAGAATAAGCGTATAACATGATCTCATATTATAAAAACATCGGTGACTAATTGTTAATTATACATCAGTAGCGAGGGATATACTAGTAGACTCCTTCTTCCCTGAGAGACACTGCAGGTCAACAAGAAAAGATACAAATGGAACAGTAGGTAGAAAATAATCTGAGACAAAAAAAATATTCAACCATAAAAAGTCAGTACAAAAGTGTAGACTGAAAGAAAACATTTGAGATGCTGATGACAGATAAATACATTTTTGTTAGGTCAAAATATTTCAATACTTTAAAAAATGGAATTGTGAGACCAAAAAAACAAAACAACACGTTGTTTTAGAACCTTAGAGAAGGGAATGTCTAAGTTTGATATTAAATTCTGAAGCCATAAATCTGACTAGATAAAAATTAAACACTGTGAATTAGAAAAAATGGCAATACACAAAGTTAAAAGACAACCTACAAATATTTGAAATTCAAATCACAGGTAATTATATATTGTTGAAAGGAATGTCTGTTATTATCGCAACTTCCACTCCATCTGGCAGTATCTCTCAAAGTTTATAATGCACATATCCTTTGAGTGAGTGATTTCATTCCTAAATATTTAAATACCTAAATGTGCATCCCATGAATAGCACATGTACAAAATATAAGTTATAGAAAGATATTATAGCATTTTTTGTTTAAAAGGGGGGGACAAAATATGGGAAAGAAATCTAAGTGTATACTTCTATAAACCACTGGTAAGAAAAAAATTAGCATATCCATACAATGGAATAACAAGCAGCCATTTAAAAAGACGCTTTTATATTTACTGAAATGGAAAAATCTCAAACTTATATTAAGTGGTAAAAGGGAAAAGGAAGCCACCTTGTGTGGAAAAGAAAATGAACAAGATGTATCTGAAAACTACTAACTTAGTAATTGTCTCTGGGGAGAAGAATTAGTGACTAGAAGACAAACTTTTCACCATTTTGTACCTGCTGTGTGTGTGTGTGCATGTGTGTGTGTGTGTGTGTAACATGTGTCTGTATTACCTAATTATAAACAACCGACCAACAAACAAACAAGCAATCAAACAAACATGAATGAATGAACAACTCAGAAACACTTAGAGAAGTGGTATAAAGAACAGAAAAGATCCCAGGACTTAAAATCAACTGGATCTGGGTTTCAATCCTAGCCCTTACCTGCGAACCCTTTGTTTCTCTGAGTTCTGTAAAATCTAAAGCTGTAAAATACACATCATATACCTAATTAGCAGCCTTGTTGAACCAATCTTCTCTATATATATATCAGACCAGCGACTGTTACAGCAGAACAAGAACAACTGAAACAACCAGTAGCTATAAAGGGCACTGTGACAGCAAACCAGCCTGATCCAGGCCAATCAGCTCCCTGCAACCTCCCACGGCCCCTCCTCCGAGCAGGCCCACCTCTGATCAGCCTCCCCCACCCCACCTACTGGTCTCTGATACAGGGAGCATGCAACTGAGGTGTTTGCTGCCCAATCCTGCTCCCCGGACCCCTCTATGTGCGAAGTGCCTGCATCACCACCCTTGGGCGGAGGCCTGTGAGTGAGCAAAGAAGTGTGGCTGTGCCTGTGGCTGTGCTTGGCCTCCTGTCCTCGTGGATAAGCAGGAAACATATTTACATGCCAGAATCTAAAATCCTCTTTATCGGTAATAGAGCAAATAATGCAAGACCCACATGTGTTTCTAAACAGGACTCTGTCCAGCTGCATGTGAACCCAGATCAAAGGCCTGCTCTCCACCAAGGAGGCTGCAAAGGCTGCTCCTCTCTCGAAAGCATGTAACCTGGAGAGGTTTAAAGGGAAAAGGAGATAAAAATAAAACAAAATAGCAACAAGCTCTGAAGCCACTGCCGATGCTGTCAAATTCTCCGTGTGTTGGTGAGGTCAGAGCTCACCTCCCCGTGCCCGGGGCTCAGACTGTTGAGCCACTGATACTGGGCTCATCTTCTCGGCCACTTTCAACCTCCCTCCAGCTCCTGGAGGCGGGTGGGCTTGCGGATGGAGGCTTCAGTGTTAAAGCAACCCTGTTGGTGTAGCACAGACACGTGGGGCTTTTTGATAAGAGGGAACCCGTAACATCCCCTCACAAATGTGTTTTAAACTGTTTTGAGATCACACTCCCAGCCTTGCTAAAATTTCAGTTAGGTTGATAAAGTACTAAAGAGAGAAGGACACAAATTATCAATATCAGGTATATTATTAGAGATCCTACAAATCAGGGGCAACAACTTTTTTTTTAACCCTTTGCACTTGCTTGCTTTTTTCTCGATTCCTTTATTCTACTCAGGATTTAATTTTTTAAATACCCCAGATTTTACAAAGCACGGCAGTAGAATAAAAAACTGGAGTCTCTTTTCATACAAACTTATTTATTTAGATTTTTTTATATTTCAAATTATTGATACATTCAAAGAGTAATTTTAATCTAGACATCCAAGTGCAAAAGGTTAATAAAGATTCAGATAGTCAATATTTTGGGGGTTTTGGGCAATATGATCTCTAGAGCAACAATTCAATTCTGTTTTTGTAGCAGTCAAGGAGCCACAGTAAATGAAAAGTGTAAAAGTATTTCAAAAACAAGCTGTAGGCTGAATTTGGCTTGTGGCTTTAGTTTGATGCCCCCTGCTACAGACACTAAACAATAGAATATTCTGAACAACTTTATGGGAAGAAATTCAACAGTTTAGAGCAAAACAAATTATTTGAAAGACTCAAATTGTCAAAACTGGTACAAGAAGAATTAGAAAATTAAAATGCCCTGCCCTCGTAGGGTGACTCATTTGATTGGAGCATCATCCTGTACACCAAAAGGTTGTGGGTTCAATTCCCAGTCAGGGTACATACTTAGGTTATGGATTCAATCCCTGGTTGGCATGCATACAGTAGGCAAACAATGTTTCTTTGTCAAATCGATATTTCTCTCTCTCCCTCCTCTCTCTAAAAATAAATAAAAACATATCTTGGAATTTGGATTAAAAAAAAATTGAAATAGCCCCATATCAGGTTTTCTCAACCTCAGCACTATTGACATTTTGGTCTGGATAATTCTTTATGTGTGTGTGTTGTGGGGGGTGGGGAAACTCTCCTGTGTATTATAAGGTTTTCAGCAGTATCTACCCACTGCAAGAAACACAACTCAGTTACAACCCAAAATATCTCCAGATGTTACCAAATATCCTTTATAGGAGTGGTAAAATCACTCTGGTTGAAAGTCAGAATACTATACTAAGGAAAGAAATTTAATTCATAATGAAAAAAGCCATCCTAGGTGCTCTTTCATTGTATTGTTGATATATACCTTTGATTGACTTTATATCGTTTAGACTATCTTACAACTTTATAGATAGAGGTTAACTTGTGGAAAAACTGATGACAATGTCAATCAATAATTATTGTCTGAGAGCAATGCAAATGATTCCCATACACAGTAATGAGCATGAATTTTGTCCAGTAGAGATGGAATTGATTTCCATCCGGTAGAAGAGATAATTCTAAATATTATAATTTATTACTTAATATGATATTAATCATTTTGCAACTACTAGCAAATTCATTTCAGCATTCAGATAATCTAAATCTCTGAACCTCAAATTCTAATTTGAACAAGTACTACCATCTTACTAGTTCCCTCATTATTTAGGACAGGGGTCCTCAAACTTTTTAAACAGGGGGGCCAGTTCACTGTCCCTCAGACCGTTGGAGGGCCGGGCTATAGTTTAAAAAAAACTATGAACAAATTCCTATGCACACTGCACATATCTTATTTTGAAGTAAAAAAACAAAACGGCAAAAACACCCGCATGTGGCCCATGGGCCATAGTTTGAGGACGCCTGATTTAGGATAATAACAGATGAGTAGTTTATTATAATGAAGAAAATCTTTGGCATGTGTTCATTTTATATTTGTACTAGAGGCCTGGTGTACAACATTCATGCACAGGTAGGGTTCCTAGGCCAGGCCGCGATCAGGGCTGATAGGGGCCTTCAGCTGCCAGATGGGGCCTTTTCTCATTCCGCACCACCCCCTGGTAGTCAACGTATATTATAGTGAGCGATCGAACTCCTGGTCTCCTAGTGGAACTCCCAAGGGGACAACTTGCATATTAGGCTTTTATATATAGATGAGTTATGTTTTTCACCTTTTAAATTCAATTTATTGGTGTGACATTGGTTAGTGAAATTATATAGGTTTTAGGTGTACAATTCTATAACACATCATCTGTATATTGTATTGTGTGTTCACCATCCCAAGTCAGGTCTCTTTCCATCACCATTTATACTACCCTCTTCCACCGCCCCCCTCCCTCTGGTAATTACCATACTGTTGTCTGTGTCTATGAGGTTGTTGTTTTTTTGGTTCATCGCTTCACCAGTGGGGCAAGTCTCCTCCCCTCTGACAGCTGTCAGTCTGTTCTTTATGAGTCTGTTTCTATTTTGTTTGTTAATTTATTTTGTCCATTAGATTCCACATGAGTGGAATTATGGTACTTGTCCTCTGGCTGGCTTATTTCACTTAGTTTAATGTGCTCCAGGACCATCCATGCTGTTGCAAAGGGTAAGATTTCCTTCTTGGGTTTTTTTAGGGCGTAGTAGTATTCCATTGTGTAAATGTACAACAGCTTTTTTATCCACTCATCTACTGATAAACACTTGGGCTGCTTCCAAATCTCGGCTATTATAAATAATGCTGCAATGAACATAGGAAGTGCATGTTTTTCATCTTTTGGAAATGATAACTGGCCCTGGCTGGTGTGGCTCAGTTGGTTGAGCCTCTTCCCATGCACCAAAAGGTTGTTGGTTCATTTCCTGGTCAGAGCACATGCCCAGGTTGTGGGGCTCGAGCCCCAGTATGAGGCATGCAGGAGACAGTTGATAGATGTTTCTCTTTCTCTAAAATCAATAAAAATATATTTTAAAAAATAATAATTTTGCAGGCTATAAGAAAATAAATACAGCCCTAGCCGACTTGGCTCAGTGCATAGAGCGTCAGCCTGCAGACTCAAGGGTCCCAGGTTCGATTCCGGCCAAGGGCACATGCCTGGGTTGTGGGCTCAATCCCCAGTGGGGGTCGTGCAGGAGGCAGCCGATCAATGATTCTCTCTCATCATTGATGTTTCTATCTCTCTCTCCCCTTCCTCTCTGAAATCAATAAAGAAATATATTTTTTAAAAAAGAAAATAAATACATATTAGGTGGTAATCTACACTAATAAAAGAGAAACATGCAAATTAACCATCACTCCGCAACACCCACCAGCCAATCAGAGCGAGTATGCAAATTAACCCAACTAAGATGGCGGCTGCCATGGAGCTGGGGTGAGCAGGAGGCTTGGGTTGCCCCGGTGATGGAGGAAGCCAAGCTTCCTGGCTGGCCCTGGCCTCCACTTAAGGCTACAAAGTTTTAATTATAGAAGATAAATAAATCCCAACAAATATGGTGGTGGCCACAGAGCTGGAGGGAGCCGGAAGCTTGGGTTGCCCCTGGCGATGGAGGAAGCCAAGCTTCCCACCCGCCCTGGCCTGCCCTGGCCTCTGCTCAAGGCTACAAAGTTTCAATTATAGAAGATAAATAAATCCCAGATACCTGCTTCCAGCCGGCCCTGGCCTATGCTTGGGTGGCCAGGGGGCATGGCCAGCCTGCAAACTACCACAGGCCCCTCGCCCAGGCTGCCCCACACCCCAAGGGAACCTCCACCCTGATCCGGGACACCCTTCAGGGCAAACCAGCTGGCCCCCACCCGAGCACCAGGCCTCTATCCTGTCTAATAAAAGAGTAATATGCAAATGACTGTCACTCCAACACAGAAGATGGCTGCCCTTATGTGGTCAAAGATGGCTGCTCCCATGTGGACACAAGATGGCTGCCAGTTGAGAGGGACCAGGCCTACAAGGGAGGGCAGGTGTGGGTGATCAGGCCAGCAGGGGAGGGCAGTTGGGAGGGACCAGGCCTGCAAGGGAGGGCAGTTGGGGGTGATCAAGCCTATAGGGGAGGGCAATTAGGGATGACCAGGCTGGCAGAGGAGGGAAGTTGGAGGCGACCGCACCTGCAGGGAAGGGCAGTTGTGGGGGGGGGGGGCAGGCCTGCAGGGGAGAGCAGTTGGGGAGGACCCAGGCCTGCAGGAGAGGGCAGTTGGGGGGGACCAAGCCGGCAGGGGAGGGCAGTTAGGGGTGACCAGGCCTGCAGGGGAGGGCAGTTTGGGGCAATCGGGCTGGCAGGGGAGCAGTTAGGCATCAATCAGGCTGGCAGGGGAGTGGTTAGTGGGTGATCAGGCTGGCAGGTAGAAGTGGTTAGGGGCAATCAGGAAGGCAGGCAAGCTTGCAGTTGGGAGCCAGCAGTCCTGGATTGTGAGAGGGATGTCCACTGCCCTCCAGGGGTCCCAGATTGGAGAGGGTGCAGGCTGGGCTGAGGGTCACCCCACCTCCTGTGCAGGAATTTCATGCACTGGGCCTCTAATAAGTTATAAGAATAAAAGTAGGGTAAGAGGAAAGCTACTGACTGGTGGTGTAGTATGTACTATTTATTTATCTTTTTTAATGGTATTTTATTTTATTTTATTTTTGTTGCTGTTAATCCTCACCCAAGGATATTTTTATTTTTCCATTGATTTTTAGGGAGAGAGTGGAAGAGAGAGGGAAAGACAGAGAGAAACACTGATGGGTTGCCTCCTGCACATGCCCAGACCAGGGCCCGGGCCTAGGCCGGGGAGGAGCCTGCAATGGAGGTTCGTGCCCTTGACCAGAATCGAACCCGGGACCCTTTGTCCATAGGCCGATGCTCTATCCACTGAGCCAAACCGGCTAGGGCTGTAGTATGTACTATTTAATATAGGGTCAATCAACCAGCAAGTCCTGTACTTTCTCTCTTTTAGTTATAAGTGGGCTCTAACTCTTTCAGTATCAACTGCTAGCTCCCAATCCTCCCTGATACCCCCACTTCTGGGATAAGGACTTCACGGAGTCTCTCCCAATGCACCAAGCATCCAGGAGGAGCCACCTTTCTTGGGAAAGGTTGCTCTGGTCCAGCATCCGCAAAAGAACCCTGGAGGGGCCTGGGCCCCTGAGAGGTACGGGTAGGCGGAGCCGCCGGGGGAGCCGCCGGAAGCCCCTCCCTCTACGGCGGAGTGGAGCGCACCACCTCTCGGAACGCTGGAGTCTCGCGCTGCAGTTCCGGTCGGAATTACCCGACGGTGCACGCTGACATGGCTGCGCTGGTAGTGAGCGGGTTTCGGGACCTGCTGAAGCGAGCGGACTTCGCGAAGGTCCTGCGGAGACACCGACATAAGAAGAAATGGGTAAGGTCCAGCCGGGAGCCCAGGAGGAAACGGTAGCAGTGGCCAACGGCGGCCGCCCCTGGGGAAACCTCTCCAGTTAGGTGTCACCCCGCCCTCTGGGGCGCCTGTGGCCTCTTTCCCCGCCCCTCAGGGGCGTCACTAAGCCCCGCCCTCTCACTTCTCTGTTGTCAGCGCCAGTGTCTTCTGTCTGCCCTTTTATTTCGCCACTAGTCTTCGACTCCCGCTTTTGTTCCGTCTGCAGAACTCCCGTCTCCTCCTCTATAGCTTACGTCATCACCTCCGCCCTCGTTCTTCCGGTGACGTCACCGCCTCTTGTTCGCGGCGCTAGGTTATCTTCCCCTGGACGCCCACCATCCCTTCAACTTCCCTTCCTCCCTTTTCCTTTCCCTCCCTCTCTTCCCCTCCCCCCTTCCCATATGACCTCTTACCATGTAGAGTTTTCAGCCCAGCCGCCCTCACCCATCGAAAAAGGCCATAGCAACTCCCCCTTTCTTCCTGCGTCTCCGCCGCGCTCTGGGAAAGGATTCTACCCCTTCCTCACCCTCGAGCTGCCTGTGGGACCCTGGAAAGGTTACAGCGATCACCCTGCCCATACCTCCAGCCCTTCCCCAAACCAGGGCAAAGGGTGCATCAACTCCACTCACCCTCTGGGTTCTCCCCAATTCTCTAGAGACCCTTTCTCAGGCCTCACCTGTAGCCCCGGAATTTCTTCCGAAACTGGCATGCTCGGCTCCCTACCGGAACCGGTTCCCTCCCAGCCCCCACCGCCCCTCTCCCCACCCCCACAACCTCCCCTACGCCTGGCGAGATGTTCTTTTGAACCCTGTTTGCCACTCGGAAGGCAATCCTACCGCGAGCCTATCCACTTGGGTTCACCCCCTCCAAGCCCTTGTTTTCACCGATTCAGATTTATGGAGTCACCCCCTTACCATCCGCAGAGCCCTTATTGCAGCTTGATGAGTCCTCCGAGAACACGGTGGCCCTGTCCCAGAAGCCCTTACATTGATCAGAACACGTACCTTTGTTACTCTGTTCAGTATCCGTCAGCCCTGGTAACATACCCGGTGACTGGCCCCATGATTTCACCTTACCTTGCTCACCGGCCCATGGAATATAGACCAATAATTTCCCCACCCCCTTCTCCCAGGGTTTTGGAGATCTCACAGATCTCGCCCCTGTACCCCACCTGGTCCTCAGGGAGAAGTTATAATGATTCTCTTTCTTCAGCATCTTCCCCACCCACTGGCCAGCTTTACCTAGGTCGTTTTAAGCCTCCAGACTCATGTAAACCTCAACCCCAGCTTGACCCACCCCTTGAGAAAAATTATTGTGGCTCCCTATTTCCTCAGGCAAATACGCCTGGCTGTCCTCGCTCACCTCAAGAGGACTCACATCACTATTCCCATCTTCCCCCAGAGGCCCACGTATCTACCCCTGGGAGCCCTTATTGTGGCAACCCTTTACCAGCTGGGATGATTGATTCTTCTTGCTCACCCCAGTCCCAGGCTTCCAGGAAGCCTTGCTTAGAGTCTGTTTTCTCTTGGGAGACTAATGGGAATTCGTACCTTGTTTCTGGCACCCCGATTTCTGGTTCCCCCTGTTCCCAGGAACCACCTCTTCCCCTGTCTGCGCAGTATCCTAATTCTGCCTTCTCTTTCCCTTCACCCCTGGGCAACCAGTTTATATCTCCACCTCAGTCACCTCCCCGTAGAAGCTATAATGAACCCTCTCTCCTTACCCCAGTTTGTCCCCAAGTGAAGTCCACCAGATCTCCAGAGTTAAAACAGCCATATGTTCCCTACAGCCCTGCCCAGGACACTCCCTTTGACCAGCCCAAGGCCCCTAAGGATAGCGCCTCTCCTCCACTTCCCTCCCATCCTCTTGGTCTCTCTGATCCTTGTTCCATTACAACTTGTTCAAATTCCTGCCCCCAAACACTTCCCCAAGGGACTGTCTTACCTACTCCGGTTCCTAGAACCCTAAAAACTGTTAACCCCACTTCACTTCCCCCCTGCCTTCCTTGTGACCCTCTCTTACCTAATGTTTGTGTTCAGAGCCACCCCCATGGACCTCCTCTGGGAGCCCCTTGCAATACCCATATGTATTCTGTGGTTCCCTCCACCCCTAATCCCTGCCCACTCTCTGGTTCCACTGGTCCCCCTCAGTGTTATAACCAGCCCATGGTGACTCCTTGTGGCACTTATGGCTCTCCCAGAGGCCCACCCCAACCCCCTCGACAGCCTGTAGGACCTCCATGTTCTACCCACATCTATTCATATATCCCTTTAAGAACACCTTTTGATCCCCAAAGTTTACCCATTGCCCCCCGACCCTGCGGCCACCCTGATACTACGCCCTGTGGCCTTCACGTCTACTCTGTGGCTCCTCAAGGCTCTCGCAAAGAGCCCCCCCGGATACCCTACAGCTCTCCATTGCTTTCACCCACGAGTTCCGGCTGTAGTAGCAATATTCCCAGCTGTAGTTCAACTGTTCTAATTAGTGAATGCCAGAGTAGTGACAACCAGAGCAAGAATATCCACCAAAGCAGAAGTCGGAGCCAGTGTGAGACTCACAGCCATCCTAGCAGAAGTCGGAGTAAAAGCAAGTGTTGCCATCTTAGCAGAAATCCGAGCCAGACCAATACCTCCCACCAAAGCTTAAATGAGGATCAGAGTGAGAATCTTCAACTTGGTATATTTCAGAGACAGAGTGAGAGTCCCCAATATAGAAAAAGCCAAGGTCCAAACAAGAGTTCCCTCCATAACAAAAGTCTGAGTCAAAACAAGAGTTCCCACCAACTCAAAAGGCAGTGCAAGAACAAAAGCTCCCCTCAAGGCAGGAACCGGAGCAAGAGTCCCCAGCGTAAGGAAAAATGAGAGCCAAGAGCAAGAGTTGTGAAATCCAGGCCAAAGCAGAATTCACAGACAGGAACAGGACTGCCAGCCATAGTAAACACTCAGCTGTGGCAATCAGGACCAACTTATGGACTTCTCAGTTGATACCTTTATTTTCCTTTTAATCTACTTTTATGCTCGTCAAGCCTGACTGATGTCCCTCTTTGCTACTCCCATAGAAGTCATCCTAGAAGTTCCCAGTTTGGTTTGAACCCCAAAGTTTCTATGAACTCTCCTTTTCCTACCTTCCTGGGGTCTGGAAACTCCAAAATTACCCTCCACCCTGTGATCGCATTATGGTTTTTGCCACTGCATAACCTTAGGTAAGTTATCCTTATCTCCATCAAATGTGGAAGATTGATATTTTTTGTATCTCACTGAACTATCTGTTGTGGTGCTCACATAAGCTAGGAGACATGAAAGTGCTTTAGGAAATTGAAGGGCTATTCAGAGAGAAAGGGTCTTTTGCTTTTCAGCCTGATACTTCCCACAAGGGCTCCGTAGTTTCTTCCAGTCTTCTGTAGATTTTCCTCGAGTCCTCTTCTGAGCACTCATTCTCTTAAGGTCCTCTTACTCCAAGGCCTGGAAGAGTGCCCCTTTCTTGGTGACCCCCACATGCTATTGCGAGAACTACAGCTTCCTTTCTCTCACACCCCTGAGACAGAAAGACCAGCTCCTTAGTACTTTTCTCGCCCACACTTCTCTGGCTGGCAGAGGAAGGGTCCAAAGGCAGGAATGGGCACTAACTGGATCCACATTAGCTCTAGAGATCTGATATATTGCTGGGATCGGGCAGTAGGGGATAGAGGCAAAACTAGAAGACAAATAAACCTGTTCTTTCCTGTAGGCTGCCACAGAGCCCAAGTTCCCTGCCACTCGCCTGGCTCTGCAGAATTTTGACATGACCTACAGTGTGCAGTTTGGAGATCTTTGGCCATCGATCCGGGTCAGTCTTCTCTCAGAGCAGAAGTATGGTGCACTGGTCAATAACTTTGCTGCCTGCGATCATGTGAGTGCTGAACTGGAGCAGCTGCATGCTAGAGACTTTGTGAATAAAGCCCACTCCCATGGGGAACTGGAGCCTGAGAGTGGCCAAACGGCAGCTCCATCCCCAGCTTCCTGGGCCTGCAGTCCAAACCTTCGATGCTTCACTTTCACCAGAGGGGATGTCAGCCGTTTCCCTCCTGCCAGGTAGTATCTGGAGCCATGGCTGGGGCTGTCTTGAGTGTCTGCTGGAAGTAAACAGGAAGAGACCTAGCTCCTGCCTTCTTTAATAGAGATCATAATATTGCTAATATTTACTGAGTGCTTATACATGTTAGCCTTTTTTCTAAGTGCTGCACATATGTTATCTCCTTTTTTCTGTTAACAGCCCTCAAAGGTAATATTATTTTTTCTTCTTTACATTTGAGGAAACAGGTGCAGAGAAGTTGAAGTCCTTATTTGCTTTAGGTCCCTTAGATAGTTTAAGTGGTACAACAAATAGATTCTGGTGGTCTGACACCAGAACCTGGGCTTTGAACCTACTCTGATCTGCCTCCTACAGAAAACAACCACCTCTGACTTGAGCATTTACTACATCCTCTCCAGTTAAAATTTGTGTTATTTACAACTGCTTTCTTATAACCACCCATTCAGGTGAGTAGGACAAGTAACCTCGTGGTACCAAAGAAGAGGGACTTGCCCAGGAAACAGGGCTTTCACAGTTAGTACACCAGGAAAAAGAAAGGAAAACTTCTGGTCTTCTGATCCAATGCTCAAATGTATATGAAGTTGAATGGAAAAGAAACTAATCAAATGCTAAATTGTGCTTTACAAATTGAGAAAAGAACAGATTAGGGTTAGTTGTAGAATGTGGAATTGATCTTTGAAGGATTGATGCATTCAGTCAACAAATTTTTATTGTATACCAAATGCCAGGCATTCTTTTTTTCCTTTTTCTTTTTTCTTCGTTTTTACAAACCCTTTTGTCGAGGGCTGACTTTCAATAGATCGCAGCGAGGGAGCTGGTCTGCTACATACAAACTCCCAACCCAGAAGCAGGTTGTCCCAGGCATTCTTAAGTCTCTGGGTTTTGGATGCTCAAGCCCTCATGGAGCTTACAGTCTAGTGAGGAAAACAGCTATTAAAACACTATGGCCCTGGCCAGGTAGCTCAGTTGGTTAGAGTGTCATCCCAGTATGCCAAGGTTGCGGGTTTGATCCCTTCGGGGCACATACAAGAATCAACCAATGAATTCATAAATAAGTGGGACAACAAATTGATGTTTCTCTCAAATCAATCAATAAAGAAAAACAGAAAATAAAAATTTAAAAAAAACACTATGATTTTGATAAGTACTACAAAGGAAAACTGCAAGATGCTGTAATTAGGAGATATAACCCAGTCTTTTCTGAGGGTGTGAAATTTAAGTTAAAACCTGAAAACAGTAGGAATCAAAACTGGTAACATGGGTAAGAGTCTAAATATGAGGCTACTACAGCAGGCAAGAACCAGATTATAAAGGTATTGTAGGTCATATGGGATTTTGGACTTTTTCTCTAATGGAACTATGAAAGGTTTTAAGCTGGTGAATAATATGACCATATTTGAATTTTTAAAATATCATTTTGGCTACTGCGTGGGAAACATTGGAGAGGGGCAAGGCTAGAAATGGGGATGTGAATTAGGAGGCTTTTGCAGTAGGCCTATCAACTGGCTTGAAGGAAGGCTGTATGCTTAAGAGTAATAAGAGCTTGGCCAGCATGACTCAGTGGTTGAGCATTGACCTATGAACCAAGAGGTCACAGTTCGATTCCTGGTCAAGGCCATGCCCGGGTTGTGGGCTCAAACCCCATTGTGGGATGTGCAGGAGGCAGCTGATCAATGATTCTCATCATTGATGTGTCTGTCTCTCCCTCTCTTTTCCTCTCTGAAATCAAGTATTTTTTTTTTAAGAAAAGAGTAGTATGAGGCTGGAAAAATATATGGAGGCCATATGTGAGAATCTTGAATGTCAGGAGCTTGTAGGTTGGGGAAAGGGAATTTTTTTCTGGTGGCTCAGTGTTGCTTAAAAATAGCTGAAATTGCCAGGGCTGGGTGGCTTCATACTATGTGCCCTTTAGTACATACTGCTGTAAATTGCCAAGATCTGTTTTAGAGAACCACTGGAAAGGGTTTCTGAGTAGAGAAGAGGAATAATGCACAGAATGGGCTTTGGAGTCAAGAAAACCTAGATTTGCCTCCGGCCTTCATCACTTATGAGACATGTGGCATTGAATAACTAGAGTTCACTATGTGCCAGCTGCTTTTCTAAGCATTTGACTTATATTAATTTCTTTACTCCTTACAATAATTCTATCTGGTGAGTATTGTTTTTATAGATGAGGATATTGAGGACTTATATTAATTTCTTTACTCCTTACAATAATTCTATCTGGTGAGTATTGTTTTTATAGATGAGGATATTGAGGCACACACAAGTTGAGTATTTGCTGAAGGCCACACAGCTAATGAGCAACTGGACTGGATTTAAGATCCAGGCAGACTGGCTCTCAAATTTGGGTTCTCATAGGGTTGTGGTGAGGATTCAATGAAATTATACTAGGTGTACCAGTTAATAATGCAGATTTTTTTTTCAGTAGATGGAGTTACACATATGTTGATATATATATGCGATTTGATATATATGCTATTTTGTTGTATTGACAGCAAGCTTCAAAACTTCATATGTCAAATTTGCTGAAGGTGTTAACATCATAGATATTTTTATGCTTAAAAATGTCAAATTTCGTGCCAAAAAAAGAGAGCATTTGCGGGAAGTTTTAATTCATTACTTTATTTTGAAGAAAAATGCTGCTGAAAGTTATCGTATACTTCGATAAGCTTATGGTGAATATGCTCCATCTCAAAATACTTGTGAACACTGGTTTAAATGCTTTAAAAGTGATGCTTTCAGCCGAAACCGGTTTGGCTCAGTGGATAGAGCGTCGGCCTGCGGACTCAAGGGTCCCAGGTTCGATTCCGGTCAAGGGCATGTACCTAGGTTGCGGGCACATCCCCAGTAGGGGGTGTGCAAGAGGCAGCTGATCGATGTTTCTCTCTCATCGATGTTTCTAACTCTCTATCCCTCTCTCTTCCTCTCTGTAAAAAATCAAAATATATATATATATATATATATATATATATATTTTTTTTTTTTAAATAAAATAAAAGTGATGCTTTCAGTGTGAAAGACAAAGAACGTCCAGGTCAACCAAAAAAGTTTGAAGACCAACAATTACAAGCATTATTGGATGAAGATGCATGTCAAACTCAAAAACAACTTGCAGAAAGATTAAACGTTGCTCAGCAAACAATTTCCGATCATTTACAAGCAATGGGAAAGATTTTAAAGGAAGGAAAATGGGTGCCACATCAACTAAATGAAAGACAAATGGAAAACTGAATAGTCATCAGTAAAATGTTGCTTCAACGGCATGAAAGAAAGTCTTTTCTGCATCAAATTGTGACTGGCGATGAAAAGTGGATTTATTTTGAGAATCCCAAATGCACAAAATCATGGGTTAATCCAGGTCAACCATCAACATCAAGTACAAGGTCAAATCGCTTCAGAAAGAAGACAGTGTTCTGCGTTTGGTGGGATCAGGAGGGTGTGGTGTATTATGACTACTGATCGCTACCAGCAACAAATAATCAATTTGAACCACACTTTGATCGTGAAACGACCAGAATGTGCCAGAAGACACGGCAAAGTAATTTTGCTTCATGATGACGCACCACCACACACTTCAAAACCAGTTAAAGACACGTTGAAAGATCTTGCCTGGGAAGTATTAACCCACCCGCTGTATTCACCAGACCTTGCTCCTTCAGTTTACCACTTGTTCTGATTGATGGCACACGAACTTTCTGAGAAGCACTTCAAAACGTACAAAGAAGTGGAAAATTGGGTCTCTGAATGGTTTGCCTCAAAACAAGCAAAGTTCTATTGGGACAGTATCCACAAATTACCTGTAAGATGAGGAAATGTGTAGCTAGTGATGGACATTACTTTGAATAAAGCACTTTTGATGTTTCTCTTGAAATTATCGTGTTTTCTTTGATTACAAAATCCTCATTATTAACTGGTACACATAGTACATGTTTAACATCTAGTATAATATCTTCAATATAGCCCTCATAAGTACTATATCTTACTATTGACATTTTCTCATCAAAGCTATGCTTCAGGGAGATTATTTTTTTATTATTATTTTAAAGTGACAGTTTATTTTACTTTTTTAATCCTCACCCAAGGATATTTTTCCATTGATTTTTTAGAGAGAGTGGAAGAAAGAGGAAAAGACAGAGAGAAACATCGATGTGAGAGAAATACATTGATTGGTTGCCTCCTGCACGCACCTCGCCCCACCCGGATCCAGGCTGGGGAGGAGCCTGCAACCAAGGTACTGTGCCCTTGATTGGAATTGAACCCACGACCCTTTGGTCCACAGGCTGATGCTCTATCCCCTGAGCCAAACTGGCTAGGGCTTCAGGAAGATCATTAGTCACTGTGGTGGTGAGGGCATAGATTGGAGTAGGTTTGGAGACCAATTTGGAGGCATTAGCTTTAGGCAGAACCATGGAGTAAATAAGAACTGTGTAGTTTCCTAAGATGTCTGAAGTGCTTGGCTGCCACTCAGGAAGGACACCTAGAGAGTAGTTGGGGAAGCAACTATATGACTTAGTTGGAATTTTTTCCCTTCTTGTCTTAATGGGTTCCCTGTAAATCAAGGGAATCTTAACCTCTCAGGAGTTCAAAGATGTATTCAGGGAGTCTAGGAAACTCCTAAAATTATCTGAAAAGTTGTACTTTTTTTGGAAAAGCCACTGTAGCTTTTAGCAGATTCTCAAAATTGTCTGTGAACTAAAAAGGTTAAGGAGTGATGCTTCCAAAGGAAGGAACTTGAGGAGAATGGGTTTTGTGGGACAGTGCTGGTGTGTAGCAATTCTATGCTTTTCTCAGATATTTCAATTTTCTTCTCGTTCTCCTTTGTGAGGCATAAGGTACAGTTTCACAGACAGCCCAAGCATGATTTGACTTTTAAAATCTCCCATCATTGCCAGTCAAGGGCACATGCCTGGGTTGTAGGCTTGATCCCCAGTGGGGGGGTGGGGGGGGGAGCAGGTATGCAGGAGGCAGCCAATCAATGATTCTCTCATCATTGATGTTTCTATCTCTCTCTCCCTCTGTCTTCCTCTCTGAATCAATAAAAATATATTTTTTAAATCCCATCATAGCTTGAGACTGAATTCGGGAGGTGTCACAATTTCACGACTGGGGATTTGTAACTCTTGTAGCTTACTCTCAGTGGTGCTACCTACGTCTTATGTCTTGTTATATATTTCTCCCAGAGCCTTCCTGTCAGGGCACCAGGACCAGGTTTCTGTCTCCTTGAGTCTGTTCCCAGTGGCTGTCATGCTGAGCTGTGTCTCAGGCAGGGGAATGGGGAATGGCTGTACCACCTTATGACAACTGGCCTGGGAGTGATAAGTCCTTCTGTGACTGTTGGATTGTTGCCTTTTGTCCCTTTTTACCCACACGCTTGCTGCCTCTTCATGCCTTGTCGGCTCTCACTTGGATTCTTGTAATAGCCTTTTCACTAATATTTCTAATTTGTTCTTTCTAGCCCACCTAGCTTTCTAAAACTCTCTCTAGATGATCGGATCACATACTTTTCCTTAAGCTTTTGGTATCTGCCTACAAGTTGTAATCCAAACTGGTTAGCAAAGGATTTAAGACCTTTTCCAACCTAGCTTCCATCTGCTTTCCAATCTCAGTATCATGCACCTTGTATTTCTACCATACCAGATTATCAGATTATCACTGCTTCTGAAAGAAGCTATGAGTTTGCATGCTTCTGTTCCTTTATATCTTCATTTTTATTCTGCTTGGAATGCTTCTCTTCCTTTTTTATATTATGGTTACTTTTAATTTTTTAATTTATTGGGGTGACATTGGTTAATAAAATTACATAGGCTTCAGGTGTACAATTCTGTAATACATCATCTGTATATTGTTCGTTTGTCACTCCAAGTCAAATCTCCTACATTCTTTTTCCTTTATTTTGTTATATTTTTTACCTGATGAAGGAATAGGCCTTCATCAGGCCTAACTCAGGTCTTCAACAGGCACAAGTGATGGCACTCTTCTTTGAGCCATCTCAGTATGTAACTCAGTAAAACTGGGTTCCTACTATATGCCAGGCACTGTTTCAGTTTATGATAAACAAAGCAGGCAAAATTCCTTCCCTCATTCTAATAGGAAGGGATAGAGGGGAAACACACACACACACACACACACACACACAACACACACACACACACACATCTGTATATATAAAGTGAATAGTGTTTTAAAGAAAACAAGATAGAGAGCTAGAAGGTGATGGGAGTAGGTGGCTTCTATTTTTAGATAAAGTGGTCAGGGAATGCCAGTGCCTTTTGATGCAGTAACTTGTGAGGAGAGATCTGAAGAAGTGAGGAAACAAATGAGGGATATTTGGGAGTACTGCAGGTAGAAGATACAGAAACAAAAAGTCTGAGCCAGGAGCAGGCATGGCTTAATTAACAAATAGAAAGATGGCTAGTGGGGCTTGATTAGAGTGGATTGAACTGTGTTTTACAAGGATTACTCTGGCTGCTGTGTAGATGAGTGGGTGAGTGAGTAAGTAAGTGAGTGTGGGTCTGAGAAATGAGTTGTTGCTGAGTAGAGCTTTAAAACCCCTGAGGACATGGACTTGGTGACCTTGACTCCCATTGGATCTTCTGACTTGGAATTTGACAATAAGGTGCTCTTCTCTCTTCCAGGCTTGGCAGCCTAGGTGTCATGGACTACTACCTGATGGATGCTGCCTCCTTGCTGCCTGTCCTGGCCCTTGGCCTGCAGCCCGGCGACACGGTGCTTGACTTATGTGCAGCCCCCGGGGGAAAGACACTAGCATTGCTTCAGACTGGCTGTTGCCGTAAGTCAGAGGGCTGGTGTCTTGGGCAGGGAGGGCTCTCTACTTCACCCAGTCAGGGGCACACTGAATATGAAGTCTTTGGTCCTAAGATCAGAGGGGGGATAGTGCTTGCTGGTGTATTTTTTCTGTTGTTGATTATTTCCTCTATTTCTCTGTCAGTTGGCCAAGGAAGATTGCCAAGCAGAGCAAGGTCTCTGAAGGCAGATTAAAGTAATGTCCTAGTCAATCTACCATATGATACTTTCACCCCTGTTTTCTTCATCTCTAAGATTAAGTTGCCAGCTAAAGCAATAAGATCTGGCTGCAGTGAACCTTTATAGCAGGGGTGGAGAACCTTTTTTCTGCCAAGGGCCATTTGGATATTTATAACATCATTGGCGGGACATACAGAATTATCAACTTAAAAATTAGCCTGCTATATTTGGGCAAACATTTAATTTACTCACCCCTAATGCCTTAGTAGGGCCAGACCAAATGATTTCACGGGCCTTATAGGCCTGTGGGACGTTCCCCACCCCTGCTTTATAGCTTTATGTTATTCTTCCCCAGGCATTATGTGCTTCAGCCATATCCTGCTACTCTCTTTGCCCAAATTAGCCTCCCCGCTTTGTTCATGTTCTGTTTTCTCTCTAGAATACACCTTCCCAATTCCTTTTAACTTTCAAGCCTCAGCTCAAGTGTGCCACCTCCTGGAAGTCTTCCCTCATGACCTCTACTGGCCAGTTGGGAAGTGATGCTCTGTCTCCTATGTGCCCAATCCTGGGCATCACCTTTGCAACTGTTAGCACATTATTAGCCTTGCATCAGAGCTTTACCGAGTATACATCTTCTCATTCTTCAAGATTATTAACTCCTTGGAGACAGGCCCAAGTTTTACCATTTTAGTAGTGTAGCCTAGGCTGGGCCTTGTGAACTGTAAGTATTCACTTCAGCCATTCACTGGCCTACATCCTGCCTTAAATAGGCAGTATTTTCTCCTTAAGGACAAATATCCATAAGGGGGCTGTGATTTTCACACTCACCCTGGCGCTCAGGCAGGCTCCTCTTGCAATATACCCTACCTTTTTGTTGGGCCTGGACCATTCTTTTCCAGTTATCATCAGACAACTTGTACAGTTTGCATAGCTTCCAGCCTCATGGCATGCCCCATGGATGATTCTAGAGAGGCACCACATTTGATCTCAGCTTTCTGGAAGTCCAGAGGGAAAGGAGAAAAGATGTTGATATAGCGTAATGAGGTCAATGCCTGTGTGTTGAGATGTGCTGATCTTACTGAGTGATGTGGAAATCCATCAGAAGAGGGATGAAACAAGTAGGGTTGCTTGGAAGAGGAGGAACTTGAACTAAGAAAAGCAAGAAGGGCCAAGGAGATATACTTGACAGTTGCTCTTCAGTGTGCTAAATTACCAGCAACTCGCCTTCATCCCAGCAACTCCTTGATCCCAGGGAGACAGGAATTTTAGTGCCAGAAGGGAACTTAGAGTTTACCTAGTCCAGCCCTCATATTCTATGGAGGGGGAAATTGAGCCATAGAGAGATTAAATAACTTAAACCTTCTATATAAGTTGAAGGTAGAACCAGAATAGGACTCGACTTTTCTGTTCTCAGTTCATATCTAACTGCAAATTCCTCTTGAACAGAAAATACAATTTTTACTTTCTTGATGTCCTCAAAAACTGGGACCATATTTCCTTGTGAGAATACTAAACTGTTTTATGGTAGTGACCATTCCCATTAGATAAAGTATGCACTCTCTAGTTCCCCCCTCACAATTAAATTTATTGAGGTAACTTGGTTAATACAGTATATAAATTTTAGGTGTATATTATACTTTTATATTTGTAGACTCTATTGTGTGCTCACCACCCAAAGTTTAGTTTTCTTCTGTTGCCATACATTCACTCTCTAGTTCTTGACCACACTTCCCACCTCCATTTCTCTCCTTGACTCTGAGGCCAGGTATCAATTGCCATTTATCAGCAAGCTTGCAGTAATACTTTTTCTTACTGTAGAACCAAGAGCAAGTGGAATGTTTATTGGACTTGTATCTGTTACAAAAGGGAAAATAAAAGATAGATGGTGTATCAATTAGGATTAGGGTTGGTTATATACAATAGAAAACAACTAGCTTAATGAAGAAAAGTTTATTTCTGTCTTACATGAGAAAAGCCAGATATAAGCAGTCCAGTCCAGGGCTGAGTTGGAGGCTCCACAATCACCAGGGACAACCTATTTTATTGTTGACTTTAGCACCATTGCTTGTGGGATGTTGGGCCATGACCTCTGAAGTTCCTTTATTCCCACAGGCATAAAATGTCCATACTACCAAAAGCCATCTATGGATGCAGTGCAATCGCTATCAAGATTCTAATGGCATTTTTTACAGAAGTAAAAAAACAATCCTCAAATTTATGTTCCCACAGGCAATCTTGCTGCCAATGATCTCTCCACTTCCCGAACAGGCAGACTTCAGAAGGTCCTTCACAGCTATGTACCTAAAGATGTTAGGGATAAGAGTCAAGTTCGAGTCACCTCATGGGATGGCAGGAAGTGGGGAGAACTGGAGGGGGACACCTATGACCGGGTGAGTGATTCCTATCCTGGGACATCCAGCCAGCCAAATCTGGCCTCCTCATCCTGACTCCAGGCCCTGGGCAGTAGGATTGAGCCCTACATGTTTGAGCATATAAGGGCTGTTTCTCGAGCTGGTCAGCTCTCCATGGAGATTTAGAGAAAACAATCATCCACAGAATTGTCAGTTTAGCTTAGATGACTGGCTACTACTATCTTCATTAGAGACAGCAGCAAAAACAAGTTTGAACCTGACTGAGTATAAAAAATGTATATTAGGCTTACTTTATTTCTCAACTCAACTTGGTTGCTCAGAAACCCTTAAATTTGTTGCTTCCTTAGTAGATCTCTAATGATTTCAGATAGGTATTTTAAATATTTTATTAAGCATTTCTAGTTGTTCCAGCTAGAGGACTGGTTTGCAACAAGCTATTCTGCCTTTACTAGGATTGAGAAAACCTGATTTTGTTTATTAGCTTATGATATTCCCGAGTTAATTATAGAGCCCTAGTTAATTAGAGGATTTGCATTCCTCTAAAAAGGAACCTACATTTCCTTTTCTCATGTGTTTGGAGGATCTGTTAACCCAGGACCATTAATTATTCTGTGTGGGATTTATGGATCATGCAGGCATTCTGGATTTGAACCTTCTATCTTAGTCATTAAAAATTCTCAGGGAGATTTTTTTTTTCTTTTTGCCCAGAGTTAAGCCAAAACAGACAAGTTCTCCTGTCTATTGTGGACTGATTATTATTTTTTTTTTAGTTTATTCTTTGATTGACAGTGTAGCCCTTGGAGGATTTTGGCTTTGCTATGGATTTCCATTCCAATTCCCTACCTCAAATGGGCCTGGTGTGTGTGGGTGACTAGGGATTTGATAAAAGAAGCCATTGGCTTCAGCTCCAGCATGCCTCCCTACATTTGTGCTCCTACATTTTTAAAAACTATATTTTTATTGATTTCAGACAGGAATAATGAAGAGGGAGAGAGAGATAGAATCATTGATTGGCTGCTTCCTGCATGCCCCCCACTGGGGATCGAGCCCAAAACCCAGGCATGCACCCTTGACTGGAATCGAGTCTGAGATCCTTCAGTCTGCAGGCTGACGCTCTATCCACTAAGCTAAACCAGCTAGGGCCTACTTTTTTTACTTTTAAACTCTCACCCATGGATATGTTTATTGAGTTTAGAGAGAGGAAGGAAGGGAGAAACATCGATGTGAGAGAGAAACATCCATCGGTTGCCTCCTGTACATGCTCTGACCAGGATTGAAACAAAAACCTAGGTATGTGCCCTGACCCAGAATCAAACCCACAACCTTTTTGGTGTACATGACAACACTCCAACCAACTGAGCCACCCAGGCAGGACTATGCTTCTACTTTTTCTTTGGCTTTTGAGAATTTCACTTTTAATCCTCACCTGAGGCGTGAGGATATTTTTTCTATTAATTTTTAGAGAAAGTGGAAGGAAGTGGGGAGGGAATGAGAGAGAAACATTGATGTGAGAGAGAGAGACATCAATTGGTTGTCTCCTACAACTGACTTTGACTGGGAATCAAACCTGTGACCCTTCAGTCTGAAGGCCAATGCTCTAACCACTGAGAAAAACTGCCAGGGCTATTTTATCCAATCTTTAGGTGTTTTGTATTGCAAGGGTTTTCAGGACATCTAGTTCACACATTGCTGGAAACAGAAGTATTACTTTCTTCTGTGATGTGTTTTCTAAACTTCCCAGTGGCCCTTCTCTGGGCATTCTTATTTGATGTTTCTTTTTCCTGCGAAGGCCAGCATAGTTCTTGAGATATGGGACTCTGTATGTATTGTGTCAATTCATGCAGCTTAGGAAAACATCTAAGTATTGAACACTGGGTCATTATTAATTTACTTGGAATTTCTGTTTAGCTAAAAATGAACATACTTTTCCTAGATGATTTTACTTTTTTGAAATATAAACATAGGACAATTAAACATTTTTCTTTTTGTTTTTAGTGCCTAGCCCAGGGTAGGCTCTTAGGAAATGAATGGTTTTTACATTTCTCACTTTAAAACTTTTCATATAGGATATGACATTGTTTTAGCATAAGATTTTATTTTTTTAATTATTTATTAATTTTAGAGAGAGGAAGGGAGGAAGGGAGAGAGAAACATTGTTTGTTGTTCCATTTATTTATTCATTCATTGGTTGATTCTTGTGTGTGCCCTGACTGGGGATTGAACCCACAACCTTGGTGAAATGGGACGACACTAACCAGCTGAGCTACCTAGCCAGGGTAGCATAAGATATTTTAAATCCTAATCCTGTTATTGAGTATATTAGTTACCCTCTGGACACTGTATGATCTGTAAATTAGATGATTTTATTCAAATAGCTAAGGACTGAACCAAGGACAGAGCTCTGAAGCACTAAAGACTTGTTGTAGTTTGATAACAATTATGTAATTATAGCTATTTGTGTATTGGTTTTAGTTTTTGTTGTTTTTTTTTTAACTAACCATGAGTATACCTAAACATACTATTTTCCCACTCATTATTTCACAATTGCCTATTGCCGCGGTCGGCAAACTGTGGCTCTTTGGCCCCTTGAGTGTGGCTCTTCCACAAAATACCACGGTTTGGGTGAGTCTATTTTGAAGAAGTGGCATTAGAAGTTTAAGTTTAAAAAATTTGGCTCTCAAAAGAAATTTCAATTGTTGTACTGTTGATATTTGGCTCTGTTGACTAGTGAGTTTGCCAACCACTGGCCTATCTGGTTAAAATGAGAAGTTTTGTCAGAAGTTTTGTTAAAATGGAAGCATTGGCAGAGGGAGCGCTCTGCAAACCCCCCAGATCAGGGACCTAAAATAGCCTTGGCCTTAAGGAGCTCTAATACTTTACCCTTTAACACTGCTGGGCAGGTGCTGGTGGATGTGCCCTGTACCACAGACCGCCACTCCCTTCATGAAGAGGAGAACAACATTTTTCAGCGGTCAAGAAAGAAGGAGCGGCAGATGTTACCTATGCTGCAGGTGCAGCTTCTTGCGTGAGTGATAGATTTACATAAACCCAGGACTTTGTGCCAGAGTGTCCTGGGGGGATCTGGTCACCTGGGGGACTAGAAGGGTCTTCTGTCTGTGGACCTGCCTGGAGGAGACAGGCATCAAGAGGATGGCTTCTCTGGAACATATAAAAACCCTATGTAGTAGGACATGCATAGTATGGTAGGCTACATAGATTCACTTACTGGTATGTCCACTTACTTCCATGCTAGTCCCAGTACCAGTAAGTGTGCTGGGCCAGCTCAGCCAAGGGTTTGGTGAGTCTGAGGGGGGGGCAGTGAAGGATGTAGAAAAGACAGACAAAGAGAATAAGGTGGGTCTAGGTGGATCTTCCTGTGCCTGGCTGAGGCCACAGAGAGATCCAGACGGCTGGCCACGCTTGAAGTTTCCCTGCCCAGGAGGCATTGGATTATCATCAACATCATTCTTGGAGCCACATTCGTTTACCCAGTGCTTTCCTCTCCTGCATCTTGGACATAGTCCAGGCTGCTTGTTTCCACTCCCTGTAGCCCTTTGGCTTTCATTTCTAGCATCTCTAAGTTGTTTTCCTACCTTCTCCCATGCCTCTACATTTACCTTTCCTTCCTCAGGAAACCATGGGCAGGTTTTACTTACAAAATCCAATAAATCGAAAAGCTGTTCATACCTCACAGAACAGCCCCGTGCTTGGAGCATAGCCTTGAGCATGAATATGTATAAATTCTTTCCTTGTGATCCTGAATTCCTCATGTTTTACACCTAGTTATTACTAAACTTCCCTCCTTACCTTCCTTTTTGCTTTCTGCACATGCTTCATTGGAGTGTCCTTTTACCTGACAACTGCAGTTCCCCCGAATTCAGGCCCAGCGTTGGGTGCCACATGTGCCGTACCAGCACAAACAAGGGTTTGGGGAGCCTGAGGGGGGGCAGCGAAGGATGTAGAAAAGACAGACAAAGAGAATAAGCTGGGTCTAGGTGGATCTTCCTGTGCCTGGCTAAAGCCACAGAGAGAGACCCAGACGGCAAGCTGAGCCTTTATTTTATAGCCAGAGGTAAACATGGTAGTGGTCACCATAGTTATAATGTTCTTGTGAGTTTCACTTGTTTTGGCAGCACTTGCTGCACCTCCTACAGCCCATTAGCTTCCCAGGAAGGATCTAGAGAGTGTCATAAGGTCAAGCTTAATTATGCTAAGAGGGCTGTGCCCTCTAAGCTGCGACTTGTTTGTAGCTTTGCCAGCAGGTCAGTCCGAGGCTTAACCCTATAGCCACTCCCTACAGTAAGTAGCTCAAGTTGGAAACATAGTTGCTGAGGTCATGGTTCTGTATGACTGGGGTAAGGATTCAATCCATAGCCAACATCAGGGTTTGGTTCATAACTAGAACCACAGCTCAGGAGATCATTTCAAGAAGGCTTCGAGAGGAGAGCTCATGGAATAAGGTTGGGTTGCTCTCTGCCTTGAGAATGACTTTTCATTGTGGAAGAGACTTCAGAGGCCGTCTAATACAGCTACCCATTCCACAGTAGACACCTCTATCCGTGCTTCCAGCTCCTTCTGTTGTCCTCCTACTTCTGGGAAGCTCACTAGTCACTGTTTTGTCTCTTTCTGGTTTCAGGGCTGGACTTCTTGCCACGAAACCAGGAGGCTACGTTATCTATTCCACCTGCTCACTCTCACACTTACAGAACGAGTATGTGGTTCAAGGTGCCATCGAACTCCTGGCTAATCAATATAACATCGAAGTTCGAGTAGAAGACCTAACTCACTTCAGAAAGCTTTTCATGGACACGTTCTTTTTTTTCCCATCCTGCCAGGTTGGGGAGCTGGTAATTCCAAACCTCATGGCCAATTTTGGGCCTATGTACTTTTGCAAAATGTGTAGACTGACATAGCATCACCCCGTTCCTGGAGCCCTGGTGTGTGAAGACAAAGGGTGTACTCCTAAGGAGGCACCGGAAACTGAGACCATTGGCAAAGAAACACTCTGGGTCCCATCTCCATCGTGTTCAAGTCTTTCTATAGGTAGTTTTTAGCAATAGGAAGTAGGAGTTTTCTGTCCTGCTGTCCAATTGTGGAGCATCAGCAGGTTTCTAACTCGCTTATTATACTCCACCTCCCACTTTCCATCTCTAAGCCTGTACTAAACGTTCCTGCTCCATTGGGGGCTTAGGAGGAAGAGCCAGTGAGCAGGCCCACAGTTTAAACTGTAAACGGGAAGAAGCATTTAGTCAATAAAATTGTTGAAGCTCCAAAGAGCTGAGGCTGTGATTGGGGGCCTCATATTAGTCCAAGTACTGTTAGTTCTATTTGTACCAGCTGCTGCTACTGAGCACTAGCTCCTAGGTGGCTCAATGTCTGGTTACAGGCCCTTGGTTACAGAGCCCCTCTTACACTTGAGGTGATGTCTGCATGATCAGTCTTGAGCAGTCGGTGGGCCAAAACAAGTTTCTCCATATGGCCTATGATTTCATGTAAGAAACAAGTAACTAAAAATGTTAAGCCAAAGCAGTCTGCTTACTTACATTGAGAAAGCTCTCCTGAGCTAATAATTCCAGCAATTCCTCCTGCTGTCAACAGCACTGCTGCCCAATTGTGACTGGGGAAGTTGCTTTGCCACAGGGTTGTGTTACTCTTGTGTGTGTCTTCTATTATTCATTTCTCTAGCAAGTATATCTTGAGCTCATGTATGACAGGTAGCCAGGGAACTGCTGGAGATGTAGTAATTGGGATTGTGGGGGATAATGAAGCCTCATCCTTGGGAATGGCAGTGCTCCTCCTTTGCTTTCTGACTACCTAGGAATCTCTTAAATGTCTTACTATGTTTTGTTTTGTTTTCCCCTTGTTCCTGGTCTATGGCTGAGCTCTGCTGCCATTTGTTTGACCCACCCCAAATCATTCAGGAGCTCTTCCTCCAGCATCATAGGGCCTCACCTCATACAGTGTGCTTAATATTTGCATGCCAATTATGTTATTACTAGAGGCCCGGTGCACAAAATTCGTGCACTCGGAGTGGGGTATCCCTCAGCCTGGACTGTACATTCTTGCAGTCTGGGGGCCCTCAGAGGATGTCCGACTGATGCGGCAGAGGCAGGAGAGGCTCTCACCACTGCTGCTGCACTATCCAGCCATGAGCCTGGCTTCTGGCTGAGCGGCACTCCCCCTGTGGGAGCACACTGACCACCATGGGACAGCTCCTGCATTAAGCATCTGCCTCCGGGGGGTCAGTGCGTGTCATAGCAACCAGTTGTTATGCTGTTTAGTAAATTTGCATATTAGCCTTTTATTATATAGGATTGTAACTTTATTAAGCACAAATAGGGCAATATCTTAATGACAGGGATATTAAAAATTGCTTGTGGTCACTTGTAGTTATTTCTTTTTTAATTAAAATGTTTTTTTTGTTGTTGTTTGTTTGTTTGTTTAAATATATTTTATTGATTTTTTACAGAGAGGAAGGGAGAGGGATAGAGAGTTAGAAACATCGATGAGAGAGAAACATCGATTCAGCTGCCTCTTGCACACTCCCCACTGGGGACGTGCAACCAAGGTACATGCCCTTGACCAGAATCGAACCTGGGACCTTTCAGTCTGCAGGCTGATGCTCTATCCACTGAGCCAAACCGGTTAGGGCTAATTAAAATGTTTTTTCTGAAATACTGGTCCTTGTGCAGAAGAGGGTGCATACTTTTAGAACACTGGTATTCTTAGTTCTTCCCACTAATCTTTTCTTTTCCTCTTTTGTCACTCTATTTGCTCTTTATGCCTTTCCTGCTAGTCCTTATTTGGATATTAGAGGTACCAGCTAAGAAAGATTTTAGATGAGGTTAAGCCTTCTCCTTTCTCGGGATTTGCATTATAACTGAGGTCCCTGGAAGACCTTCCAGACTCAAAATCCTAGTGAATCTAGGAAGATGGATCTCTAGGGAGTAGGATCTTAATTAGCTTCTTGTGTGGTATGTGCTCCCTGCCTGTTGCTTACTCAGAAGCCTGGCTTCTGCCCTTGGCCTCCTTGGGGTGCAAGCTGTGCTAGTTGAAAGCAAAGCACTGATAATCCAAGATGAGAGGGTCTTCTGCCCCTGGAGTCCCAAGTCTAACTGGAGACAGAGATACCCAGGTAAGAAAAGCAGAGAAGTACTTTAAAAAAGAATTTATCTCCTGTAATTGAATAGTAACCTACTCTACAACCCAGTTATTCCAGACTTGGGATAAATCCAAGAGAAATACATACATGTACACTGGGAGACATGTACAAGAATGTTTATAGCAGCCCTGATCTCAGAAAATAACCCAAATGCCCATGAACAAGAGTGGACAAATAAACTGGAATATTCACATAATGAAATATTATACAGCTCTCAAAACAAATGAACTACAGTGAAATATAGCGTGGATGAATCTTAACAATAAAATACTAAAAAATGTAGTCCCAAAAGATTAAATATAGCATGATGCCCTTAAAAAACAAAGTAACATGATGCCCTTATTTAAGTTATTTACATACAATATAATTTATTAACAAGTTAACTGCCACTCATCCAAAACAGAAACCATCCCCACACTCCACGATATTTTGAATTTAATTTAAAAAATCAATTTGCAATGAATACTATAAAAATAAATATATTAAAATTTGGATGTTCTTGAATATTTTCAGTTGGAAATTCTCACGAAAAAATATTTTAAAGTTGGCCTATATATGCTTATGGCAGGGAAATAGTTAATTTTAAATGTATTGCTTAATAGCTTTTGGTCATTGTATATAATAGATCAAAATATGGAAAATAATTTCCATCATCACCATCAAAATATGGAAAATAATTTCATCTCCTAAAAAGTTACCTTGCGCTCCTTTACACTGAATCACCTTTCCCCCATCCCTGGTCCCAGGGAATCATTGATCTGCTTTCTGTCACTATAGTTTCGCCTATGTTACTGGACTAAAGGGGTCCTTTTGCCTGTTAGCATCAAAACCAAATAAGACATGAACGGGAATTTGCAGCCAAGAACATAAGGATTTATTGAGATGGCGCCGTGCCCAGAGTCATAAGTAGCTCGTGCTCAAAGACCTGGCTCCCTGATGGCTTCTAGAGGATGGGTTATATAGGGAAAATCATTAATCATGGTGACTAAGGGAGTTAGGGTCATGGTCAGGGTTGTGTTTTCTACTGATTGGTCAGCACTAGGTATCTGGTCCTGACCTCAGGGTTGCTTCATCTGTTTTCACAAGGATGTGGTTAGTGGGATCGTTCTGGACCTGAAACACAACTGAGGCCTACGTGTTCTTTCTAGTTTGACTGAAACTCTGTGGTCAACAGATGTGAGGCTTTGTTTCTAAGACTATTGGATGCTGACCAGAACCTCATTGTCCTGAGGGCTTAATGATTAAGCAAGAGAGAAGGGAGGTGGGTGAGTCAGGATATTGGTGAGACCAGTTTCAGTCAAAGGCAAAACATCAAAATAACAGGGCAGATTAAAGAAAATAAGGTTCTTGCTTGGTTACACCTATTCTGGAATTTCCTATTGTGGAATATATAATTGATTTACAGTTGGATTGCAAAGTTCTTATCTTTATCTGGATGTCTGGTTTTTTACTCGGCCAAGATAAGGGCACTGGTCTAACTGGTTACATATGTATGGCTTGATTACATGGCCAGAATAGCATGAAAGCCCTGCTGGGAACTTCTGCCTTGAACTCTCCCAAAGTCAAGAATCACAGATTATGGTGATTCAGTCCAAAGATAGTGCTTTACATAAAACTTGGCATTGTAAGTTTTAAACTTTATTCTAGAACTAGAGGCCCAGCCTGCCCCCTCTCACAGTCTGGGAATCCTCAGGGGCAGGAGGTGACCCAGCGATTAGGGGAATGCGATGCCCCATCATACCTCTGCTGCTGCCACTGCTGGCAGTGCAAGCCTTGGCCAGCCCTGATTACCTGTGCCTCAGGCCGGTCCTGGGCGACTGGCCAGCCGACATCTGAGGCTTGTCTGTACCTCGGGCATCAACTGGGCAGCTGCCATCCAAGACTTGTCTGCATCTCTGGCCAGCCCTGGGCAGCTCAGGGGCTAAAAGGGACTGGGGGACTCTGGAGGCAGGTGCCCTGGTGGAGCTGTGGGTGCTGCCATATTTGAGGATGGGGTAGTCAATTAGCATATTCCCTCCTTATTGACTGTGGGCGCCACCATCTTTGCAATGGTGTGAGGGACAATTAGCATATTCCCTCTTTATTAGATAGGATAAGAGTGGGGAACCTTTATTCTCCCAAGGGCCATTTGGATATTTATAACATCATTTATCAACTTAAAATTATTGACTTAAAAATTAGCCTGCTATAGGGGACATGGGGCAGCAGGGGCGAGGCGCAGCAGAGCTGAGGGTCGGCAGGGTTGTGCAGTGGCCCAGACTCGGCCTAGTCCTGGGTCTGGTGAGCTTTACAACCTTTCTAATAGTGAATGGGCTGTTTTCTTCTAGTGATGATGTAATTGAATTAACTCCATCAAATGTCAACCAAGAAGTTATTCAAAGTAATAGTTTATGGCTTGTAGAATTCTTTGCTCCATGGAGTGGCCATTGCCAACGGTTAACACCAGAATGGAAGGAAGTAGAAACTGCTTTAAAAGATGTAAAAGTGGGTGCAGTTGATGCAGATAAACATCAGTCCCTCAGAGGTCAGTATGGAGTGCAGGGATTCCCTACCATCAAATTTTTGGGTCCAACAAAAACAGATCAGAAGATTATCAGGGTGACAGGACTGTGGATGCTGCTGTGAGTGCCCTGCGCCAGCTCATCAAGAACCACCTTGGGGGAGGGGATACAGTTCTGGAAGACAAGGTAGAAGTGAAAGTTCAAGTAAGAAAGATGTGATTGAGCTGACAGACAACAGCTTTGGTAAGAATGTTCTTGACAGTGAAGATGTTTGGAAGATGTTGAGTTTTATGCTCCTTAGTGTGGACACTGCAAAAACCTAGAGCCAGAATGGGCTGTTGCAGCTACAGAGTGAAAGAGCAAAAGAAAGGAAAGGTGAAGCTAGTGGCTATGGACGCCATGGCCAATCAGATGCCGGCCGGCCACTATGGGATTAGGGGATTTCCTACAATCAAGATATTTCTGAAAGGCGAGTCTCCTGTGGCTTATGATGGACTGTGGGCAAGATCTGACATCGTCTCCCAGGCCCTGGATCTGTTTTCTGATAACACTCCACATCCTGAGCTGCTTAAGATCATCAGTGAGGACATCACCAAGAAGATGTGTGAGGAGCACCAGCTCTGTGTGGTAGCCGTCTTGCCCCACGTTCTTGACACAAACTGCAGGCAGAAATTCTTATTTGGAAGTTCTTCTGAAATTGGCAGACGAGTACAAGAAGAAAATGTGGGGGTGGCTGTGGGCAGAAGCTGGAGTGCAGTCTGAGCTTGAGAATGCGTTGGGAATCGGAGGGTTTGGCTACCCCGCCATGGCAGCCATTAATGCATGCAAGATGAAGTTTGCTCTTCTGAAAGGATCTTTCAGTGAGCAAGGCATTAATGAGTTTTTCAGGGAGCTCTCTTTTGGGCAAGTATCTACAGCACCTGTAGGAGGTGGGGCTTTCCCTGCCATCAGCACCAGAGAGCTTTGGAATGGCAAGGATGGTGAGCTTCCTGTAGAAGATGACATTGATCTCAGCGACATGGAGCTGGATGACTTGGAGAAAGACGAGTTGTGAGGCTCAGCACAACTTCCATTTTCTTTTCTTGGGAGCAGACGTTTCCTGCAGTGGAAGAACGTGCTTTACAATCAGACACATCGACCATGGCCTTTTAACCAAGAAGTAGCACTTGATTGGTCATTTGAAAACACTGCAGCAGTGAACTTTTGCATCTCAAGAAAGCAATGAAAAATTCTATGAATTGTAGCCAGTGGTATTCTGTCAAGTACTATTTTGAAGAAAACTGCTGTACTGTTGAAACACTTCCCCTCCCTCTGACTGCTGCTTGGCTGTTCTTAGAGGCTGTTTCTTATATGTGATTCTTTCATTTGAATATTAATGTCTTTTTCCATTAAAGAATAAAACAATACTTTGGACCAGCAGTCGCCAACCAGCAGTAGCCAACGGGTGGTCCACAGACCACTGGTGGTCCATGAGGTACGAAAGGTTGGTGACCGCTTTTTTGGACAATGCTAAAAAAAATTTTTTTTTAAATTAGCCTGCTAGGGAAAAAAAAGAAAAATAATTAGCCTGCTATATTTGGTCAAACGTTTAATTAACTCATCCCTAATGCCTTGGCAGGGCCAGACCAAATGATTTTGAGGGCCTTATATGGCCCATGGGCTAAATGTTCCCCACCTCTATTCTAGAAGGTGTATCTTGGTCTCTCATTGTGGTTTACATATTTATTTATTTACTAGGGGCCCAATGCACGAATTTGTGCACCTTGAAAGAAACTGTGGGCCGTGAGGCTGCAGTGGGCACAGGGGCGGGTCTTGGCCCATCCTCTGCGCCCCCACCAGGCCTCTCCCGCCGTGGCCCCCGGTCCCTTCTCTGCCAGCAGCTCACTCCTGCTGCTGCTGCTCCAACATGCTGATGGCGCCAGCCCCACTCACACCCGCTGATGGCATGGAGTGATTGGGGCTGGCACCAGCAGGTGCAAGCAGCAGCTGCTGCTGCAATCACACCTCAGGAGCAGGGGGAGGTAGAGAAGCCCTGAGGGGCCATCGGGGCTGGTAGCCACCGCTTGCACCCGCTGATGGTGCTGAGTGATCGGGGCCAGTGCTGGGCACCAGCAGTGGGTGTGAGTGGGGCTGGTGCCGGCAGCTGCTGCGAGTACCGGGCGGGACCGTGGTGTGCAGGAGCAAAGAATTTTTAGTAACCACCAGAGGCTCTCCCCAATGACAGCAACTGGCGCCCTGCCTTGGTCTGGTGCCCCCGCTCACCGGCTCCACCATCCTGCCACGGCCAACACCCGCCATGTTCCACATGTGCCCCCTGGTGGTCAGTGCACATCATAGCAACTGGTTGTTCTGTTCAATTGGTCTACTGTTTGGCTTATTTGCATATTAGGGTGATAGATAGATAGATAGATAGATAGATAGATAGATAGATAGATAGATAGATAGATGATAGATAGATAGATGATAGATTATTTTTTAAAATCCTCACCTGAGGATATGTTTTTATGGACTATCAGAGAAAGAGAAAGAGAGAGAGGAGAAACATTGATATGAGAGAGAGACATTGAGAGAGAGAGAAACATTAATTGGTTGCCTCCCACACCCACCCTGACTAGGGATTGAATCCACCACCTTTTGGTGTATAGGACAATGCTCCAAACAACCCCACCACCTGGCCAGGGCTCATTGTGGTTTTAATTTATATTTCTCTGATGACTAGTGATGTTATCAAGTTAAATACAGCTAAGAATGAAAAACTTTTTTTTATGCAAAGATCTTTTTCCCCCCTCCATTTATTTCCAAGAGGGAAAGGGAAAGCGAGAGAAACATTGATGTGATCCATTGCCTCCTGCACATGCTCCAACTAGGGATCGAACCTGAAATCTGGGCATGTGCCCTGGCAAGAATCAAACCCATCACCTTTTGGTACATAGAATGACACTCCAACCAACTGAGCCACACCGGCCAGGGCTAAAAACAGTTTTAAAGAACATACTCAGTAAAACTGTAAAAAGAAAAAGATTGATGTCATTGTGGGATTCGGGATAATTGTTCCCTCTGGCAGGAGGATAGGGTGGGCTGGATGGAATATAGATTAGGTTATTGTCAGGGTTCTGTGTCATGTTTGCTGCTTATTACGTCAAATCAGCTAAAATAGTAAAATGCATAAAAGTGTATTGTGCATGATAAAAATTCGTGATCAGCCTGGCAGGTGTGGCTCAGTGATTGAGTGTCGACCTGTGCATCAGGTCATCATTGGTTCATTCCTGGTCAAGATGTATGCCCAAGTTTCAGGCTCAATCCCTGGTGCAGGGGGCATTTGGGAGTCAGCCGATTGATGTTTCTATCTCTCTCCCTCTTCCTCTCTCTCAAATCAATAAAAACATTTTTTTAAATGTTGTGAACAAAGATTATGCTTAATCCAATTTGTGCACCTGACTTCCTAAAAGAGGAGGTGGTAGAGAACCCAATCTGCAGAGTGCAATAGTGCCAAATGTGTGTGTGTGGGGGGGAGGGGGGGCGCATATCCAGAGACCTGGAAGCTTAGCAAAGTTGCCTCAGTCTTGCTCATGAGTTCCTCTTTTGTTGTGACATACAATGGCCCATCTTTAGCAGAAGACCAGCCATGGGTCACAGTAGAGAGATAGCTTGGATCTGTAGTTTTCATTTTTGGGGAGTCACAAATATGTTTGACAGTTTGGTAAAAGTTTTGGTCCTTCTCAGGAAAGTACACACACATACAAAACACCACATTTTACACATAATCTCAGGGGTTTGGGCATTCCCTAAAGCCCATCTATAAACCCCAAGTTAAAAACCTTTGGAGCCCCGCTGGTGTGCCTCAGTGGTTAAGCATTGACCTATGATCCAGGAGGTCACTGTTCAATTCCCGGTCAGGGCACATGCCAGGGCTGTGGGCTTAATCCCCAGTGTGGAGCATAAAGGAGGCAGCCAATCAATGATTCTCATCATTGATGTTTCTATCTTTCTCTACCTCTCCCTTCCTCTCTATGAAATCAATAAAAATGTATAAAAAACAACAACAAAATCCCTTTGGATTAGAAGGTCTCAGAATTTAAGGGTCTTCAGGGGAAGGCAAGGGGGGCAAGCATGGCCAACTCAAATCATCCACTCTCCCCCTGCCAACCTGCTCTTTTTTCCTTTTGCATTCCTCATCTCCAAACACAGCACCACCATTCGCCCTGCTGCCCAAGCCAGAAACTGCAGTTACCCTTGATGCCTAATTAATAATAGCAGTGACAGTAATCACTGTTGCATATCGAACACACTTACCTGAGCCAGGCTCATGCTAAGCATTGTTTTAAAGGCATTGTTTCTTATCCTCACAAAACTCCTGAGAGATAGATGCTCTTTTTAAAAATATATGTTTTCATTGATTTTTAGAGAGGAAGGAAGGGAGAGGGATAGAAACATTGATTAAAGAGAAGCATCATCGATTGGCCATCTCCTGCATGCCCCTACCTCTGATTGAGCCACAACTCAAGCATGTGCCCTGGCTGCCCTGACTGGGAATCGAACTGTGACCTCCTGGCTCATGGGTCAATGCTCAGCCACTGAGCCACACCAGCTGGGCAATAGGTACTCTTTTTTTGTTCCATTTTATAGATAAGGAAATAAGCTTAGCACTTAAGTAACTTTAAAAAAATTACAATCTGAAATTTCTTTCTTGAAATATCTCTTGTATCTTAGGTCAGGCCTTATTTTTCACTGAACAGTGACCATCGCCTCAAAACTGATTCCTCTGACTAACAAGTCCTAAATCCTTCCATTCTCTCCCACCTTTTCAAGCCACCCCTTAAGTGTTGTATGGTAGCTAATCACAATTCTTTGCATCCTGTCTTGTCTGCTTCCCTCATTAAGAAAGAGTTGATTTCCCCACCCCTTAAATCTGGGCTGACCTTATGATTTGCTTTGGCCAGTTAAAATTTCCTAGCTATTAGCTTGGAAACACACCAACCACACTTCACCTTAAATATGTTTTCTTTGCCCTAGCCCCGTGGTTGGCAAACTGCGGCTCGCAAGCCACATGTGGCTCTTTGGCCCCTTGAGTGTGGCTCTTCCACAAAATACCATGGCCTGGGCAAGTCTATTTTGAAGAAGTGGCGTTAGAAGAAGTTTAAGTTTAAAAAATTTGGCTCTCAAAAGAAATTTCAATCGTTGTACTGTTGATATTTGGCTCTGTTGCCTAATGAGTTTGCCGACCACTGCCCTAGCCGGTTTGGCTGTGGATAGAGCATTGGCCCATGGACTGAAGGGTTATGGGTTCGAACAATTCCGGTGTAGGGCACATACCCGGGTTGCAGGCTCAATCCCCAGTAGGGTGCTTGCAGAACACAGCCAATCAATTATTCTCTTACATCGATGTTTCTATCTCTTCCTCATTCTCTGAAATCAATCAAAATATATTTTAAAAATAAATATGTTTTCCTCAACCTGTTTCAACCCATGCCCTCTTTGGAAATATACAAAATGCTAGGCATTCTCTGTCCTAAATTTATTTGAAACTGTGGGTTAAGTTCACCATTTTGCATCTGAGTTTTTTCATCTGTAAAATGGGGGTATTGTATTACTTTATTGGTTATTAAGAGAATTAAATGAACTAATGTTAGTAAAGTGTTAAGGACAGTACCTGACATATAGCATCAGTTATCCTATCTAATAAAGAGGGAATATGCTAATTGACTGCCCCACTCTCAAAGATGGCAGTACCCACAGCCACAAGATAGCAGCACCCAGTCCCCTCAGCTCTGCTGGGGCAGCAGGTGCGCGGCAAGGCTGCCTCCAGAGTACCCCAGTCCCCTCAGCCCCACAGCTGCCCAGGGCCATCCGAGGCTCAGGTAACCAGGGCTGGCCAAGGCTTGCACAGCCGGCAGTGGCAGCAGCAGAGGTGTGATGGGGGTGTTGCCTTCCCCTGATTGCTGGGTCACCTCCCGCCCGTGAGGGCTCCTGGACTGTGAGAGGGGGCAGGCCGGGCTGAGGGACCCTCCGCTCCAGTGCATGAATTTTCATGCACCGGGCTTCTAGTATAAGATAAAATAATGTGACCAATAATGAGTCATAGCTATTGCAGTTTTATTAGGGAAATATTTTATTTCTGCACACCATCTTGAGAAACAGAGCTGCCTGAGACTCGGATCCTGGCTTCTGACACAAACCAGGACCCTGCAGCCACTGGGGACAGAGAACTGCTATCACAGCTTCAGACCAACAAACAACAAGAATCCAGACGTCCCTGCAGAATTCCGTGAGTCAAAGAGCCTACCCCCTCCCCGCAGGCGCGCAGACAGCGCCATTTTAACTGATAGATCCGCCTCTCGCCCAAGCCGCAGAGCTTTGCGCAGGGACTCGCTCCCCCTCAGGGAATTTGACACGCCTGCGAGCGCACAGGAGAGAATCAGCTCCCTGTTGGGGAAATCTGTCAGTGCGCACAGAGGGCACCCCTTAGGAGAATTTGGGGGAATTTGGCTTGCGGGTCACAGCTCTCCCTTCAGGGAATCTTAGTGCTTGCACAGAGGGGCTTTCCCTTGGGGGAATTTGGCGCGCAGGACAGACTCCGCCCCCCTTCCGGGACTCCCGTAGAGTGCACAGAGCCAGCTCACCTTCAGGAAATCAAGAGTGTGCGCCCTAGCCGGTTTGGCTCAGTAGAGAGAGCACACACAGGTCGCAGCTCCACTTCAGGGAATTTGGCACGCCGGATACAGCTGCCTGGGATCCCTGACTCACAGCGCATTCACACTAAGAGCCAGCGACCCCAATTGTTGGTGCATGCACACATAGGGACCCTGAGTCTCAACGAGAAACCGCACAAGGCAACAGAGACTCTGACACTCTAGTCTTGGTGCAGACACAGGGAAACTCTGACTCCTGGCACTTGCTAAGGATCTCATTTTTGGCACATACCAACAGTGTGGTGCAGACAGGGCCCCTGAATCTAAGTGTGCACACGAGACCACACGGAACACTGGGGACACTGACCCTGGGCAAGTCTGGTTCCCACCAACCAAAGGCAGCCACACGTCCTAGTGTCAGAGCACTTCAGTGAAACTCGGGTGGAGTGAAGTCCCCACAGCACACGGCCCAGGTCCACGCAAACGGAAGCTTGAGCTTTCTGGTGATAGCCAGAATGGGGAAACGAAATAACTCACAGAGGAAAGAAAATGTGGAGTCGCCAAGAAAGGAAATCAGTGAAACTGAAGCTTGCAACATGACCGAAAAGGAGTTTAGAGTAATGGTTGTGGAATTTATACATCGGATGGATGAGAAAATCAACAACTTATGCAAGAATCAGGAAGAAATGAAAAGTGATATAGCTACAATCAAAAACACCATGGAAAGTTTCAACAGTAGACTACAAGAAGCAGAGGACCGAATTAGTGAGTTAGAAGATCAGGTACAGAAACAAGCTCAATCTCAACAGCAATTGGAGAAAAAAATTAAAAAGCAGGAGGAAAGCCTAAGGGAGCTTCGGGACAACATGAAACGAAGTAACATGCGTATAATAGGGCTGCCAGAAGGACAAGAAGAGCAGCAGGGATTAGAAAATCTATTTGAAGAAATAATGACAGAAAACTTCCCGGATATGGGAAAGATAAAAGTTACGCAAGTACAGAGAGTCCCAAGCAGGATCAACCCCAAAAGACACACACCAAGACATGTCATAATTTCAATGGCAAATATAAATGATAAAGAGAGAATCTTAAAGGCAGCAAGAGAGAGACAGAGAGTTACCTACAAAGGAACACCCATCAGATTGTCAAATGATTACTCAACAGAAACACAACAAGCTAGAAGTGAATGGACGGAGGTATACAAAGTGTTGCAAAGCAAAGGACTGAATCCAAGAATACTATATCCAGCAAGACTATCAATCAAAATTGAAGGGGAAATCAGGAGCTTTGCAGATAAAAAAAGGCTTAAGGAGTTTATTACCACCAAACCAGCAATGCAAGAATTGCTAAAGGGAATACTGTAAAAAGAAGAAATAAACAGGTAAGAAGGAATATAGACACAAAAATAGATATGACCACAAACAAATACCTTTCAGTAATATCTTTAAATGTAAATGGACTAAATGCTCCAATCAAAAGATATCGAGTAGCTGAATGGATAAAAAAACACGACCCATATATATGCTGTCTACAAGAGACCCACCTCAGAACAAGAGACTCACACAGATTGAAAGTGAAGGGATGGAAAAATATCTTTCAGGCAAATGGAAATGAAAAAAAAGCTGGGGTAGCAATACTTATATCTGACAAAATAGACCTCAAAGTAAATGCCATAACAAGAGATAAAGAAGGCCACTTCATAATACTAAAGGGAGAAATCCAACAAGAAGAAATAATTCTGGTAAACATATATGCACCCAATATAGGAGCACCCAAATACATAAAAAAACTCCTGGAAGATTTGAAGGGAGAGATTAATAGTAATACAATCATAGTAGGAGACTTTAATACCCCACTATCACCACTGGACAAATCCTCTAAACAAAAAATCAGCAAAGAAACAGCAATCCTAAATGAATCACTAGACCAGATGGAATTAATTGACATCTTTAGAACATTTCACCCCAAAGCCACAGAATATACATTCTTCTCAAGTGCACATGGGTCATTTTCAAAGATAGACCATATGCTGGGTCACAGGCAAAGTCTCTTCAAATTCAAGAAGATAGAAATTATATCAAGCGTCTTCTCAGATCACAGTGGCATAAAACTGGAAATCAACTACAATAAATACAATCCCAAGAAATCAAACACTTGGAGACTAAACAGCATGCTATTAAACCATGACTGGGTCACCAGAGAGATCAAGGAAGAAATAAAAAACATCATGGCAACAAATGACAATGAAAACACAACAATCCAAAATCTTTGGGACACAGCGAAAGCAGTCTTGAGAGGGAAGTTCATAGCTCTACAAGCCTATTGCAAAAAACAAGAATCAATGGTAATAAATTACTTAACCCTACAACTCAAAGAGCTAGAAAAAGAGCAGCAAGAAAAGCCCACTGTAACCAGAAGGAAGGAAATAACAAAGATCAGAGCGGAGATAAATGACATAGAGACCAAAGAAACAATACGAAAGATCAACAAAACCAAGAGCTGGTTCTTTGAAAGGATAAACAAGATTGATGGACCTCTAGCCAGGCTCACCAAGAAGCAAAGAGAGAGGACCCAAATAAACAAAATCAGAAATGAAAGAGGTGAAATAACAACAGACCCCGCTGAGATACAAAGGATTGTTACAAAATACTACGAACAACTCTATTCCAACAAACTGGACAACCTGGAGGAAATGGACATATTCCTAGAAAAATATAACCTTCCTAAAATCAATCAAGAAGAATCTAAAGAGCTCAATAGGCCAATAACTATGGACGAAATTGAAGCAGTCATCAAGAAGCTTCCAGCAAACAAAAGCCCGGGGCCTGATGGCTTCACAGGAGAGTTTTACCAAACATTCAAGGAAGAACTAAAACCTATCCTCCTCAGACTATTTCAAAAAATTCAAGAGGAAGGAACACTTCCAAGCTCCTTCTATGAAGCCAGCATCACCCTAATACCAAAACCAGATAAAGACAACACAATGAAAGAGAATTATAGGCCAATATCCCTCATGAACATAGATGCCAAAATCCTCAACAAAATTCTAGCAAATCGGCTCCAGCAGTACATCAGAAAGATCATACACCATGACCAAGTAGGATTTATCCCAGGAATGCAAGGATGGTATAATATCCGCAAATCAATAAACGTGATACATCACATAAACAAATTGAGAGATAAAAATCACATAGTCATATCAATTGATGCAGAAAAAGCATTTGACAAAATCCAACACCCTTTCTTGATAAAAACTCTCAACAAGGTGGGAATAGAAGGCTCATACCTCAACATAATAAAAGCTATATATGATAAACCCACAGCAAACATCATACTCAATGGACAAAAACTAAAAACATTTCCCCTAAGAACAGGAACAAGACAGGGATGCCCACTCTCACCACTCCTGTTTGACATAGTACTGGAAGTATTAGCCATTGCAATTAGACAAGAAGAAGAAATAAAAGGCATCCAAATTGGAAAAGAACAAGTAAAGCTGTCTTTATTTGCAGACGACATGATATTGTACATAAAAAATCCGAAAGACTCCGTCAAAAAACTAATAGACTTAATAAATGAATTTGGCAGTGTAGCAGGATACAAAATTAACGCCAAGAAATCTATGGCCTTTCTATACACCAATAGTGAACTTACAGACAGAGAGACTAAAAAGGCAATTCCATTTACCATCGCACCAAAAAAATTAAGATACCTAGGAATAAACTTAACTAAGGAGGTAAAAGACCTATACACGGAAAACTACAGGACACTGAAAAAAGAGATAGAGGAAGACGTAAACAGATGGAAGAACATACCATGTTCATGGATTGGTAGAATCAACATCATTAAAATGTCCATACTACCCAAAGCAATCTATAGATTCAATGCACTCCCCATTAAAATACCAATGGCATATTTCACCGACCTAGAAAGAACTCTCCAAAAATTCATCTGGAATAAAAAAAGACCCCGAATAGCCACAGCAATCCTGCGAAAGAAGAATAAAGTAGGAGGGATCTCAATACCAGATTTCAAGCTGTATTACAAAGCCACTGTTCTCAAAACAGCCTGGTACTGGCACAAGAACAGACATATAGATCAGTGGAACAGAATAGAGAATCCAGATATTGACCCAAACCACTATGCTCAATTAATATTTGACAAAGGAGGCATGAACATACAATGGAGTCAAGACAGTCTCTTCAATAAATGGTGTTGGGAAAATTGGACAGATACATGCAAAAAAATGAAGCTTGATCACCAACTTACGCCATACACAAAAATAAACTCAAAATGGATACAGGACTTAAACATAAGACGGGAAACCATAAAAATACTAGAGCAATCCACAGGTAGCAAAATCTCAGACATATGCCAAAAGAAATTCTTCACTGACACTGCCCCTAGGGCAATGGAAGCTAAAGAGAAAATTAACAAATGGGACTACATCAAAATAAAAAGCTTTTTCACAGCAAAAGAAACCATTAACAAAACAACAAGAAGGCCTACTGCATGGGAGAACATATTTGCAAATGGCATCACTGATAAAGGTTTGATCTCCAACATCTACATGCAGCTTATACAACTTAATAAAAGGAAGATAAATGATCCAATAAAGAAATGGGCAACAGACCTAAATAGAAGCTTTTCAAAAGAAGACAGAAGGAAGGCCAAGAGACACATGAAAACATGCTCAACGTCACTAATTATCCGAGAGATGCAAATCAAAACAACAATGCGGTACCATCTCACACCTGTCAGAATGGCTATCATCAACAAATCAACAAACGACAAGTGTTGGCGAGGATGCGGAGAAAAAGGAACCCTCGTGCACTGCTGGTGGGAATGCAGACTGGTGCAGCCACTGTGGAGAACAGTATGGAGCTTCCTCAAAAAACTGAAAATGGAACTCCCATTTGACCCAGTAATCCCACTCCTAGGAATATATCCGAAGAAACTAGAAACACCAATCAGAAAGGATATATGCACCCCTATGTTCATAGCAGCACAATTCACCATAGCTAAGATTTGGAAACAGCCTAGGTGCCCGTCAGCAGATGACTGGATCAGAAAACTGTGGTACATCTACACAATGGAATACTCTGCTGCCATAAAAAAGAAGGAATTCTCATCATTTGCAGCAACCTGGATGGAATTGGAGAACATTATGCTAAGTGAAATAAGCCAGTCAATGAAAGAAAAATACCACATGATCCCACTCATTTAGGGATAGTAAAGATCAGTATAAAGTGATGAACAAAAAGATAGATACAGAGACAGTAAAGCATCAAACAGACTTTCAAATTACAGGGGAAAAGTTAGGGAGAGGTGGGGGAGTTATGAAATCAAACGAAGGACTTGTATGCATGCATATAAGCATAAACAATGGACGCAAAACTCTGGGGGGGAGGGCATGTGTGGGTGTGGGGTGGGGGGGTAATGGTAAGATATGTACACATATAATACCTCAATAAAAAATATTAAAAAAAAGAAATATTTTATTTCTTTAAATGTTTTTTATTGATGTCAGAGGAAAGGAAAAGAGAGGGAGAGATAGAAACATCAATAATGAAAGATAAGCATCAATCGGCTGTCTCCTGCATTCCCCCTACTGAGGCTCGAGGCTGCAACCCTGGCATGGGTCCTAACTGGGAATTGAACCCTGATATCCTGGTTCATAAATTGAAACTCAGCCATTGAACCAGAACAGCCAAGTGGGAAACTTTTTTATTTTGTTTCTGAGAAGTACTTACTTTTCACTTGGATCTGGTGACATACGGATTAGTGTGGAGTCAGCTTGTATGCCATAAGGTCTTCTATACAAAAAGGTGTGAGAGACAACATCTCGTGGGCGGCAAACCAGGTTTTGAAAACCAACATGCAGAAAAGCACATGCTTCCCTTCTTGATAAGCACTGATAGAATATATTCTTGGTGGGTTGTGTGTAAATCAAATCCTAACATATAGCAATGTTACTTAAAGAACTTATCTGGGGAATCATTCTGCAAAGTGAAGATGGCTTTTATAAAGCAAACTCAGGCAGTCTGGCTGCTGAGATGGACTGAAATTTTTTGTGTCTAAATCTGTCCACCCTGGCTAGATTTCCCCCAGGGGACTCTGGTCCTCTCTCTTTCCAGTTAAATTTGGTGGAACCAATGTTGTGCAAGTTCTAAAATTAGGCCTCAAAAGAGCTTTCGTCTCACCTTGGAACTCTTATTTATTATTCTCCAAGTTTGCCAGTTTGGCTGGTGGTTCTGCTGAGATAAGCTGGGCTTGGCTAGGCTCACTCATATATCTGCAATCAGCGGCTCTGCTCCTCTTGGCTGGGCTCTCTCACCCATGGAAGGAAGGGTCTGAGCAGGGGCAAATGGCTGAGTAGGTTCTACTCCACATGGCCTCATCCTCAGGCAGGCTAGCTTAGACTTGTTCTCATGGCTGAGGCAGGATTTCAGAAAAGAGAGAGAAAACAATTCTCTTGCACAACATTCTTTGCACTGTTTTCTACTAGTTAAAGCAAGTCACAAAGGTCAGGCCAGATTTACAGAGGTGGGAAAATAGACTACACCTTCTGAAGGGAGAAGCTACAAACTCTCTCCTAACTCAGAGGTAGTAGGGGTCCTCTGAGGTGGTAGTGGGGCTCAAGAACTGAGGGGAAAAACCTGACAGTGCTTTGAAAATTATCAAGTGCCCCACAGACAGTGATTCTGAGTGTGGTGTCCTAACTGACCTGTGCGACTGTGGGTTCCTTGGAATTGGGCTGTGGCCCCCTCCTGGCCTCTCTTTTGGTACTAAGGAGAAACTCACAGAAGTGAAAGGAAACAGAGAGTCAAAGCAGTTACTGAGGACAGAGGCACACACACTGTTCTCTCATCCCCAGAACAAAGACAGATTTCAAACTCTCTGGAACCTGAGAAGCTCCCTTCTGCAAGCTTTCCTTCCTTGCAGCCCCGCCCCCACTTCAGAGGGAGCTTGGCTAGGTAATACCTGTCTCTCCATTTGGCAGCTGAAGGCACATTAGGATGCTTGCTTAGAGTCACCAGCTCATGGGGAGAATCCCCTATCATGCTCAAGGAACCCACCAGGCCGGCTTGAGGAACTGCAGATAAGAGTAACCCTCCCTGGCATACAACATCTGAGTGCAAGTATATGCTGTTCAGATTCATGGTATGGTGTGGTATTAGATTATAGATGCTTTCCTGATACCACAAGTGGAGTTCTGAAAAGCCATCCCCACCAGATCCTTGCAATATCCTGCTCTTTCATTCCATTTGCCTCTGCCTCCAGCTTGCCTCTCCCCAAACCCTCTTCCTCATTGCCTTCCCAAAACTCTGGTAGGAATGTATCACATCTATGATTAAAATAATGAGCTAATGTTTACTGAGCCCTTATCATGGGCTAGGTGCTGTTCTAAGTGCTTTATAATCTTCACAATTCTGCAGATGAAGAAACAGAGGCACAAGAGGTTAAACTGACTCAAGGTTACACAGTAATTAAGTGCCAAAGTTAGTATTTGAACTCAGGCAGTCTGGCTGCTGAGATAGGCTTCTCAGGTCAGAAAACCCCTGTCGGTACATTTCTATTTTTCAAATACTAATATAATGATTAATATGCATGGATTGCTTGCTATATGCTAGGCCCTGTTCTGGCTGTTACATGTGCTAAGTTATTTTATTCTTACAACAGTACTAGATCATTGGGGTATAATATTATTAATCTATATATATAAAAGCCTAATATACAAAGTGTCCCCTTGGGAGTTCGACTGGGAGACGGGGAGTTCAATCACTTACTATGACGTGCGCTGACCACCGGGGGGTATCATGGAATTAAGGAAGGCCCTGGCTGTCAGCCGGCAGCCAGGGAAGGAAGGCCCTGGCCAGCAGCTAGAAGAGCTGGATCGGCCCTGGGCAGGCCTAGGGACCCTACCCATGCACAAAGTTTGTGCACCGGGCCTCTAGTAAGTAATAACTATTTCGTGCACTGGGCCTCAATAACTAGAGGCCCGGTGCACAAAATTCATGCACTGGGTGGGGGGGACGTCCCTCAGCCATACCTGCACCCTCTCA